>NC_084735.1:30921617-30939117 GCF_033978785.1 Entelurus aequoreus | reverse complement strand
TTCCCATTGGTGCGTTCTTTAAGGCCTACTGAAATTAAATTTTCTTATTTAAACGGGGATAGCAGGTCCATTCTGTGTCATACTTGATCATTTCGCGATATTGCCATATTTTTGCTGTAAGGATTTAGTAGAGAACATCGACGATAAAGTTTGCAACTTTTGGTCCCTGATAAAGAAGCCTTGCCTGTACCGGAAGTAGCGTGACGTCACAGGTTGTGGAGCGCCTCACATCTGCACATTGTTTACAATCATGGCCAGCAGCAGCGAGAGCGATTCGGACCGAGAAAGCGACGATTACCTCATTAATTTGAGCGAGGATGAAAGATTCGTGGATGAGGAAAGTGAGAGTGAAGGATTAGAGGGCAGTGGAAGCGATTCAGATAGGGAAGATGCTGTGAGAGGCGGGTGGGACCTGATATTCAGCTGGGAATGACTAAAACAGTAAATAAATACAAGACATATATATACTCTATTAGCCACAAAACAACCAGGCTTATATTTAATATGCCACAAATTAATCCGCATAACAAACACCTCCCCCCTCCCGTCCATATAACCCACCAATACAAATCAAACACCCGCACAACACACTCAATCCCACAGCCCAAAGTACCGTTCACCTCCGTAAAGTTCATACAGCACATATATTTCCCCAAAGTTACGTACGTGACATGCACATAGTGGCACGCACGTACAGGCAAGCGAGCAAAATGTTTGGAAGCCAAAGCTGCGTGCTCACGGTAGCGCGTCTGCTATCCAACTTAAAGTCCTCCTGGTTGTGTTGCTGTAGCCAGCCGCTAATACACCGATCCCACCTACAGCTTTCTTCTTTGCTGTCTTCATTGTTCATTAAACAAATTGCAAAAGATTCACCAACACAGATGTCCAGAATACTGTGGAATTTTGCGATGAAAACAGACGACTTAAAAGCTGGTCACAATGGTGTCCCAATATGTCCGCACAATCCGTGACGTCACGCGCAAACGTCATCATACCGAGACGTTTTCAGCAGAATATTTCGCGGGAAATTTAAAATTGCACTTTACTAATCTAACCCGGTCGTATTGGCATGTGTTGCAATGTTAAGATTTCATAATTGATGTATAAACTATCAGACTGCGTGGTCGTTAGTAGTGGGTTTCAGTAGGCCTTTAACAGAGTCTAATGACTGCATCACATGAGCCCTATTTAAAAAATGGGCTCAGAGAAGTCAACAGGTGTCGTCAATCATAATCACTCACATGAAGCTATAATGTCATGGCTGTCTTGAGGTTCCAATAATTTCTACAACCCTTATTTTTTTGTGATTGAGTGATTGGAGCACATACCGTATTTTTCGGACTATAAGTCGCAGTTTTTTTCATAGTTTGGCCGGGGGTGCGACTTATACTCAGGAGCGACTTGTGTGTAAAATTATTAACACATTACCATAAAATATCAAATAATATTATTTAGCTCATTCACGTAAGAGACTAGACGTATAAGATTTCATCGGATTTAGCGATTAGGAGTGACAGATTGTTTGGTAAACGTATAGCATGGTCTATATGTTATAGTTATTTGAATGACTCTTACGTTATGTTACGTTGACATACCAGGCACGTTCTCATTCTCAGTTGGTTATTTATGAGTCATATAACGTACACTTATTCAGCCTGTTCACTATTCTTTATTTATTTTAAATTGCCTCTCAAATGTCTATTCTTGGTGTTGGGTTTTATCAAATAAAGTTCCCCAAAAAATGCGACTTATACTCCAGTGCGACTTATGTTTTTTTCCTTCTTTATTATGCATTTTCGGCCGGTGCGACTTATACTCCGGAGCGACTTATACTCCGAAAAATGCAGTACTTGTTTGTCACAAAAAACATTCATGAAATGTGGTTCTTTTATGAATTCATTATGGGTCTACTGAAAATGTGACCAAATCTGCTGGGTCAAAAGTATACATACAGCAACATACATTATTAATTTTGGTGATATAGAAAAGTTACAATCAAATCAAATTAGGGGGAGTGGTGCCTGAGCTTGTGCGCGAGGTGGAGAAGTTCTGCCTAGATATAGTTGGGACTCACTTTGACGCACAGCAAGGGCTCTGAAACCATTTCTCTCGAGAGGGGATGGACTGTCTTCCACTTTGGCGTTGCACGCAGTGAGAGGCGAAGAGCTGAGGTGGCAATTCTTGTTGCCCCCTGGCTCAAAGCATGCCTGTTGGACTTTAACCCAGTAGACAAAAGGGTAGCTTTCCTCCATCTTCTTCGGGCGGGAGGACAGGTCCTGACTGTTGTTTGAGCTTACGCACCAAACAGCAGCTCAGAGTACCCACCCTTTTTGAATTCCCTCGAGGGAGTACTGGAGAGTGCTCACTCGGGTGATTCCCTTTTTCTGTTAGATGACTTCAACGCTCATGTTAGCAACAGCAGTGAAACCTGGAGATGCGTGATTGGGAAGAATGGCCGCCCGGATCTGAACCCAGGTGGTGTTTTGTTATTGGACTTTTGTGCTCGTCACAGATTGTCCATAACAAACACAATGTTCATACATAAGGGTGTCCATATGTGCACTTGGCACCAGGACACCCTCGGCCGCAGTTCCATGATCGACTTAGTCATTGGATTTGCAGTCTCATGTTTTGGACAATCGTGTGAAGAGAGGGGCAGAGCTTTCTACCGATCACCATCTGGTGGTGAGTTGGCTCCGATGGTGGGGGAGGATGCCGGACAGACCTGGCAGGTCCAAACACATTGTGATGGTTTGCTGGGAACGTCTAGCAGAGTCTCCTGTCAGAGAAAGCTTCAATTCCCACCTCCGGAAGAACTTTGAACATGTCACAAGGGAGGCGCTGGATATTGAGTCCGAGTGGACCATGTTCCATAACTCTATTGTCGAGGCAGCCGATTGGAGCTGTGGCCACAAGGTGGTTGGTGCCTGTTGTGGCGGTAATTCTAGAACCCGCTGGTGGACACCAGCAGTGAGGGATGCAGTCAAGCTGAAGAAAGAGTCCTATCGGGTCCTTTTGGCTCATGGAACATGTACCGACAGGCCAAATGGTGTGCGGCTTCGGCGGTCGCAGAGGCAAAAACTCAGACATGGGAAGAGTTCAGGGAAGCCATAGAATACAACTTCCGAACAGCTTCAAAGTGATTCTGGACCACCATCTGCGGCCTTAGGAAGGGGAAGCAGTGCACTGTCAACACCGCGGATGACTCTGCCTTGCTGGTATCAGACAAGGACAAGTCACAGGTGGAGAAAATCCTCAGTGCTGAGCTCTGTAGAACTTGCACCTGGCTCGCTGACAACAAGCTATCCATCCACTTGGGTAAAACAGAATCCATCCTGTTTGGGTCCCACATCAAACTTAAGAGAGTCAATGACTTCAACATAAAAGTAGGTGACAGTGTCATCACCAGGAAAGATGAGGTCACCTACCTAGGTTCCATTCTAGAGGCTAACCTTTCCTGTGACAAAATGGCAACCAAGGTAATCAAAAAGGTTAACCAACGAACGAGATTTCTCTACAGAATTTCCTCTCTGGTCAACAAAAGCACCTTGAGGATTCTGGCGGGAACTCTCGTTCAACCCTTTTTCGATTATGCATGCACCTCCTGGTACCCTAGCACCTCCAAAACCCTCAAATCTAAACTCCAAACATCTCAGAACAAGCTAGTCAGGTTACTTCTAGACCTCCACCCCAGATCCCACCTCACTCCTACCCACTTCTCTAAAGTGGGCTGGCTCAAGGTGGAGGACAGAGTTAAACAACTTGCACTGAGCCTAGTCTATAAAATCCGCTACACCTCCCTGATACCGAAGTACATGTCAAACTACTTCCTTAACGTAAATGACCGCCATAACCACAACACCAGGGGGTGCTCCACTAACCACGTTAAACCCAGATTCCGAACTAACAAAGGTCTTAACTCATTCTCTTTCTATGCCACATCAATGTGGAATGCGCTCCCAACAGGTATAAAAGAAAGGGGCTGTCTTGGTTGACAAGACTATGCAACATTGCGTGGACATCGAGGGTGGTACCTCGGGGTTGGCAGACCGAAGAGGTGGTTCCTCTCTTTAGGAAAGGGAACCGGAGGATGTGTTCCAACTATCGTGGGATCACATTCCTCAGCCTTCCCGGTAAGGCCTATTCAGGTGTACTGGAGAGGAGGCTATGCCGGATAGTCGAAACTCAGATTCAGGAAGAACAGTGCGGTTTTCATCCTGGTCGTGAAACTGTGGACCAGCTCTATACTCTCGGCACGGTCCTTGAGGGTGCATGGGAGTTTGTCCAACCAGTCTACATATGCTTTCTGGACTTGGAGAAGGCATTCGACTGTGTCCCTCGGGAAGTCCTGTGGAGAGTGCTCAGAGAGTATGGGGTATCGGACTGTCTGATTGTGGCAGTCCGCTCCCTGTATGATCAGTGTCAGAGCTTGGTCCGCATTGCCGGCAGTAAGTTGGACCCGTTTACAGTGAGGGATGGACTCCACCAGGGCTGCCCTTTGTCGCCGATTCTGTTCATTACTGTCATGGACAGAATTTCTATGCGCAGTCAGGGCGTTGAGGGTATCCGGTTTGGTGGCTGCAGGATTAGGTCTCTGCTTTTTGCAAATGATGTGATCCTGATGGTTTCATCTGGCCAGGATCTTCAGCTCTCACTGGATCGGTCAGTTCGCGGCAGAGTGTGAAGCGACTGGAATGAGAATGAGCACCTCCAAGTCCGAGTCCATGGTTCTCTTCCGGAGATGGCACTCCACACTTTTGGGGAAGAGATTTTGCCCCAAGTAGAGAAGTTCAAGTACCTCAGAGTCTTGTTCACGAGTAAAGGAAGAGTGGATCTTGAAATCGACAGGCGGATTGGTGCAGCGTCTTCAGTAATGCGGACACAGTATTGATCCGTTGTGGTAAAGAAGGAGCTGAGCCGGAAGGCAGAGCTCTCAATTTACTGGTTGATCTACGTTACCATCCTCACCTATGGTCATGAGCTTTGGGTTATGACCGAAAGGACAAGATCACGGGACAAGCGGCCGAAATGAGTTTCCTCTGTCGGGTGGCGGGGCTCTCCCTTAGAGGTAGGGTGAGAAGCTATGTCATCCAGGAGAAGCGCAAAGAAAAGCCGCTGCTCCTCCACATCGAGAGGAGCCAGATGAAGTGGTTCGGGCATCTGGTCAGGATGACACCCAGACGCCTCCCTTGGGAGGTGTTTAGGGCAGTGGTCCCCAACTACCGGTACGCGGCCCGGTACCGGTACGCGGACCGATGGGTACCAGAAAAAAAAAAAAAAAGTTTTTTGTTTTTTTTTAATTAAATCAACATAGAAAAACACATTTTATACATTATATATCAATGTAGATCAATACAGTCTGCAGGGATACAGCCCGTAAGCACACATGATTGTATTTCTTTATGAAAAAAAATTAAAATTAAAAAAAAGGTACCCCAGTCATCTGTTACAAGGTCAAGCTGCTGCTGCTTTTTGCTTAATGGCGAGGAAACACGGTCAAGCTCTTGCCACTGAATGTATTAATACAAGCAAACTAAAATGACCAGTGACTACTGGTTTCCTAAAAATTATGTTCATCTCCACATTTTATAAGCCGGTTTAGACAAAAGTGCTTGAATAAAATACTTTCGGAGATGAAAAAAAACGTGTTGTGTTTGTACACAACAATTTACTAGACAAAAGACTTTATATTAAAATAGAAAAACCAAATACACACGGATATGTATTTTTCACACAATATAATTTTCCTGTGGACCATGTTGTTTATAGCGCTTGACACAAAGCATTATGGCCAATTGCAACAGTTCTTTTATACACAAAATGCTGCTGAACTAGGATATGAATATTCATAAACAGCATTTAGTGTGACACATTTGAGATACTCACACAGGCTACTTTGTTATTCGCAATACACCAAATGTACACAGCTTCATGCAGCACATTGGAGGTCTACAAATATGCCACTGTCACCAGGTCAAGAAAAACTTTGCCGCCCCATCTGTCATCCCCTCTCTCATGCTGCGAGTCATATACTGACTTCGAGCTAAATATAGCCAACGGTAATACTACAAAGGTCTGAACTTTTCACATACAACCTCTGAATGCCTTTTTGAACCATGTTGACGGGTAGGTTCACAATTAAAAATACATGTTCATAAGACTATTGTTTAAATTCTAATTTATGTGTAACATTATCAACATAAAATGGCAAAAATTATCAAAATAAACCAAAACAATATTAACAACAAAATATTTTTGGGAAAGGCCATTTTCTGTTCAAATGTATGTGGAAGAACTTAAGAGCCTTGAACTCAACCAAATCAAACTAATTTGGGAAGAACATGGACACAGACCGATCTAGCAGGCCCCCTCTCAGGATCAACTTCAGTGACCTCACAAATATTTTTCTGGATGAAAGTATAAAAAGAACAGGGCAATGGCCAGGTGTAGCAATACTTTTAAAGTGGGATAAAGTATTAATGTAACAGCAATACTGATTTAGAACATCTTAAAGCTTATACTTGGCCACAGACAAACAATGATTCTGCAGTAACTCAATTATTCCTGTAAATTTTACTGATATTTTCTGCCATATTCTGTAACTTTGGAAACATACATCATCTACCTCCACTTCGGCTGCAAAGGTTAAACCAGTCCTATCTTCTATTGTGTTATCATTAGCCTCTTTAAGCGAACGGAGTCATAACTTAAATCCTAAAAAAGGTACCCTACTATGCAAAAGGCTTTAAAAAAGGGGGAAAAATCTATAATCTCCCTCTTGTATGTAGATTGGCTTTAAAATTCCAGGTTATCAAGATGTTAAACAAAAAACGACATTATCTGCCTCTGGCACACTCCTACCTAAATGAGCCTGTCCATCATTTGATGGAGACCAAGCTTCACTGCACATCTTGAAATAAAGCTTGCAGCCATGCCAGCTGTCTATCAGTCAACTTCAGAAGTCGACGCTGAAGGTTTGATTGTTTTTTTCTTCAGTGAATAGGCTAATTTAGCATGATAGCAGGTTAAAATGTGACTGTATCATTAGCACTGTAGCTCACGTAGCTAGGTTTGTGTTGCATATGGTACCTAGTACTTTTGAAAAAGGGCAGAGTTACAGTATATATGTAAAAAGTGGATCAAGTGCACAATAGTGACAGAGGTTCGGACATACACACCTTATTAGAATTAAAACTACAGACACAAAATAGTGTGTCCCTTGTAGTTCAATAGTTTTAAACAGTCTAAATCTCAGCATTAAGGCTGGATATTGGCCAATACACATTTACTACACTAATATGGGACCTCTGAGACTTTCGAATTATTTTTAGAAAAATAGAACACCTTTAACGGTAAAAGAAAGTTAATTAAGAGCTTGCTCTTTCATCGTCACCAGACCCATTTGTAAACCAAAAAATGTAAATAACCACAGGGCAGTAAAGGACCACAAAATAAAACAAAAATAAATCTTCATCAAACTGTATTCGCATTGCTGATGCCGTACCCCTGAAGTAGTGGTTTTAAGCACGGCCCTCAAGTATAGCAGCCTAACTCCTAATCAGGTATTACCTGATTAACACCTCTGATTCCACATGGAAGCATTTACCCAGATGGTATGACAGATTTATCGCGAGGATACACTGCCAGGTCAGATACCTGCTCGCCTATATTACATACTGCTGCTTAGTCATCAGCCCGGTATCGAAAATGATTGCACACAGCTTGTATTGAAGGTGTCATTTAAATGGTCTCCCCAATAAAGACAAGTTTTTGCTTCTGATGTCATAGCGTTGCACATTACCTGTCATGAAGTCCAATGGGCATCGTGTCCCCTCTGTGCACAGGGTGCTCCATACCCTCGCCAGGCAACACCTATCAAACAAACGACTTTAAACATCAAATTGCCAGGTCCAGATTCAGACTCAGTCAACAAGTAGTCCAATTGAGATACAACCCCTGTGTGTGACCTCTTTTGGATGACTTATAGTTCAAGAAACCTCATAATTTACAGTCACTTATTCTGGAAAAAAACCCCAAAACAAAGCAGTTCAATGGCTATGTCTTCTCATACTGAAACATGCCATGTTATTCTTTTTAATTTTAAACGTCGATGTAGGCTAATTAAAGCTAAAAATATCTAACTGGTATGTTGGGTCAAAAAAGTGCAATGTGGATCATCAGTGGAAATAAAATGTTATTTAGGAATCTTGTTATTAGAACATGCTCAACCCCAATGGCTTCTGCATTTCAGTGCATGTAATGTACACGCAGGGAAGTGGCTGTGTGATACGTGAAAAGGGAAAGTGAGTAACGAGTTAGCCAACTTTAGTCACCAACTGATAATGTTGTTTGAGCTTGTCGGTGTCTATGAGTCCATCGAAACAACACACCGATGAATTATTCAGCAATGTCAGATGGCAATAAGGTTCATTTTACAGCTATTTGCCATTAACTTTGCCACAAGTGGGAGCATGCTAATGCTAACTGCATAGCTAAGCTAACTAGTCAACGTTTACTATTAGCTAGCTCAAAATACATAACAGTTGTCGATAGTGAGCTTGTCAAATGATACATTTAGTAGATGTTCTATACGTATAACTTAAATGGCTTCGGGTGGTTGACATGCTCAGCAACCAGAGTCTTTACATGAGTTAGTTGGTCGCATAGTTAGTCGCTACTGCTGGTTTGGTTGGCTCTGGTGGGTTTGCCGCGGGCAATTAATAAACACCCAGACTGTCAACCAGTTGTTTGTCACACTTGATATGCTCAATGTGATATTTCAATCATTGCGCGTGTGTTAAGGACGTTATATAAACTTTAAATTGAATTTCATACCTTCAACGACGTGATAGAGCTGACTGGTGTCCTTGTTTTCCTTCCAAGCCCTCAAATCCACTTAGAGCCTGAGCCCGCCCACATTCTCTTATCCAATCTGCTTTTCGCTTACTGGCGAAGTGCGAGCATCTAAACTTTTCACTGGCTGAATAGTATGGCAATTCTTTCTTATTGGCTCAAAACTTCCGTTACTAAATACAGTATTTCTCATGAGACCTTTCTAAGGAAAATAGTTGCGTTTCTATCTACTGCATTGATCCCACAAAATAAAGTTCTACTTAAACTGATAAAATAACACTTATGAGTAAAAAAGTGCTGTTCAAGTCCAATTGTCCGTAGCTCAGAAAACGCTTACCAACTTTTATTTTGAAAACCATAGACGCAAATCTAGTTTTTTTATCAATGGTTCTCTAACTTTTTCAATCAAGTACCACGTCAGAAAACACTTGGCTCTCCAAGTACCACCATAATGACCAACATTAAAATACAGTAACATAGTAGGCCTTAATATCTATTTAAAAAAGGCAGTGGTTTTATTTAACGAGTATATTTATTATTTTGGCCACTGTAACATTACACACAGTTTGAATAGTAACACTGTGTTTGAACATTAAATTAAGTGATTTTTTGGCATACTACTAGATGGAGTCCGGGTAACACAACCACAGTTTGAGAATCACTGGTCTATATGATTTATAATGACTTCCAACTTCTATCCCCATTTTGATCACACTTTGATTATTCATTTTTGTCTTTATTACCCTCAATAATCAATCTTTTATTGGAATAATCCAGCAGTATTCAATTGTTGTTGATTAGTTTTAACACTCCTGCCATCTAGCTGGACTGGTCTGTTGTTTAAACATGAATAAAGACACTAATATTGGTTGAATTCCACTATTGTTTACCATAGCCATGAATGCCAAAAATGGCAAATTTTTAAATGTTTGTTCTAACTGTCCATCTATTCATAATATAATATAATATAATGTAACATACCAGTGTTATACAGTATTAACCAAGGGTGCCCAAACTTTTTGCCTCCAAGGGCCAAAGTGAACATGTGTGGGCCGCAGGCCAAAAACAGCAATGTTAAGTAGAAGTGTCCCAATACAACTTTTTCCACTTGAAATCTCTTACCAATATTGGAGCCTTGGGAATTGGCTTGTACAGATATTGAGCCAGTAAAATATCAGCAGGAAAAGGCTTGGTCAAGTGAAATTGTATGAAGAAAACGCTAACCTATTTATTAATAACCGTGAGTTATGTTATGGAGTGGACTTATGCTGTCTTTAAGGGGAAGTGGTGTAGTAAATGTGGCTGTGTGATACGTGAAAAGGGAAAGTGAGTCGCGGACACGTTTGTTACTGGATACTATCTAATACGCCTCAGCCTTGGAGACTTTGTATGTGTAAATAATATGCAACTATAATTAAATTACATTTGTTTATATTGACAAATGTGCTGTTTTAGGCTAGAATATTGTTCAGTTGTTTTTCGTAAGTCTCGATTATGTGCTATTGTGTGCTTAGCTGTTGCGTAGCTGCTAGCTCCCAGTAACCTGTAGCCTACAATGTTTATCTTTTATAAATGACTTGAATAAAAGAGAAGAAAATACCAAGCTTGTGTGCTTATTGGAGGACATTTAGATCTTACCTGGCTGTCCAGCTTTGCACAAGTAAACAGGCTGCAGGACTGCTTGTATCCCACATGATATCACACATTTTACATGCGAGCCCATATCATTTGATGCTTGTTTTTTTTTTGCTGATATCACACAAAGATTCCATATCAGTATTTGGATAAAGACAACTTAATTTTAAATGTGAAACTCAAGTAACCCAAATGTTCCCACCCTTTAGCGGGCCAAACAAAACGACTTAGTCGGTCAAGCCCACGGGCCCCATTGTGGACACACTTTTTTGATTTTTTTGATTGATTGATTGAGACTTTTATTAGTAGATTGCACAGTGAAGTACATATTCCGTACAATTGACCACTAAATGGTAAAACCCGAATAATTTTTTCAACTTGTTTAAGTCTGGGTCAAATTGATTCATGATACAGATATACTATCATCATAATACAGTCATCACACAAGATAATCATCAGAGTATCTACATTTAATTATTGACATTATTTACAATCCGGGGTGTGGGGTGGGGGTGGGGGGGTAGGTTTGGGTGTTTTCAACACTTCAGTCATCAACAATTGCATCATCAGAGAAATGGACATTGAAACAGTGTAGGACTGACTTGGTAGGATATGTACAGCAAGTAGTGGACATAGAGAGAGAGATCAGAAAGCATGAGAAAAAGTATCTACATTTGATTATTTACATTTGATTATTAACAATCCGGGGAGGGTGTTAGTTTAGGGTTGAAGTTGCCTGGAGGTGTTCTTTTAGTGCGGTTTTGAAGGAGGATAGAGATGCCCTTTCTTTTACACCTATTGGGAGTGCATTAAGAGTGAGTTAAGACCTTTGTTAGATCGGAATCTGGGTTTAACGTGGTTAGTGGAGCTCCGTCTGGTGTTGTGGTTATGGCGGTCATTTACGTTAAGGAAGTAGTTTGACATGTACTTAGGTATCAGGGAGGTGTAGCGGATTTTATAGACTAGGCTCAGTGCAAGTTGTTTTACTCTGTCCTCCACCCTGAGCCAGCCCACTTTGGAGAAGTGGGTAGGAGTGAGGTGTGATCTGGGGTGGAGGTCTAGAAGTAATCTGACTAGCTTGTTCTGGGATGTTTGGAGTCTAGATTTGAGGGTTTTGGAGGTGCTAGGGTACCAGGAGGTGCATGTGTAATCGAAAAAGGGTTGAACGAGAGTTCCCGCTAGAATCCTCATGGTGCTTTTGTTGACCAGAGAGGAGATTCTATAGCCATTTTATCACAGGAAAGATTAGCCTCTAGAATGGAACCTAGGTAGGTGGTATAAACCATGAAAAGCAGTTTAATAATACCAGAAAGTGTAAATATAAAATTACCAAAACCTATGATATAAAAAGTGTATTGACAGTGATTATTATAATTGTATTAGCAGGTAAGAAATAATTCCCCAAGGAAGTACTTTTGTTGTGCTTTCCCCTGTCTGTTTTCTTTAGTCAGACTAAAGGAAACATCTTAAGCAATGAACATCAGGAACAAAAAAACCCCAGCTCAGTTCATCAGCGAGCTATGTCAATAAAAATGGTTTGTTGGTATAGGATAACTGCATATCGAAAAAGCTAGTGGGATATTTAATGATGATGCTTTATGATTGACTGGAGGATAATTATAGCATGCAATACTCACACTCTACTTTAGATGGCGATATGTACTAGCAAGCCGTCAACAAAACCAGAGAAGAAGAAGCACTCAAGGCCTCTGCCCGGGCCCCGCCCTCCGGGTACAGGCTGACATATTTTCAGATCCTGGTTTGTTTATACGGCTGTTCACTGCCTCGGAGCAGCTCGGCAATCGACTGTCATTAGGAAGCCGTTTTTCTGGCTTTTGCATTCATGGATGATATTAAAAAACATTTAGTGATCACTTTGCTATAGGTGGGGCTCGGGTAGCAAGAATCGTTGTACTGTAGTGTAGCAATGTATATTGGCAGCTAGCTAGTTAGCATAGTACAGCTACAGCAATGATGTGACGTTGACAGGAAAGTGTTCTCATGCAGCCCGAGCCCTCTTCACGGTACCGTTACAATCGAAAACAAGCAAAAGACAGATGTGTCATCTCGCTTAACTCCTCCGCAGGCTAGGCTTTTAGTCAAAGTGGGCAAGCTACAGAGCTAAATTCATGTTAGCATGGCGTCAGACACAAGTGACACGGAGGAGTTCTACGATGCTACAGAGGACGTACATTTCAGCCCATCTCCTAAAGTGTAAGGAAGCGTGTTTTCTATTTCTTAGTTACGCATAAGTAGTTCAAACAAAGCCAATCTGCTGTTTTTATTGTGTTAAATGATCTATATTACAGGGTAAGGTCTACTTGAGCACCTGATCCTTGGGATGTAGAGTAGTAGTTGTCTACGATGCATTTGTTGCAATTGTCTTAAATGTGAGGCTCTTTCAAAGTGTAAAACTGTAGATAGTTGGTAATAGTATATGTAATCTGATGTTATTTTTCGAAAAAAAAATATAAAAGAGGGTTGTTTTTCCTGTAGACTTGGGTGCATAAATAAATCTACAGTCAAATCATTATGATAATGATAATAGCTTTGCTTATTTCGAGCATGTTTAACAAAGTAACATTGAATTACTTGCACGATTCAACAAGTTAGGAAAAGGAGTAAGAATATTTGCATCTAAAGTCTTACTAGTAATATTTGTGAATGTGGCTGTATCAGTATATCATAATTAAAAGTTAAAGTACCAATGATTGTCACACACGCTAGGTGTGGTGAGATTACCCTCTGCCTTTACCCATCTCCTTGTTCCACCCCCTGGGAGGTGAGGGGAGCAGTGAGCAGCAGCGGAATCCTTTTGGTGATTTAACCCCAAATTCCAACCCTTAATGGGAGGTAATGGTTCCCATTTTTATAGTCTTACCGATCTCAGGGCGGACACTCTAACCACAAGGCCACTGAGCAGAATGCAGTGTGTCATCTTTTTGTTCAACATTTGTACCATTATTGTTTGGAATATCTAATATGGTTATCTCTGTAACTACTGTATGTCTATGTCTTCCAGGTCTCCGACAAAGTTTGCCATTCCTTCACCTAAGGTAAGTTTATTTACTGTGACCTGCATATTTAAAGGTTTGGGGTGTCAGGTTAGATGCGGCAACAATCCTTGTATATATACATTATATTGCTCATATTTATGATTGTATTATATAGCAAATTAAATCATTGCACTTGGTTTGTTGGAAAAATATATTTTTAGGCAGATCAGTCACTGATTCTGATAACATTTGACATTAATAGTGCTATTGGTTAATATAAAGTACAAGTCACTGACTCATTTTACCTCATTATTTTAAGACAACTGTAAATAGCCTGCATCACCTTCCAGTAAGGAACAATGTAAATTAATCATAACTTTTTTTTGTCAAGGTTCTCTTCCCACATTTAGTATTAATCAGTTTATTTTCCAAAGAAGCTGATTCTTTGAAAAAGGGAAACAGTAAATATGGTCTGCTATTTTATGCTGATGCACACAATACTGTTTGTATTTATAGAAAACAAAATGGAGCTTTCTTTGACCACATGGTGATTAATTATACCCTTTAGTTTTTTGCGATCGTAATATTCAACCAACTCATGTATCAGTATCACATATCTTTATTGCGCTAACGGCACAGCTCTAATATTTACTCGTAACTCAGAAATGTCGGTGTGATGAGAATCTCTCATTTACCAACAAAAATCACTGCTACAGATAGCGCTCATCACAGTTCCTCGATGTTCTCAATGAACACTACTGTTGGAAAAAAAAAGATTAATTAAGCTCTTTTCAAACAAAACATACACAGAGAATGTATGCAACTTGTGGACAACAAAGCAGACACCTGCTTGTTTTTATGATACAATTACAATGGGTTTAGTGAATGAGCTTTTACTGCCATTTAGTGTGCAATTGTTAGTTAGGTTTTGTTAATATCCGAATCAGCTTAATTGGCCAAGTATGTTTAACACAAGGAATGTGACTTGGCAGACCGTGCTCCCTTTTTCAATGCAAGAAACAAAGAAAAATCCAACAAGTACCTGTAGTAAAAAAAAGACTGAAACATATATTTGTTGTCCAAACTATGCACACATTTTAGTGCAAATGAAGCATATTTTGTTAAATTTGTTGAAATAATGTGCATTTTGGGGTTAACGTTTACTTATTAATATAAAATCAAATCCTAATACAATGGTGTTGAGAAAAAAGCCTCGAACCTTCACAACCTTTGTATAACATTTAGAAATATGTCCATATATTTGCACACATAAAGCTATAGTTAGAAATAATCAGTAACAAAAGAAAACTTTTTTTTTTCCATGAACAGCTCTCCCAGAAATCTGATGAAGGGTGCTGTGAAGGGGCCGCTGCTGATGCTACTCAAGATGATTCACTGCAGGTGTTTGCTATATTGTCTCTCAGTAATGTAGTGTTTTAATTTGAGTGTTATTTTTAGTAGACCTTATTGTATATTTTTTTCGATCGTAGATCATTGACAGCATCATTGAGGAAAGTCAAAAGCAAAATGGCTCTGCTGCTGTTGCTGACCTGTTGGAGCAACTACATGTTGACGTGACTGTGGAAGCAGAGTCAAAGGAAGAGCGCGATAGCGCTCAGGAAGTTCCTGTGCAGCCATCAGTGGCAGCTGGTGAACCTCAACCTAGGCCAGCAGTGGAGGAGCAACCGGAATGTGCTGCGTCTAACGGAATGTGTTCTCTACCTGCCCCTGACCCCTCGGACATTCCGGGACCTTCAGTTGGAACACAAGGTGTTCAGCCCCCGGACATCACCAGCACAATAGGACTGATTCACACAGATGGGGTGCTTGTGGTTGCAGAAGGGGAGCAGGAGCAAAGGCCTGCCGACCTTTTAGAGCAGGTTGCATTCACAGACAGGCCAACAGACTCTAGAGACACATCTGGGCCTATGAAACCCCGACGGCAGTTCACAGTAGAACCAGACATTGTAGCCAGCACCAAGAAGCCTCCGCCATCAAGACCACCGCCTCCCACTGGAGGTCCTCCACCTAGACCGCCCCTACCATCCTTTTGGCAGGGTCTCCCTTCCAAGAAGTCTCTGGAGTGTGTCAGACCCTGTGGGCTTGAAGGTAAACAATACACACACTGCAGTATGCTGGGCATAAAAACAACACTAAATGAAGGAAAAGATAAGGGAAATAAATATTTAGATGCCTTTGTGTACATTTTTTATTCAATTAAAAATGTAAGAATGTGTGTCCTTTTTGTCCAGAAGAACATTTGCTGAGAGAGTGTGTAGTTCACAATCTCTCGCCTAGTTCATCCCAAGGGTTTTTGATGAGGTCATGCTGGAACAGAAAAGGGTTTTCCACAAACTTATAAGCATATAAATATTCAAAATGTACCAGAAAGTTTTAACTATCCCCTTACTTTTTATTGTAATGATTATAAAAAGTGTGTATCGATACTTCTGTCCGTTTTATGTTACATGTTTGTTTTTGAGTGCAGCCGTTAAAGAAATATAATAGCATGGGTCTTATTTACTTATACCTGAGTTATGCAAAGTTTTAGTAAATGAGTGACAGCCTGCAGTGTTCCAGGTTAATCATACACCGACATACTTTTCTGGTCACTTTCCATTAACAGAAATGGGGGAATATTTTCATGATCCAATGCATATACTGGAGATTGCTTTATGCATGCATTGACGGATTGAGTTTGTTTCCACAGTGAGTGCTGTTAGCAGCGACCCTCTGGAACTGTCTGGTCTGGTGTCTCCAAGTAGCACTGTGAGGAGTCTGACCAGAGAGCTGCAGCACTCCTTGGATCTGGCCAGTGCCACCAGTGGTGACAAGGTGGTGACAGCTCAGGTTAGTCGGACTTTGGCGCTAATGGTCACATACATCAGAGGTCCCCAAACTACGGCCCAGGAGCCGTATCCGACCCGCTAGTGTCCACAATCTGGCTCGCAGGATGTCTCAATGTTAAAAAAAGTTTCATTTTTTATTTTTTATTTTAAATCTGTCCTGTCCAGCCGCTCAGGCAAATCTTATTGTTGATGTAGATGCCCACATCTGCTGTACAAATTTACTTTACAAAAGAGAAGTGTTGGATACTTCTCCTGCTGCCTTTTTGTATTTGATTTTATTTAATGTTTGTATATATCCATCCATTTACTACCGCTTGTCCCTTTCGGGGTCGCAGGGCTGCTGGCGCCTATCTAGTGTTTGGCGCAGCCGGACCAGAACAGGAGGGGATAGAAAGAAGAAGAAAAATTAAGACAAATGGGGAAATTGTGGGGACAATAGAACAACAACAAATGTTTATGTATGTATGTATATACTGTGTTTGTATATATATATATATATATATACAGTATGTATGTGTGTGTGTGAGTATATGCTGTATATATGTGTGTATATATATATGTGTGTGTGTGTATATATGTGTGTGTATATACGTGTGCGTGTGTATGTATATATATATATATATATGTATATATATATGTGTATATATATATATATATGTATATATATGTGTATATATATATATATATATATATATATATATATATATATATATATATATATATATATATATATATATATATATATATATATATATATATATATATATATATATATATATATATATATATATGTATGTATGTATGTATGTGTATATATGTATATATATATATGTATGTATGTATGTATGTGTATATATGTATATATATATGTATGTATATATATATGTATGTATGTGTATATATGTATATATATATATATATGTATATATATATATGTATGTATGTATGTATGTATGTATGTATGTATGTATGTGTGTGTGTGTGTGTGTGTGTGTACATACATTATATTGCCAAAAGTATTTGGCCACCCATCTAAATGATCAGAATCAGGTGTCCTAATCACTTGACCCAGCCACAGGTGTATAAAATCAAGCACTCAGGCATGGGGACTGTTTCTACAAACATTTGTGAAAGAATGGGCCGCTCTCAGGAGCCCAGTGACTTCCA
>NC_084735.1:30894117-30916617 GCF_033978785.1 Entelurus aequoreus | reverse complement strand
CGCAGTTGGGTGTTCCAACAGGACAATGACCCCAAACACATGTCAAAAGTGGTAAAGGAATGGCTAAATCCGGCTAGAATTAAGGTTTTAGAATGGCCTTCCCAAAGTCCTGACTTAAACCCTATTGAGAACATGTGGACAATGCTGAAGAAACAAGTCCATGTCAGAAAACCAACAAATTTAGCAGAACTGCACCAATTTTGTCAAGGGGAGTGGTCAAAAATTCAACCAGAAGCTTGCCAGAAGCTTGTGGATGGCTACCAAAAGCGCCTTATTGCAGTGAAACTGGCCAAGGGACATGTAACCAAATATTAACATTGCTGTATGTATACTTTTGACCCAGCAGATTTGGTCACACTTTCAGTAGACCCATAATAAATTCATAAAAGAACCAAACTTCATGAATGTTTTTTGTGACAAACAAGTATGTGCTCCAATCACTCTATCACAAAAAAGCAAGAGTTGTAGAAATTACTGGAAACTCAAGACAGCCATGACATTATGTTCTTTACAAGTGTATGTAAACGTTTGCCCACGACTGTCCAGTATGTACATGTGTATGTATATATATATATAAAAACCTGGGCACAATGAGAAATCTTGGAAGGGACCGCAGATGAGGGTGTGTGTGTGTGGATGCCAAGTGGATATGGTTAATAACGTGAGAGTCCAGTCCATAGTGAGGCCAGCAGGAGATCCTCTTGCATGTAGACAAGTCAGCAGCGCAGAGACGTGGTCCACCTCGGGTCCCGACTTGGAACAGCTAGCGCAGAGAAGAGGGGGGGCAGAGCAGAGAAGAGAGATGGCAGATCAACTGATCTAAAAAGGGGTCTATTTACAGGCTAGAGTTTAGACATTAGTTTTAAGATGAGACTGAGATATATATATATATATATATATATATATATATATATATATATATATATATATATATATATATATATATATATATATATATATATATATATATATATATATATATATATATATATATATATATATATATGTATATACACACACACACACACACACACGTACATGGATAGATCGCCGGCCTGAGATGTGGCCCCCAAGTCAAAAAGTTTGGGGACCCACTGACAAACGTGGTCAATGTGCATTTTTGACATTTATTGTCTTGTGTGTTTTTAGGAGAACGAGGGTGAAGACTTGTCAGGTCTGAGTGAAGGACAAGTACCAGACCCTCAGCGACCCCGATCCAACTCTGGTAGAGAACTCACAGACGAAGTAAGTGTGTTTGTATTCATGGACTTAATTCATATTGCCTTCAAGCCATATCTGTATTTGAGTGCTGGACCAAACATGCGGTCTGAAAACAGGAAATCCTGGCCAGTGTGATGATCAAGAACTTGGACACAGGAGAAGAGATCCCACTAATACAAGCAGAGGAGAAACTTCCTGCTGGGATCAACCCCCTCACTTTGCACATTATGAGGAGAACAAAGGAATACATCACGTAAGTGTACCTTTTCAGGGTGACCTTTGCTTTGCTGGTGTTATTACAGTGTAGGTGTCACCCTTAAACCATTTTAGTTCATAAATTAAGCATACTATCAAAGGCCAACATTAGTATTCACTACTTACTTGGGACTGCAAGCTCATGCTAATCACCAGTGGCAGGTTGTGTATTTGGAACCTTGTCCTTCAGTGGGGACTGAATCCACCTCTTAAAAGCAGCACAATCACGCCGCAACTATACAAAACATCAATAGTATACACTACCGTTCAAAAGTTTGGGGTCACATTGAAATGTCCTTATTTTTGAAGGAAAAGCACTGTACTTTTCAATGAAGATAACTTTAAACTAGTCTTAACTTTAAAGAAATACACTCTATACATTGCTAATGTGGTAAATGACTATTCTAGCTGCAAATGTCTGGTTTTTGGTGCAATATCTACATAGGTGTATAGAGGCCCATTTCCAGCAACTATCACTCCAGTGTTCTCATGGTACAATGTGTTTGCTCATTGGCTCAGAAGGCTAATTGATGATTAGAAACACCTTGTGCAATCATGTTCACACATCTGAAAACAGTTTAGCTCGTTACAGAAGCTACAAAACTGACCTTCCTTTGAGCAGATTGAGTTTCTGGAGCATCACATTTGTGGGGTCAATTAAACGCTCAAAATGGCCAGAAAAAGAGAACTTTCATCTGAAACTCGACAGTCTATTCTTGTTCTTAGAAATGAAGGCTATTCCACAAAATTGTTTGGGTGACCCCAAACTTTTGAACGGTAGTGTACAAAAATGCAAGATAACAAGGCGTGGTATTTTACAGAGAGAAGCATTTCACAGATTGGTAATGAACACCATGCAGTGGCACAATTAATCACATTTGAATCCCAATCACGATATTGGCTGCCACAATTAAATGAGGGTAATTATCGGCGATATTATCTCCGCGGTGGCAGAAGAGCAACTGCGGATAGTCTTAAAGTACCAGTAGAGTGGAAAAACAAGTTGACTTTAGATGGCCAATTTGAATATTCCGCTCCAAATGTCTTCGGCAATTTCTGTAGATTTGGGGTGTTATGACGCCATGATAGGAATGATTCTGTACTCTGACCAAATGAGCAGATCAGTCATACTAGAAATATGCAAACATTTTAAAGATATGTGCTGTCTATCATTCACATCCCTATGTAAGACATGAACACACGTTTTTCTATGCATTATAAGTCATAAATAAATAAATAAAATGTCTGCTAACAATTTACTTATTGTGGGCTCTCTATTCCGCCCACAACACACCATTTACATATCGTGACCTGCATATTAACCAAATATTAGCGATATTGTTATTATAAGCGCTAACGCAGACAAACTATTTTTAGCGGCGCATTGATAACAAAGAGGCAACTAGCTTGTGCTGCAGCATTGTCCTCTTGCTGCATCTGCATCGCGTCTTGGCTCATCAAAGTTATTCTATATTATAAATCATGCCTCTCATCTGGATAATTGGAAGATTTAGCAATGAATCCAGAAGTTTTTCATCTGCAACATTCAATTTATACCTGGAGATGGAGACAAAGACACAACAACCGAGGATGGTGTCTGCAGGCAGCAACCGTTCCTTTAAACTCTTCGTATTGGATTATGGTTAATTATTCATCTAAATGGGAAGTTATTAACATCCTCTCAGTCGTCGTCGCATTGAGAGCAGACATTGTACAGTAAGTGATCGTTTTATTATGTTTGTAGTTTGTATTTCTTGTTTAGCACTTAGCAATACTGTTACATGATGCTTAGTGTTTCACGAAAGCTGGATCTGTTTAGCAACGCTTCTAAAGCTTGTAGCTCATCCTCCTTATATTCAGGCTAAAAAATATAACGTTCTCTACCTCTCACAAAGTCTGCATGATTAGCATTATTGTTGGTGTGGAAGGAATCTGTGGTTCCTACCTCTACGTCTCAAAATTGCTTGGAAATCTCTGTGAGATTTATGCTATTTTGATCATATCTATTTACTCGCACATATTTTGGTGTCTTTTGGTGTTATAAATTAGATGCATACATTTTAGGGGTGTCGTGAGAGAAGTGTTGAATACTTCTCTTGTTGCCCTGTTTGTATTTGACTTTATTAAATGTTTGGGAAGCATTTTATTAAACAAAACCAGTTTTCTTTTAAGTAATATAGAAATTGATCAGAACTGTTAATCTTTTATGAAGGAATATAGTTAATAATAGAACTGGCTATCAATGTTATTTAAAAAAGTATAGATTTTGAATCGTGAATCGTTCGGAATCAAGAATCGATTCTGAATCGAGAATCACTTCTGAATCAAATTGTTACCCCTAAGAATTGAATCGTATCGTGTATCAAAGATTCACAGCCCTAACATACGATAATAGCTTCAATATAGTGGCAACTTGTTTTTCCATTCTTCTGGTACTTAAAAAAGCGGCTTGAAGCGAAT
Organism: Entelurus aequoreus; assembly: GCF_033978785.1. Lineage (NCBI taxonomy): Eukaryota > Metazoa > Chordata > Actinopteri > Syngnathiformes > Syngnathidae > Entelurus > Entelurus aequoreus. Next base: position 30,912,681 of record NC_084735.1, on the reverse strand, counting down.
CCCACCCTCGCCGTTGTGTATGAGCAAAAATATCAATGGCCACCTCGCCCACTTCGCCCACTTTCGCTGCCCTGCATTTACAAATGTTTCCCAAGCTGCTGCAGCTATTGTCTCGGTTCACTTCCATTGAGTCCTTGGCATGTGTTAAAGGCCGCACTGCTGGTATTAAGCTTTACAAATTGGGCTTGTTGAAACAGTTTTGCTGTGCTCAAACAATTTAGAGGACGAAAAAATGCTGACATTATTTAAATTCTGAATAATAATTTAAGAAACACAGCCTAGTTGCCGATGTAGTTCAAAGGTCATTGATATCACTACTCATTCTGAAGGCCTTGGGTAGATTACATTGACATGGCAACACATAGAAGCTGTAATCTAATTGGACAAAAACATCACATACTGGAAACAGTACAGCTAAGACACAATATTTGATAAAAATTGTAGACTGTTGGAATACGTTAATATGATTGCATTGAACAAATACTACGATTTAGTTGTGAAAATGCCTTGCTGGCCCTGACAGTTTCCAGTGCTAAAAGTGTCTTAAATGGAAGTTGCTTATTGTTTCCTCTCAGGAACGATGCAGCTCAGTCAGATGACGATGACAAGTCGCAAGCTCTGCTGACAGACGCAGATGGCGGAAAGCTGAAACAGAGAACGTAAGGATCTGCTTTTTGTTTTCTTTCGTCCCTTTTCTTTACATGAGACATTACTTATTTTGATTTGTCCTTACTTGCAGAAGTCAGTTCAAGAAATTCTTGGGCAAGTCGGTGAAGAAGGCCAAGCATTTTGCTGAGGAATACGGAGAGAAGGCAGTAAACAAAGTTAAAAGTGTTCGTGATGAAGGTAAAAGTTGCACTCATAAATTATTTAGTGATCATAAGAGACTAGTTGTGGCAGTATATTGTGTTTATGAAGCAGTGTATTATTGTGTTTTTTTAGTTTTCCACACTGATCAGGATGATCCATCGTCCAGTGACGATGAGGGGATGCCGTACACCAGATCTGCCAAGTTTAAGGCAGCACACAGCTTTAAGGGTCCTTTTGATTTTGATCAGATCAAGGTGGTGCAGGATTTGAGTGGCGAGCACATGGTAGGAATGTGTCCACTACATTCCACTATTCCTCCTTCTATCTGAAAGACAAAAACTCTCCTTACACTTTGTTTTGTGCTAGGGGGCCGTGTGGACAATGAAGTTCTCACACTGTGGCAGACTTCTAGCATCGGCCGGCCAAGACAACATAGTTCGAATCTGGGTCTTAAAGACTGCCTTTGACTATTTCAATAACATGAGGTTGAAATACAACACTGAAGGTAGGTTTGATAGCCATGCTGAGGAATATTTGATTAAACTATTTTCAGATGTGATGCTTTTTTGCTTGCCTCCTCAGGCCGGGTGTCACCTTCTCCCTCTCAGGAAAGCTTTTGCTCCTCCATGTCTGATACTGAGGTTAGTGAATTTGTACACAATCTATTTATTCTAGAGATGTCCCGATAATGGGATCGGATTGGGGGCTGTTATTAGCCTTTTTTAATAATCTGCTGTTAAGCTGCCTAGCCTTGCTGATCTTTACCACAGTTGTTCTATATAGTAGTGATGCACAATGATGGAAATTTGAACGGATAACCAATAATTTCCAGACCTTTACAAGCGATAACCGATATTTCTGTATATGTATATATTTACACAAGATTTTGTGAGAATAAATGAGTTCAACAGTTCACACTGCTTCCCAAAACATAATACATAATAATATATATAATACAATATAATATAATTTTGACCTTTGCAAACAATTGGAATTATTGCATAGAGCAAAAAAGTTGGAATTTATTGATATTTAAAATTTAAATTTTTTTCAATGATAGACAACAAGCAACTAAAACATTCTGAATGATTGCATAAAATGATAAAAACATCTGTCCAAAACGACATATACAAATGAGACCAATAAAACTAAAACATTAAGACTCTGCATTGCCGAAACAAGTGGAGTAACCTCTCTTGTTGATTGATGAAAATAAGATAAATACAATTATCCTTTCTTTGACACAAATAAAATAGTGCAATACATGCCTGCCCCTTAGAAAGGCAGAATTCAATTGTAGAATATAAAAAAATCAGGGTTCAGATGATGAAGTGCTTTTTTTTCACAAAGTTAACTTGAAGATAAGTTGCCTCTAATCAAACACTTCATCAGTACTGTGGCTTTATGTTTGGGGGTCACATTGCTGCGATGGTTCTGAAAAGCAGGAAGCAGCAGCAGCTGCGTGCAGGTAAGAAACGATTTTAATTCCTCAAGGCAAGGCACAAATACAAAAACTTAGATGTGGAAAACACTCGAAGGGGAACTGCGCTTTTTTTCAGAGTTTTGCTTATTGTTCACAATCAGTATGAAAGACATGATGGATGTTTTGTTTTAATGCATTCTAAATAATAAATAAATGTAAATAAAAGTTTGCTTACAACAGAGCCAATGGGAGCTCCACTATTCCGCTCGTAAAATTAAACAAATAACCATTCAAAAAGCGCCAACAATGCTCAATTTACATTTCGTGACTTGAATATAAACCAAGTATTAGCGATATTATTATAAGCGCCAACACAGACAAACTATTTATAGCGGCGACAATCACTTCTGTGTCTTCCTATATTTACATCATTGAGTGGTCTGCTGCTTTCTCGCTTCCCTGCAAGTTTATTGTAGATGAGACGTCCAAGTAGGTAATTTTACAAATTGGGACACTTTGACAGCGAATTTAGGACCTAGAACTGGCGAGGACGACACAAAAAGCTCTTGTTCCCCCCCGTTTCTTTGCGAGTATTATGAGACATTCTTAATTTAAATGGGAATATATGAACATTCAAACAGTCGACATCCTAACGACAGCAGAACTTGCACAGTAAGTGATGTTTTATTATGTTGGCTCTCATCAAGTCTGCAGTGAGCAGAAATCAGTGATGAAGAAAAAAAAGCAAATGTTACGCGTATATGCTTAAAATATATAGGCAGGATTAAACGGCTCCCATAGGCTGCATTGTAAGCAGACTTTTGATGAAATGTATTTAATAGTTAGAATGCATTAAAAAGAATCCGTCCGTCTACATGTTTTTCATAACGATTGTGAACGATATGCAAAATTCCCCCAAAAAGTGCAGTTTTTCTTCTTTAAGCGAATAATGACCCAACGACTGGTGCTGGGTGACTGAGGATAATTAAGGGTAAGTGATGAACTAAGGAGTCAGGTGGGACTTCTAATGATACACTGAAGACAGTTGTGTCTATTTAGTGTCCAAGGCAACAAGAAAAGTAAACAAAAGGAGAGCGTGCTGGAACATAAATAGACTCAAACATAGAAAGGAACGCTGAGGACAAACACTAAGCAGCAAAAAATAACAAAAACACAAAACAACACATGACCGGGACATCGGGTCATGACAAGAGGCTGCTTAGTGGTATTTGTGACAACAAGTGTCTGATTTGATCACGGTGCTTTCACGCCGCCCTCGTCTGCGCACCCCTGACGATGTTGGTGTGACGTCAACTGCGCGTGGAGTCATCGTGATGCAATGGGCGAGAGTCTCGGAAGTGCTGGACGATTTCCCAAGCAGCGTAAACAGGAGACAGGTGGGAGTTGATCATACCAGCGTCGAGCTGGTTGGTCGAGGGAGGAGCAGCTGTCCATGCCGGGACCTGATGAGGAGGAGGTGTATGCGGGAAGTCTCCCGGGTGCGTTTCGATCGGGAAAGGTAGCGGCTTTCTGCTTCCGTCACCTTCGCAATGAGCTGACCCCATGCCACCATCGCGTCGGAAAGAAGATTCTCTTCGGGCAGCTCCACTTCGTGCTCGCACTCCCATGGCTGTTCGGGTCGCATTGCTGCGGGCAGGTAGAAAAAATATTTTAATTCCTCAAGGCAAGGCAAAAATGAAAAAACATATTTGCTAGTTTAGCGTGCAGCAAATGAACCAAACAGTCGCCAAGGGACAATAACATGAGAGTCTTTAAGCGTGGAAAAAACACTGAAAGCATAGTGAAAACGTAACTTGTCGTGAGTAGCTAACATTGACCCAGCGACTGGTGCTGGGTGACTGAGGAATATAAAGGAGAGTGATTAAGAAGACAGGTGGGACTTCTCATGTTAAACTGAAGACAGGTGTGTCCATTTAGTGTCCAAGTCAACAAGAAAAGTCAACAAAAGGAGAGCTGGAACAATAATAGACTCAAACATAGGAAGGAGAGCTGAGGACAAACACTAGACTGCGAAAAATAACAAAAACACAAAACAGGACATGACATCGGGTCATGACAGTCAAAGCTATTAACGCCAGGTCTCGAGTTGACAACACAGGCAGCTTCGTACTGCTTCCATAAATCCTCACATTAGTGAATTTTAAGATGACTTATCAGATTTTGTTGTGCTGAAGCTCTGATTCAACCCTTCCCGTTTAATTTGTGCAGGACAATGTTTTCAAACTACTTGAGTGAACTGTCTTCTTCTGACATGTTAAAGAAAGCCCTAGCCAGTGACTGCTGGGCCATGATGCTTTTCTCTGTACTTAAATATGAGACAATAGTGTAGAGTAGTGAAGGGGTTGAGGAATCAGGCAGCAGCATAAGCCACAGCAGAGAATCCAACGACAAACACAAAGTCTGCATTTTTATCATTTAATCGATGTGACGTCATAATTGCCACTCTCGGCCGCCGATAATATTGTGAATCCCTAGTCTAGAGCCACAACGATTCACTGATTAAATCGGTAAGTTTGATTAGAAAACCGCTTGCACAGACAGGAGTTGCAGGAGGGTGCGTGTCTTGCCAAAACACCAGCCTGAATTACAGAGCAAGCTGTAACGAACATACTATCTATCCACAGTGCGACACTGCTTCTAAGCTACTAATCCTCATCAATTTGGCAGAAAATTAACTAAGTTTCTTCAATGGCTAAACATGTGAGACACACACACACACACAACGAGAAGGACGATACAAGAAGCTAGCCGCTAAAGCATTTTAGTATTTATGTGATATCTTTTGAACGTTTTTAAAAGTATAATTACAATAGTAGTATTATATCCATCCTGCTGTGTTAAAATGTACATGTGACACTGCTTGCACTATTTAAAACATGATTTCTTTGGCCAACTGGGGTTGTTTTTAAATGGGCTATATAAATGAATAAACTGAACTCAACTGAAAGCTTCAATGTAAAATAGAAGTGATCTATCCAGCTGTCGATACTAGTATCTATACCTAGTGTAGTATCAGTATATAAACAATACCAAAGTGATTAGATCAATATTTGTATTTTTCTTGTTCTTAATTTTTACAAAATGTTTTTGGGTTGTTTTTTGTTATTGTTTACAAAGTCAGGGAGTAAGTGTCTGGATACAGGAAGGCTGTGAGGGCAAAAGGTGAATGATTAAAATGGGAGCCAATGGTAGTTTAAGCATTTGTTTACTTATTGTGCTCTAGCCACTTAACTTTGTTGGAACAATTGTATGTAGCATTCAATACCACAAATGTCTGAGAACGACAATACGACAAAATTCTGAATGAAATAAGATTAGTTTCATAAAAATGTGTTTACTTTAGTTATTTGCTATAAAACATTTTCAGTTCTATAATCTAATATCAAAGTATCAGATCAGGATTCAAAATCGGATCGGACCCAAAATTGTTGATGGGCACATCGCTAATTTGTTCTCACAAGAAAATATTACTATTTGTTCTCACACAGATGACATATTTGTGTTTTTAGGCGTGTTGCGCTCCAGAGGACCCCGACACGGAAGACAGAAATGCTCCTTTTCGCCAGGTGCCCTTCTGCAAGTACAAAGGCCACACCGCTGATCTATTAGATCTGTCCTGGTCAAAGGTGACGTCCCCTTAAACTTTTTTCTATCCTCCTCTTTAAACGCTTCCTGTCTCACGCCGTGCAATGATGTCCTTCTAGAATTTCTTTTTGCTCTCGTCCTCCATGGATAAAACGGTCCGATTATGGCACATATCCAGGCGAGAGTGTCTCTGCTGCTTTCAACACATAGATTTTGTCACCGCCATCACGTTCCATCCCAGAGTAAGACGACAACTCAATTCACACATCTAAATCCCACTTTGTTAACTGTGGTACTTTTTTTTCCCTCCTAGGATGACAGATACTTTTTAAGCGGCTCTCTGGATGGAAAGCTGCGGCTGTGGAACATTCCGGACAAAAAGGTGGCTCTGTGGAATGAGGTGGACGGTCAAACGCGCCTCATCACTGCTGCAAACTTCTGCCAAAATGGGAAGTATGCCGTCATCGGCACTTATGATGGACGATGCATCTTTTATGACACAGAGGTACACAAGTCTTTCCGTGACCAAATGTCTTGGTTACCTCAAAAACGTCACAAAAGGAAGTATGCTTTTTGTCTTCTCCGCAGCGTTTGAAATATCACACCCAAATACACGTCAGATCCACCAGAGGCAGGAATAAAGTCGGGCGCAAAATCACCGGTATTGAACCGTTGCCTGGAGAGAATAAGGTGACTACAGAACACGACATATAAAGTTCCCATATGATACTCATTTTACATCACTTTCAAGTCAGGGGGTCTCACTAAAGTGTGTTTTTATCTCCAGGAAGTGTGATTTTGCACTTTATCCCCTTTTGAATCTGCATCTGTCCAATGTAATGTCATAAATGTCATACATCACATACAACAATGTAACAAAGAAGTAAGTGTTAGCAACACCAGCATAGCTATTTGAGCTGCAGTGCTAACAGTGCAGTCACATTTTAACAGCAACATCATGCTAGGTTAGCTTATTTGCTAAAGAAAAATAAACTTGTGAAACTTCCAGTTCCCATGTCTGTAGTGGACTGATATTTAGTTGGCACAGCACTAGCTGGGAAGCGTATCGTTTACTTTTAGACTTAGACAAACTTTACTGATCCACAAGGGAAATTGTTCCACACAGTAGCTCAGTTACAAAGGATGGAAAGGATATAGCAGGTATGACTAAAAATGTACCATAGTAGCAATATAAAATATAATATATATGTAATATTTACATTATATACAGTATATAATATATACTGAGATATTATATTATATAATATATATAATATGTAACAAATCCCAATTACCATGTACAGTATTATAATATATGTTCTTTGCACATAAAAAAATACTTGTTTCTAGTAATAGATCATTTAAGCATTGTTTTTTTTTACTTACACTAACTCTGTTTATCTTCAACATTCCTGACACTTAATTTATGGTAATCTATGGTGTTTTTGTATTTAATATCTTTAATCCTTTTTTGTAAATACTTTGATATCATATCGTGAGGTGTTGATATCGTTATTACTGTTCTAACATGTCAGCCAATTTTTTGGAATCTCTGCTAGTATTTCCTCAATTGATTTGTACTTTCATAGATTTTGGTGACCTCAAATGATTCCCGCATCCGACTTTACGACCTGAGGGACTTGTCTCTGTCCATGAAGTACAAGGGTTACGTCAACAGCAGCAGTCAGATTAAGGCCAGCTTCAGGTACTAATAAACCTTTTCACAACTCTTGTTTAAAAGTGCAATTGTTACCTTTTTATTGCCTGTAGATTGTCTTCATTAAGCGTTGGCAAGAGAATGTCTGTTTCACACCCCAATGGCTTCATAACGCAAGTGTCATCCCGCAGCCACGACTATTCTTTTATCGTCAGCGGCTCAGAGGATAAATACGTGTACATCTGGAGCACTTACCATGACCTGAGCAAATTCACATCTGTACGGCGGGACCGCAATGACTTCTGGGAAGGGATTAAAGGTAATTGTGTTGTGTTTTAAAACAAAAGCATTTTTTAACATCCTTTTTTCTGGCAGCACACAACGCCGTGGTCACATCCGCCATTTTTGCGCCTCACCCAGGCCTCATTGTCCCACAAGAGAGTGGTGCGGAAAAACCAGAAGCGGAGTGCAAGAGCCTGGACTCTAATGACTCTGAAACCATTCCCTCAGGTGAGTTTGTGTCATGAACTTATGGATATTGAGACGCTACTAACAGTTTGTGTTTTTTCCAGGTGCACTAAAGACCGATCACACTGAGGTTCTGCTGTCGGCAGACTTCACCGGAGCCATCAAAGTGTTTATCAATGTAAAGAAATACTGACCTGTCAGGTGACCACTCTCACCCACAAGGGTTGCATCACGGTTACAGCTCCCGAGTGCGAGAGTCACAGTTGTTTTCATCTTAAGTACCAGGCGACCGTGCGTAGTTTGGCATTGATCAAAAGCTGTAATTGCTGACGTAGTGCAAGTTGTGTTTTAAGCAGGTGTGGCTGACTGGCATCTGTATGGCTCTGGTGCATACAGAACATGTTAAAACAGTCTCTTTCACTGTAAGTCACACGTTTCAATGTGTCTCGGAAATATGGTGATAGTGAACAAATGTTGATTCAACAATTATTTGTGCCTAAAAACAATCTAGAAGGCTATTTTTTTTTTTTAATGTTTCAGTTTCTCAACACGTCCACAGCTGACGATACAGGAAATCTGTGTTTATTATTGTTAAATAGTACTTTTGAGAAATACTACTGTGTCTACGTTTGATACATTTCACTTATATTATCTGTAGATTTACTATGTAACATTGCACATTAATGCTTTTCTAAGCAACTTAACGCTCTATTGATGTCAATAAAAGTGCTTGTTGATAATATTTTTAAGCAGAGTTGATGCAAGTCACACACAAATATAGAATCACTAAGAGTGATTTAATGTCTGAACATTGCACATTTCAAGTTCTTTTAATAAACAAACAAACAAAAAAGAAAAATATAGTTGATTAGTGTCCAAATATGATACAAAAGAGATCAGAATTGTTGTGTTTGGGACCAAGACAACGGAGCACTGTGTGAGTCCACAGTCAATGTTTACTCTTCTTTGTCTTCTTATGGGAGCGATGTGGGGACTGCGACCTGGACCTGCGTCCCCTTCGGTCTGGAGACGGAGATCGGGATCGTTTGGATTGTCTAGAAGATATGACAGAATAACTTTAAGAACAGCAGTCATGATGAATACCGTATATTGTTGGCACTTGCTTTAAAGGAGCGATGCTGTTGGATTTCTGGCTGTGCTTGTCTAAATCCCGACTAAGTTGTCTGTCTCCGTCTTCGCTTCTTTTGCTCTTCTTTCTGTCCTTTCTGTCGTCTGTTGATCTCTCTTTAGATTTGGATGTTGGTTTCTCTGGCTTTGCGTCATCATCGGTTTCAAACTCCTTCAGTAGACAGAATAAAAAGCCACGCTTGTTCATTATGGATTTTCACCCACTAAACTACTGTTTTTTGTGCTTCTCTAATTGTACTTATTTGCACTTTTGTCACTGGCCAACACAGCATTTGTCATTAAAGGAGTATTTATCTTACATAATCGCTTTTCTTACTTCATTTAAGCATGATCCAAAATCCAAATACCTTCTGTAAAAGTTTATTCCTGTATTGCTCCACGTGTTGCTGGATGCTCATTCCAGGTTTCTTCTGCCTCTTTCCACTCTCCAACTCATCTTGGACCTTCAGAACCTTCAACTGGTTCAAACAGGGTTTAGTTCAAATTAGTTCTCAATGAAGTGCTACTAATACAAACAATTCAATACTCTCAACAATTATTGAAAATAAACTAATTGGTAAAATACAGTCCTCATTAATAGGAGATAGTACTGTTTACATAATAAAGAAAAAAGGTCATCATACACATTTTGTCCAAAAATGCCTTCTGTTTTTACGGTACTTTGTAACATGCAAGTTTAACAGAATAGAAATTCAAATACTTCATTAATGTTAATAAATGTAAAGCTGAGTAATAATTTAACTAATATAAATATCCCGGGAAAAAAACATTTTAACGGTGACGATTATCAAGCTCTGCTGCTTGGAGTGTTTTGTTTTTTTCTCATTCAAGTTGGAATACAGGAAGACACAGGGCAAAACACGAGATTTTCCTGTGGAAAACGTTATGGTTGATATTTATGGGAGGAGCCTAACCCTTACTCTATGACTCTGCTTTGCTATCAAAATTTCCCACCTTTACCCTACAGAAGCTGTAAAGCTGAGGAACACATTGAATTGTGATATTGAGATTAGCACTACTTGACTAACAGGTATGACTAGAGATGGGCGATATGGCTTAAAATCTATATCCTGATATACAGTGTTGGGACTAACACGTTAAAAAGTAACGCCGTTAGTTTCGGCGGTAAGTAGTAGTCTAACGCGTTATTTTTTATATTCAGTAACTCAGTTACCGTTACTACATGATGCGTTACTACGTTATTTTACGTTATTTTTTATGTAGTATCGGCTAGAAACAGAAGATCTTAGTGTGTTTTATTGGAGAGTTGCGGCGTCGTCCTTCTGAATCTTCTTGTGTCACAAGGGAGAGAAGAAAAGAGGCGCGCTCTGTGTGTGTGTGGGGAGGGGAGAGGCGTGTCTGTGTTTACTAGTGGTGCAACGGATCAACATTCATCCGTGATCCGTTCGGATCAATATCTTCGGTTCGGCACACACGTGATCCGCGGTTTGATATATGAAAAATAAAAAAAGTTGTTCGCACGTTCAGTCCACACACAGTGTGATCATGGCGAGCGGAGTAACGGAGTAGCTTGAACGCCCTGCGTCATTTAATCGGTGTGTTTATAGGTGCAGACTCGGTTGTGCAAAACGAAGGTTTTAAACACATGCTGAAAGTGTTTGAGCCACGTTACGACATCCCGTCGCGCACCCACTTCAGCGATAAGATTGTGCCAGATCTTTATGAGCAGGAGAAGAAAAAAGTTGTTGACGGACTATCCCGAGCATCATCTGTTGCGCTCACGACGGACGGGTGGACGTCCAGGGGAACTATGTGACGATAAGCGCTCACTTCATCACAGCAGAATGGGAGATGAGAAGACACGCCCCCTCTACGAGAGTCACCTTGCGCAGGTACTGACACAAGCAGTGGAGGAATGGAAGATAAAGATATCCCAGTCACAAGTGATAATGCCAAAAATCAAATAATTGCAGTGAATGAGGCAGGACTGGGACCACAGATAGGTGCTTTGCACATGTAGTGAATTTGGCATCACAGAAGGGAATCTCAGTCAATAGGATGGAGCGCCTCCTTGGGAGGATCAGGAAGGAGGTTTCCTACTTCCACCGAAGCACAACAGCTGCTCATGTGCTTAAGACAAAGCAAGAAATGCTAAAGCTGCCTACTCATAAGCTCATACATGATGTCCCAACGAGGTGGAACTACACTTATATGTTGGAGCAGCAGGCAGCTATATAGAGGTTTATTTGAAATAGGGACAGATACAAAAACAGACATCTGAAACAGTTATCCAATGTATGCATCATAGTGTTTGTAGCCAAAGCTAATTTACAACCCTTGTCCCCAACAACAACAACACAGATGCAACATAATTAAAATGGGAAAATAAAAAATAGAATAAGGCAAAGATGAGTCGATAGTAATGATTTTAGAAATAATACAAAGTGCAAACTAGATAAAAGCCAATAATAATAATAATAACACAGACAAATTGCAGACTAGATAAAAACCAATTGGTAAAAATTAGTAAAAACTAAACATGGGAACACGATTGTTGCTGAACTAGTCATAATTTTGTTTGTTTTTTGAAAGTGACAAGTGCAGGTATACTTTTCAAAGTGTCAGGTAAAGAGTTCCATAGTTGTGGTCCTTTTATTGAAAAGGCAGTCTGGGCAAAAGATGTTCTACGGAATGGAACACAACAGTTGCCGTTTGACATTGCTCGGGTGGTAGATCTGGTACCACTTTGCAGTCTTGTAATTGCCTTGCAGAGCAATTGGGGAGCAGAGTTATCCAAGCATTTAAAAAACAGTTTGACTGTGTGTAACAAAATAAAATTGGTAAAACTTAAAATATTGTATTTGGTTAAAATTTGGCAATGATAATATCGTATACGCTTCTTGTCTAGAACTTTCAAGGCGCGGTTCTAAAGACACTCAATGGTCTTGATTGATGACTGGTGTGCCTGGGACCATGTAGTTAAGCCATAAGATATGTGTGAAATAATCATTGAATTCATAAAAGTAAAAGCACAGCTGAGAGTTAAGCAGTTTCTTATAATCTTAAAACAGTCTAGGTTTGCCTTCAGGGTTTTACACATTTTCTTAATGTGACTTTTAAAATTCAGCTGATAGTCTATGATTATGCCAAAATATTTGACTTCAGGTACTTGTTCAATGAGCTCCTCATTAATGTTTATATTCAGGTTTGTTTGAGGTAGCTTTTTTATGGAGAAGCAGACAGAGTTCGTCTTTTTAGTGTTTAGGGTTAAACAGGATGATGCCAGCCAAGATGCTATTTTGTCTAATTTAGCATTTAACTTCTCAGCAACTAGAGTACAGGTCTTACCTGATGTATATATATACACGACTGTGTCATCCGCAAACATCTGTAAATCTATATATGTGCATACATCTGGTAGGTCATTGATGTATAGACTGAATAGTATCAGTCCCAAGACACTACCCTGAGGTATCCCTGTTTCAATTTTGCGGAAGGAAGATCTCACATTATTAATGGTGACACATTGTTCACGGCCCTTTAGATATGACTCAAACCAGGACAATGACTGTTTGGATAAGTTGAATTTAGTTAGTTTTGAAATTAAAATGTCAGGATTTTAATTTCAGTGATGCAAATGCATGTCAAGTTGATCAACAGATTGTATTATTCTCCAGTGCAATAACAGTACTGAAATGAAGGCTAAAAGGGCATTAATGGGAGCTTTAAAAAAAAAAAGGAGAAAAAAAAGAAGTAACTACCGGTAGTTACTTTTCACAATAACACATTACTTTTTGGTGTAAGTAACTGAGTTAGTAACTGAGTTACTTTTGAAATAAAGTAACTAGTAACTGTAACTAGTTACTGGTTTTCAGTAACTAACCCAACACTGCTGATATATATTTGGTATGTAAATGTTAATAGAACCATTTCAAAACAGGTTACAACAGCTCTCAATTTAGCTGATGCATATTGCGTCATTTCCAGTTATATTATTTTGTCAAAACTATTTGTTTACTTGTTAATATTTAGTTACTTTCTGCTGCAAAATGCTTCTATACAAACTTTAAAAAAAAAAAAAAAGCACTTCGTGTATGAATACTTAACATTAGTTTTGGGCGATACTTCAAATTTGAGTATCAAAGTAGTTATAGGGGCAGTATTGGTCATACCAGTGTTCATACTGATGCTTAAAATTGTCAATATTACTAAATTATTAAATGTTTGATCATAACAGACTATCTCAATTAATATTTAAATAATTTCCTTTTATTAGATACAATATTTAAAATACTTTTGGCTCTTATTTCCTGAGTTTGTAAACAACAAAAAGCGACTTTGTAATAACAAATATTAATCTAATCAATGATTAGATTCCGCCCGATTGTAGCTGAGATAGGCTCCAGCGACCCCGAAGGGAATAAGCGGCAGAAAATGGATGGATCTAATAAATGTAGTTTCGACAATATACTGCAAATGTCGATAGTTGTATCGATTTGTCCACCTTGTTTATGTTCAAGAGCTCTAGCTTAGCGGCCAGCTATGTTATCCTCCTATGGTGTGTAGTGTAGCATGTTTAACTATTTCTTGTCCTCTAGCGATAATGCTACTTGTAAGAAACAGTTTATTTGCCGCCATGGAGGTGAGTGATTTAGAAGCTGCATTGTGGAGGCATATTAGCCGCTAGCGTCGAAGCTACATTGCGATGAGGACGCCTTTTTTTTTGCTTATCCCTGTCAAATTTGCAGGACACAGCTAGAATGTGTCATGCATTGTCTCGATATAGCAATAGTATTAAAAGCTCTATCGTCAGCCAAATGGTCTACACCGTGCAACCCTAAGTTATGACACTTACTTCCAGCTCTCTCAGCCTTTTTCTTTTGCTCTCAGACATCTCGAAACTTCTGAGTGAGCTTTGAAATCGTGCAGTGTCAATTTTGGGGGAACTGCTGGAGTCCTCGCTGCTGTCGCTCGAGGAGTTGTCTTCATCTGGCGAGTTGACACGTCTGTGGACGGGAAAAAAAGGCAACTCTTTTGAAACAAATAGACTGAAGATGTGGCGAAAACAGGACGCTGACAAGCAACTTACCGTACGTTTACTTCATTGTCCCTGCTTGACGCAGCACTCCACCTGGACTCAGACAGGCCTAAAGACGAAGATTAGTATTTAAAACTAGGGATGTGCCGATTTATCCATTATCGGCTATTTTCTTGAAAAAGTATGTGATCACCATTGCCAATTTACGCCAATTCCCTATAGCTAATTTGTATATATTTTTAATCCCGTGTCTGACAAGCCAGGAGCTTATTATGTGTTTCTATAGTGTGGAACAGCTCCCCTAAATTAATATTAATCACCTTCATTACTGCAAAGAAACTGCATTTTTTATATCTGAAGGTTTAATATCACTGAAGGACAAGGCTACACACGTTGCACACCAAGAACAAGCAGGAGCAGGCATGCTAACAGTTGAGCTATCTAGTGCTTAGTAAAGTTTAAGAAGTGTACCGGGTAGATGGAAGCACGTTATATTATTGTTGTGTCAGCATTGTCACAGTAGTGCACGACACATGAGAGGAGCGCGGATTATTCCATAAATTGGTGGTGTCAATACCAAGCGTAGTAACAGTATATGATCGATATTAGAGTGGTTATATTGATATTTGTATATCCTCCAAATCTTTTTTTTGTGGTTTTCTGAATTTATAAACCTTAAAAAAACAAGTCCCTGGACACAGGAGCACTGAGGGCAAAATGGATTTCAATGAATAGTAGATAGTAGTTTTTGCTTTTGTGTACTATTGACTTTAGTTTGCTCAAACAATTGTATGTAACAAAGGAAAATAAGAACTAGTTTAAACACTGTGTTGATTTTAATCAACTGTCAATAACACTCACAAAAAATAAATGTACAGTTTAATACGTGTAATCGGTATTGGTATTAGCTAATTTCACTAATGGATGATCGGTATGGGAATGGACAGCATAAATCCCTGATGGGAACATCTCTACTTAAAATTCTACGAAGGACAATATGACCTGTGTTACCTTGAGAAGACATCCCATCATCAGCCGTCTTCTCCCACTTGGACAAAGGCACTTTGCTTTCATCCACTGAGGACGAAAGACAGCAAGGTCAGGATGTAGACACACACACACACCATGCATACAGAAAGATCTCCTGGACTCACGTGGCATTCCATCAATGTCATCGACAACACTTCCCAAGGGAACGCCGTCTATGTCATCCACAGGCTCTCCATCCAGAGGATCCCAGCCGTCAAGGTGATCTGCTCGCCCTTTCTGCAAAGGTAGCCCGTCTATTAGACTACTGTCCAAGGGCGCACCATCCAGGTCCAACAAAGGTTCCTAGAAAAAAGCAACTACAATCAGGTCTGCTGAAATAAAAAAAATATAAATATATTTTTTTCTAATCACCTCCACCTCCTCTATCAACTCCTCTCCAGCTGTGGCTAAGCCCAGGAAGATGTTTTGCAGGTGGATAAGATAAGGCTGAGGGTAAACGGCCCAGTCCTCCCAAGCTCGACAACAACTCGTAATCTTTTGCTACACAAAAGACAAAAACAGCCGTTTTACTTGTTCATATTTGGATAAAACCTCCTCATCCTCATACCTTGAACTGTTCAGCCTGCAGCCTGGCTTGTATGTTCTTGTACGCGTCGTGAAGCTCGCCAAATATCCCCGCTAGCTTCGATTCAAAGCTAAAAATGTTTTCCCAGAAACAAAATTACAGAAGGAAAATCAATAAACCTGAGTAATAGAAGGAGTGTCATCTTACTGTTTACGATAATATGGGGCCCCGGCTACTTTGGCACAGGAGTTGTACAAAATATCCGACACCAGATACAAGCTTGCGATCTGCTGGAGCAAAAAGTGGAGTTGAGGTAAAGAAATGAAGCAAACACACAACATTCGTAAATCAAAGCTTGCCTTCTTTTGAAGAGACGTCTGAGGCGAGGAGAACCATTCAGTGACGTGTTTCACTACTTCCTCCGCTGCGTCGGCCCGCTCCAGACAGAACAACATGGCGTCGGCGATATCCCCTCTGCTGGGGGTGAGCTCCTGAAGCAGTGCCTCCAGCTTCTGCCGGTGCCTGAGTTGTTGTTTTTTTTAATGCAAGAATCAATCGTACGCTCTCTAAGAATTTACAAACACAAGCCTTAACATACTCACTCGGCTCTGAGCTGCCCTTTCTTCACCTGCTCCTCGGGAGACTCAGCCTCGTCCTCTTCGTCGTCCCAGTGCATGTCATAGCTGTTCAATGTCGGCGGCCTCCAAAGGGAGCCTCCACGGAACATACGGAATTCTGAGGTCCTCCACTTGGTCACAGACTCTCCCTAAGAAGAAGTGAAGGTAAAAAATATATATATAAAAAAAACACTCATATTAATGCAGAAAATAATATATTTGAGCAACCATGGCTGCAGTTTGAGGAGGCCTCCTGCAACTCTTCTACACTAAAGTCTCTTATGTGCCTTTCTCAGACGTTGTTACCGTTAGCTTATTCTGATAATGCAATTGTTAAAAATATTCTTAAAATTTGGGCTTAATTTAAAAGACATTTTGGACTTCCCTCTGTGCCTCTCTTGTCTCCAATTAACTTAAACACTTTTTTACGCCCTCTGTTAGTGATAAGGCCTTTGTAGCCTGGGAGACTGCCTGGATTCGCTCCATTAGTGATCTTTACATTAATGAAACATTTGGCCTTCATAGAAACTAGTTCTACTAATATTTGCAAATTAGGGACTTAGTATGAAAGCACTTCCCTGGTTTTTCAAATATTCCACCTGCAACCCTGACAGACTCTCTACTTAAACTCAATCCATATTCCAAGGGCATAATCTCTAAACCAGGGGTCACCAACGCTGTGCCCGCGGGCACCAGGTCGCCCGTAAGGACCAGATGAGTCGCCCGCGGGCCTGTTCTAAAAAAAATAAAAAAATAAAAAATATATATATTTTTTTTAAATTAAATCTACATAGAAAAAACACAAGATACACTTTCAATCAGTGCATCAACCCAAACAACCTCCCCCATGCACACTCATCCTCACCCACTCACACAAAAGGGGTTATTTCTTTCTGCTACCAATATTCTGGTTCCCACAACATAGACAACACATCTGCAAGGGACACAGTCCCTGAAGCACACATAATTGTATAGGCTGCTGGTCCACTAACATTTTCATTAATTACTATTTTTTATGTAATTATTTTTATATTGTTTTACTTTCTTTTTTATCCAAGAAAATGTTTTTTATTTATTTATCTTATTTTATTTTATTTTTTAAAAAAGAGCCTTATCTTCAACAGACCAGGTTGTCAATGAAATTAGATTTGTTTAAAGGGTTTTTTAAACCAGGCCCAGTCCAGATAATGTCCAAGTCGGACTCAGCAACACACACCTTCATTCATGTACACAGAAAAAAATTAGGGAACCCAACAGATTGCATATAATTTATAAACAAAATTACATTTTCAAAATAAGCATTTATGTACAGTCCAGATTATGTCCAGGTCACTCAAATTAGGGAACACAACAACAGATATCAAATAATCTATAAACATAATTATACTTTCAAAATAAGCCTTTGAGAACTTCTCATCTTTTTTTTAAATGTTTTTTGGCATCATTATCGTTTTCAACCATGTAACTTTCTAAAGTTAGAAAATACTGAATAAATGTTTTAAAGAAAGTAATACTAAGTGAATATCTGTTTTTGGCCTTAAAAATAAACATTTTACCGAGTACTATAATTAAATTGACTAAATCATGATTGTCAATGAACTCTCCTAAAATAACAGAAACCACATTAAGCTTCATAAACAAACCAATCCTTAAACACATTTTTTCAACTTCCACCCAAAACAAAGACACAATATGACAATACCAAAACAAATGCAGGGTGATTCAGGCTCCTGACAACAAAATCGGCAATCATCTGACTCTGTCATATTCCATAATTTTAACATTTTCCCTGTGGGTAAGAAGTTATAAATAATTTTAATTTGAAAATAACGATTTTGCACATCGATAGTAGTTTTATAGATTAGTTTGAATATGGCATCCCATGGCAACGGGCAGTCAAAAAAGTCCTCCCATTTTCCATTTGTGTTGTATGAGGCAGCCTTCAAAGATTTCTTTATTAAATAAAAATTATATATTTTTCTATTTATTTTAGTTCCTTTTTGCCAACTAGAATTTCTTATTAGAGGTTTACAAACTAATAATTTAGTAGTTCCATAATTAATTATTTGTTTCCATCTTTTCCCAATTACTCCAGTTAGTTGATAAAATGAAAAGCTTGAGCAAGCATCACCATACATAGCTCTAAATTCATCATACTTCATAATTTTACCATTCTCATTGATAATATCATTGACAAAAATTATTCCTCTTTCAAACATATTTTTCCAAAAGAAAGGCTTTCCATCTATTACAATATTAGAGTTCATCCATATTAACTGC
>NC_084735.1:30611617-30889117 GCF_033978785.1 Entelurus aequoreus | reverse complement strand
CCCTGGTTTGTGTGGTGTTTTGTGGGCCTTTACATTGACAACATTTCAATGCATACTGCAGTATATCCATCCATCCATTTTCTACCGCTTATCCCTTTTGGGGTCGCGGGGGGTACTGGAGCCTATCTCAGCTACAATCGGGCGGAAGGCGGGGTACACCCTGGACAAGTCGCCACCTCGTCGCAGGGCCAACACAGATAGACAGACAACATTCACACTCACATTCACACACTAGGGCCAATTTAGTGTTGCCAATCAGCCTATCCCCAGGTGCATGTCTTTGGAAGTGGGAGGAAGCCGGAGTACCCGGAGGGAACCCACGCAGTCACGGGGAGAACATGCAAACTCCACACAGAAAGATCCCGAGCGCAGGATCGAACCCAGGACCTTCGTATTGTGCGGCAGACGCACTAACCCCTCTGCCACCGTGCTGCCCTACTGCAGTATATGTGTTGTAAAAATTAAAAATCCTGAATAAATCATATTAAAAAAAAATAAAAAAAGAATATTGTAAAATGCTCAAATTATAGCCGGGGCCTTTATTTACTTACTTTGCGGTATATAGATGCAGGTGTGTAACAATGCATTATGTAATAATGTTATACATTTTTGCCTCATTATGTAATAATGACACATTTTGTAATTGCTGCATTTCATAATACAACTCATACGCATTTTGTAATATCTTTTGCAATATGTAAAATAAGAAAAAGAAGAATGAGATAGACTTGAGGCATTATTTGGACCATTTACTATATAATAACAGGAGGTTGCCTACAGCCACAGCTGGTGATGCCAATATTGCTCAGTGGCCTAGTGTCTGCCCTGAGACCCTGGCCGAGTCATACCGAAGACTACAAAAAATGGGACCCATTGCCTCCCTGCTTGGCACTCAGCATCAAGGGTTGGAATTGGGGTTAAAGCACCAAATGTTTCCCGAGCGCGACGCACACTGCTGCTCACTGCTTCCCTCACCTCCCAAGGAGTGAACATGGGGATGGGTCAAATGCAGAGGACAAATTTCACCACAAACAGTGTGTGTGTGACAATCGTTGGGACTTTAACTTTAATATTGTTTTCTTTTTACCTAGCAGTCACTACAAACCCATGTACGTGCTTTTGTAGACCACGCAAGCAACTATAGCAAACTAAACAATTAATTAAATAAATGTTACTTAGACCATTTGTCACAGCTGCCAAGTTTCAGAAAATGACAAGAGTGAGACTTTAGTGACATGCATACTTGCCAACCTTGAGACCTTCGAATTAGGGAGATTGGGGTGGCGGGGTGGTGGTAGCAGGGGGACGTATATTGTAGCCCGGAAGAGTTAGGTATGCAAGGGATTCTGGGTATTTGTTCTGTTGTGTTTATGTTGTGTTACGGTGCGGATGTTCTCCCGAAATGTGTTTGTCATACTTGTTTGGTGTGGGTTCACAGTGTGGCGCATATTTGTAACAGTGTTAAAGTTGTTTATACAACCACCCTCAGTGTGACCTGTATGGCTATTGATCAAGTATGTCTTGCAGTCACTTTCGTGTGTAAGCAGAAGCCGCATACAGCATGTGACTGGGCCGGCACGCTGTTTGTATGGTGAAAAAGCGGACGCGTCGACAGGTTGTAGAGGACGCTAAATGCAGTGCCATCACGGCACGCCCTTAATGTTGTTGTCCGTGTGAAAATCGGGAGAAATTCGGGAGAATGGTTGCCCCGGGAGATTTTCGGGAGAGGCACTGAAATTCGGGAGTCTCACGGAAAAATCGGGAGGGTTGGCAAGTATGGTGACATGATGCATTCAAATTTTGCCTTTATTAACACCTATTTGGCCTGTTTTAACATTGATGCCCTCACCTCCAACAGCTCTACATGCACAGTGGCTTCCTAATACTTGTCTTAATTAACCAGAAATTATAAATGAAAATCATCTCCACAGGTTTCTCTGCTGGCTCTTCTGTCTCATCCTCTGCATCTGTGTTCCTAATTTGGATCTCTTCTACATTTCCGTCCTTACTGTCCTAAATCTATTCTGATCTCTCTTGATCTTCAGGTGTTGCCTACGCCTCAGCTGTCGTAAAAAATTGCTAGAACTTGATATGTGATGTTATTGCCTCATTTGTATAATTGATTACAATGGATGCGGTGTGAGAGAGGAATAACTTAGTAGGAAACATAAAAAGTGAGTTAAAAAATGCAAATGATGATTAAAATTGTAAATGGCTCATTAACACGAACCATGTATTTGTTTTTATTTGAAGCGTGACAGTCATGAAATATTTACACTCACATCTCACATTTACATAAACATAAACAGTACAATGTTGGACAAAGCTTCAAGTTGTTGTTTTTAACAGGATTTTTTAGAAAACGTCGGACCAGTAGCGACATGTTTTATGCGGCGCTAATGTTGTGGTTAATTTAGCACCAAACAACATCAGGGGATTTTACAAACACCTTAATTACGTGTGTCTAAGAAAAGCGTCAACGTTTGGATTTCAAAGTACGGACAATCTCTGGGAAAAATTTGGGAAGAATTTTGGGATTTTTCTACATCACAATAATCAATTGTATACAAGTTTATAGCAGTTTATGGATTGTAAAGTTTACTTGTGAGGAACCCTGAATTATTGGTCGGTTTAAATTTATTTTGAACATGCATACAGTTTCAATATGATACATCACATATTTTACATATTTTCATTTCTCTTTACAACATGTCTGAAAAGTAGTAGAAAGAAGCAAATTAATCTTATGTAATCCTACTTCTTTTCCACTTCTTAGCAATTACTATCACATACTATGTTCACTTCCTGTTCTCAATTTGTAAAACAATTTACACCAATTATTTCTAAATGATATGATTTCCAAATATGGCAAACATTTAAGTAAAACTAACTCTGAGATCCTTAATGTAGCCTAACCCGCATTATATACAGTAAGTCTCCTATTTCTTAATTTACACAACGTTTGGATTTTTGCCAGAGATATATTTACTGTCATCTTCATGTCCATTTGTCCTTTTCGTGTTATTCGATTAAATCACATAACAAAAAATTTTGCTGCGCTCTTTTTCATGAGTGTTGAGGACGCAGGCTTGTTGTGCGATCGCTGCGGTAGCGAAAACGCAAAAAAACAGAAAAAGAAAAGAAGGAAGAAACCCCCCGAAAGAAGGACAAAAACTGTCATTCTTGGCAAAAAATAGAAGTTCTGACAAGTTCTTGTTAACAGAGAAGACGTGCTGTCGGCGATCAGCACTAAAGGAGAAAAAGAGTGTGACCGTCTGCCGCAGCTTAACAGAAAGGAGCACTCATTATTACTACTAACTTACTCTCTACTTATCATAATTGTTGTTTATATGAATACTCGTATTATATATATGTATTGTATCTGCTGATGTACTTCTGTTGTAGTAAAAAAAAAAAAAAAAAGAAGGAAAAAATATCGTTCGTTACCAATAAAAGAAGGACAATTACGATATACGTCACAATGCCAAATATCGGCACCGATATTCTGCCCGGCCGATAATCTGTCGATCCCTACTGCAAACTCCAAAGACAATAACCGTGAAGAGGTGTGAATTGTGTATTGTAAAATTTCATACATACCTGAAGAATGGAAAATAGCTTCCAGCGATAGTAAACATGATTTTGACTTTTATTTTCAAAAAGGAACCTGAGACAAAAGAAAGGAGAAGTGAAATAGCTTTCAGGGTGAATACATGTCACATTAAAGACAGTGATTTGTACCTGTAATCCGGGTTGCTTATTTCTTTGTTCATTATTATGGCTTCAAACATCGGACCTTCACGCACCACAAACTCTATCATTCGATGGATGAGGACCAACAGATTTCTGTGGGCGCAGGGCAAAATAGAGACCATCAGATGACGATTTATTCACGCCATAGCCTCAATGTTCTCTCTGTCTCAGCTCCAGCATTGGGTGAGGAAGGGGGAAACACACCTCTTAATACCTCTTTATACAGAGCTCGTGACCCGTGCAAACTGCAGCCTAGCACTTTGCTCTTAACGCCATCAGTCCTTGTCAAAGCATTTACAGTTTGAAAATGAGGAACGTAAATATTTGTCTAAAAGGACACGAAGTTGCACAGGAAGTGCATAGTCACTGACCTCTGCAGCACACAGGACAAACTCATAGTCTTAGCTGTGTGAAAGAGGTCAAACGAATAATTCAAAGAGCAGTACACTGGAACTGCTTAGTCATTCTCCTAATCCTGGCAAGACCTTGCAAAAATCTCTTAAAAAGAGGTTTTTAATTTCATGGATCTAATCTACTGCCTTTCAGCTGTATTGATATTAGGCGTGTGCAAAAATCCAAATTCAATTCATTTGAATAACTGCAATTTGAATTAAATTAGCTTCACCCCCAAGATGTAAATTAGAATTACAGGAAGTGGAATTAAGTTAATTGCATTGCAAGGCAATTCCTTAAAGCCAAGTAAGAGCAAGAATTGGTCATGTTTAACAAAGATTTTGGCCTAAAGGAGCTATATTATGGGGCAAATGTTTTGTACTTGGGAAAAAAATACAATTTCAAACTGAAAAATCAGGTTTTGTTGTTGACTTCTGGAAAAATAAAGTGTGTTTAAAATAAAAATAGGTGAATTCAAAATGTTAGGTTAAAAGTAATGAAGATTTTCCCAGATAATTATTTTAAATTAATTATTTTCATTTTTCATATTGATTTTTTCCCCCTCATTTTTTTAGTGTTTGATATTTATTTTTCATGTTCAAATCTTTTCTTTTCACCTCTAGACTTTTGTCATCTGAGAGGCATTAGGGATAGTCCTCTATCACATTGAATTAACATAATTCAACCAAGGCTATCCAGCGGTTCCCAAATAATAGAAAACCAAAAAAAATAAAAATAAAAATTATATATATATATATATATATATATATATATCTATATATATATATATTTTTATATATATATATATATATATATATATATATATATATATATATATATATATATATATATATATATATATATATATATATATATATATATATATATATAAGCATTCTGCTACAGTGCGTCCGGAAAGTATTCACCGTGCTCAACTTTTTCCATACTTTGTTACAGCCTTTTTTCAAAATGAAATAAATTAATTTTTTTCCTCAAAACTCTAAACACAATACCTCATAATGACAATATGAAAGTTTTTTTTTTAACTTTTACAAATGTATTAAAAAATAATTTTATTTTAAAAACACATGTACATAAGTATTCACAGCCTTGCTCAGTACTTTGTTGATGCATCTTTAGCAACAATTACAGCCTCAAATCTTTTTGAATACGATGCCACAAGCTTGGCACACCTATCTTTGGGCAGTTACGCACATTCCTCTTTGCAGCACCTCTCAAGCTCTATCAGGTTGGATGGGAAGTTTTCATCCAGGATGTCTCTGTACATTGCTGCATTCATCTTAATCTAGTCATGGAGGTGACCAAGAACCAGATGGTCACTCTGTCAGAGCTACAGCATTCCTCTTTGGAGAGAGAAGAACCTTCCAAAAGGACAACCATCTCTGCAGCAATCCACCAATCAGGCCTGTATGGCAGTGGTCCCCAACCACCGGTACCGTCCCGGTACCGGTCCGCGGACCGATTGGTACCGGGCCGCGCAAGAAATAAAAAATTTAAAAAAATTATTTTTATTAAATCAACATAAAAAACACAATATATACATTATATATCAATAAAGTCTGCAGGGATACAGTCCGTAAGCACACATGATTGTGTTTCTTAATGAAAAAAAAAATAAAAAATAAAAATCCCCCCCCCCCCCCGGTCCGTGGGACAAATTTTCAAGCGTTGACCGGTCCCCAGCTACAAAAAGGTTGGGGACCACTGCTGTATGGTATAGTGGCCAGACGGAAGCCATTCCTTCATAAACGTATGCCAAAATGCGCCTGAAAGACTCTCAGACCATGAGAAACAAAATTCCCTGGTCTGATTAGAAAAATATTATACTCTTTGGCGTGAATGCCAGGCGTCATGTTTGGAGGAAATTAGGGATGTAAATCTCTTTGTGATGGACTATTCGATTTGCATCATGATACATGGGTTTGATGCAATTAAACGATTAATTTCTAAAACGGAAAGATTCGATGCGATTTGATTTAGTGTATGAATGATTCATTACGATTTAATACGGTGTATGAATGATTTAATTCTATGGTTCACATTTGTTGATACACATTATTTTTTACCATACAAAAGAACATAAGCATTCATTCTGTGCATACACTCCTCATGTTAGAGGATAAAAAGTTAGAACCTTGGCACCAAGCGCTCAGACTAGATCTGTCCAAGATTAGTCTAGGAGCATGAACTGATGAAAACTACTCGGATGAGATGCCAAACATTTTCTAAGACAACTGATCAGTTGAATATTATGAGAATAACTATAAACTGATGAATGAACACAGCCATAAACGCATTCATTTTCAAATATAAAAAAAACAACACATTCTATAAATGTGACATGCTTCCAGTGTTAATTCAGAAGACTAGGGCGCTATATATATACAGTGTATATATATATA
The DNA here is from genome assembly GCF_033978785.1 of Entelurus aequoreus. Taxonomy (NCBI): domain Eukaryota; kingdom Metazoa; phylum Chordata; class Actinopteri; order Syngnathiformes; family Syngnathidae; genus Entelurus; species Entelurus aequoreus. Next base: position 30,882,548 of record NC_084735.1, on the reverse strand, counting down.
TATATATATATATATACAGTATATATATATATATATATATATATATATATGGTTAGAGTGTAGGTTGGAGTTCAAATCCCAGCCGAGTCATACCAAAGACTATAAAAATGGGACCCATAACCTCCCTGCTTGGCACTCAGCAACAAAGGGTTGGAGTTGGGGGTTAAATCACCAAAATGATTCCCGGGTGCGGCGCCGCTGCTGCCCACTGCTCCCCAAGGGGATGGGACAAATGCAGAGGACAAATTTCACCACATCTAGTGTGTGTGTGACAATCATTGGTACTTTAATCTTAATGTATATATATATATATATATATATATATATATATATATATATATATATATATATATATATATATATATATATATATATAATTTTTTTATTTTTTTTTATTTTTTAATTTATTTAATAACATACAACAAAATAGCTAAACATGGAAACAATAATTTACTCCAAGTCCTAACTTTTCATCATTATGATTTTCAAATATTTTAATACAGTCAGAGACTTAGATTGTTTTATTTCACTGTCAAGATTGTTCCATAAACTAACACCTTTAATTGAATTACTTCATTCCTTTATTCCTGTTCTAAATCTCCATTTAGTAAAGATCTCAGTTCCTTTCAGATTATAAATAAAAGAGTAAAGAGGCAAACACATTTCAAATATATTGGTTTTCCACGAGTCAAGTCAGTGTCATTACAGACGCCTACGGGTTCTAGCCAATGGCTTGGCTGGGCGGGACATGAGACAATGATGGGAAGTGACGTGTGTTGTGAAGTTGAAGGTCGTTTGAATGTTGCCGGAAAAAAGACCGGGGGACAGACATTGGGGCCGTTGTATGAGAATGTTGCATTTTGCCAAATAAAGACAAACTGGGAATCTGTCTGAGCCTCCGGGTTGTTCTAATATTGACAGCATGGAGCAGTGTTGACGTTACGTATCTTGCAGGTAATTATTTGGCAGGAAGCCATGACGCTCATGTTATTTTAAAGATTAACGGTCTACTAATTGCTCGTCTCGCGCAACACCCAGTCCATGTATCTACGTCTATTCTCGTCTCCAGTTACGTAAGCAAGGTAACAAGTGCGTGACTCCTTTCACGGTCAACCATGGCTCGTGTCTTTGTGAAGGAAAAAACCTGTAAACTAATTTCTAGTTCAGCGCGATAACCGGCTTATGGGTTTACACACGATTAACGTAATGATTCACAGCTAAATGTTATCGATTGAGCGGGATGTAACCGATGTAGCCAAACCGGCCACTTCTTGAACCGGATATCCAGTTGCATTGGTTCCTAGAGGAAACAAGGCATCGCTCATTACCAGGCCAATACCATCCCTACAGTTAAGTATTGTGGTGGCAGTATCATGCTGAGGGGATGTTTTTCCACAGCAGGAACTGGGAGACTCATCGGGATAGAGGTAAATATACAGAGACATCCTGGATGAAAACCAACACTTCTCATCCAATCTGATGTTAAGAGGTGCTGCAAAGAGAAATGGGCGAAACTGCCCAAAGATAGGTGTGTCAAGCCTGTGGCATTGTATTCAAAAAGACTTGAGGCTGTAATTGCTTGCTAAAGGTGCATCAACAAAATATTGAGCAATGGCTGTGCATACTTATGTACATGTGGTTTCTATTTTTTATAAATTTGCAAAATCGAAAACTTCACATTGGCATTATGGAGTATTGTGTGTAGAATTTTGAGGACAAAAATGAATGTATTCCATTTTGGAATAAGGCTGTAACATAACAAAATGTGGAAACATATGGTGCTGTAAATGCTTTATGGATGCACTGTAATTAAAAGTATTTTCCATTATTTGTAAGCAACAATGCTTCAAATAAAATTGTTTTATATCATATACTTTTATTCTTAATTGTCAATTAAAAACATTCACTATGTTATAAACTAACTGATTCTGGAATACAGCAAAAATATCAATTGGAATTTAATGGAATTTTAATTGCACTTCCTTCAATTTGAAACTGAATTGCACTTCTACTTTCTGTTTGCAACCTCAATTCAATTTAGAGTTTTGCACAAGCCTGATTAGTATTGCAGTGTCTCAAATATTTTGATTTGAGTGTATAATTCATGCAAACTACAAATGACACTTCTTTGAAACCTAAAATGTTAAAAAAGAACAAACAATGTATTTCTTAATTTATTTATACTCAACTGCAAAGAGTACCCGGTTCTAGAAGTGGAAAGGCATGGTGTGTATTGTATTTGGTATTATTTGTTCTTCAAATAAAGATACTTAATTAAAATATCACACATTGTGATATAATATGCATTAGATTTCAGATGCACGTTTGCACTATTTTGTTATGTTTTTCACATGAGTGTATGTGGTTTTCCTCGTAAATGTTTATGTTGCATGTGTTGCATATTGTTTAATATTGCATATATGATGTCATAGCGTCATTTGGGGCACTACTTGGTTGTGTTTGCACACTCTTGTCAACAGAAATTGTGTTATTTAGCTAAGGTAACTAAATCTAAATCATGTTTTGATCCAGACTGCTGTATTTTCTCTGAACTCCACCTTTATCTTAACAGATATCTGCTATGCAGGCAGTGTGTGTTGCGATAAAGACGTCTACTGTATCATCTGCTAGTATTAGTCATAGTAAAGGTAACTACAGCCACCTACAGGCACAACATGGTAGTAAAACATCTGTTTGAGCCGAGGCCATTATTTGATGGAATACACTATGTGGTTTGAATGTTGCAGTATGTCCAAAGTTAACAGTATAATGAGAACTAATGAGGATGGTTATTGCCTACCTATCATTTATCTTTCATAAATATGTGAGAGCACCTGCCTCGCTCCTATCACTTGTGTTCTAACAGCTGCTCAGTCGTAGGAGGAAGAGTGTGTGTACCTTTCGCTCGGGATAACCACTTTGACTACGGCTTCGGACAGAGTCTGTTTGTGAAGTCAAACCAAATAGTGAAAATATGAACAAATGTGAGTATTTGTACAAATGAAACACTGCAGGATACACACAGCATAGAAAAGCATGATGGCAATCATAGGTAGGGAAAATGGAGGGGGAAAGGGCAACAAAGTTTATTACTTCACTACATTACAATACAGCAACACTAAAGGTAATTCTATTATCATATCATACGTGTATCCTCTTGCCCTTTGATTATGTAGTAATTGTACAGGCATTTTAATCAAGCAATTGTACACACTGAGCTGACAAAAATACAATTTTGCCTCTATAGCTTGAAGCTAACATATAAAATAACTGTCCGTTACATTAAGTACACCTGCACAGTTTATAGCATCCAATCCAAAAGCTGTGTGTCTGCCTTTACAAATATAGTTCTGCTATAAGTGATACCTTTCTGATAGTGTTGATTCAAACACAAACATTTGTATTACATTTTATGATATTGTGCAGGCTTAACTAATGGAAGTGCGGGGCTTTGAAATAATGTAAATACATATTCAATAGTAAATCTGCTTGTGCAAAAAGGCCATAGAGCAGGAAGTTACCTTGTCAATCGCTCCTTTGGACAGGGCCAGTGGTTTGGTGAAGTCATTTCGTAAGCGATCCCTAGGCTGGGCGTTAAAAGGAAGACCAGACTGGGGTGGCGGTGCGGCCCTCAGCCCTGACGGAGTGTACAGCGGCTGAGGTGGAATTCGAGCTGGTTTGCCCCATCCAAGCTTCATTTTTAAGCCCATAATCATTTTACCTACAAGCCCAAATGAACCATCAGTACAGGACACCACCAAGTGGGCCTTGAGAAGAATGGAGGAAAAGGACAACGTACCATCAAGTGCCGCCAAAGCTCGCTCTGCATCTTTCCGTGTCATGAAGGCCACAAAGGCTCTGTTGGACGTCCTGCAGCGTTCCAGGTCCGTGCGGGGCCACATGATCTTCACGCTGGCCAGAGGACCATACTTACCAAACTCTTTGCAAAGGATCTCCTCATTCATCTGGAAAAAAACACCAATCAGAGTGCTTGTGTGCTACAATGCTGTCGTGATCAATCCATCAAAGTCAACTGCGTGTCTTTGTCTTACTTTTGGACTGATGCAGCTTAGGTAGAGATTAGTGGTGGTTGGCACTGTTGGGTCGTCGTAAAACGCTGTAGAAACGAAATATGGGCAAAAGTTAGCAGGGTTGATTCAATTTATGTTATTATGTGTACCATATTTTTCGGATTATAAGTCGCAGTTTTTTTCATAGTTTGGCCGGGGGTGCGACATATACTCCGGAGCGACTTGTGTGAAATTATTAACACATTACCGTAAAATATGAAATAATATTATTTATCTAATTCGCGTAAGAGACGAAGCAAATGTCAGCAATCGTCACACACACGTCAACCACTAAGAATTCGGCGGGGGCGGGTCATGGCAGAAGTGCATTGTGCGTCACGGCAGAAGTGCATTGTGGGTCATGGGATGCTGACTGCTACTGCTACACAGCCCACTGCTGCAACATTGGCGGTAACTTATAAAAACTGAGAAGGGCAGAACAAAAATGGCACCGAAAAGGAAATCATATACTGCAGATTACAAGCTGGACGTAGTGAAATATGCAGCAGAAAACGGCGATCGAGCAGCAGAAAGAAAGGGAGCGGCGCATACCAGGAGCGACAAGGAAGACGATTTCATCGGATTTAGCGATCAGGAGTGACAGATTGTTTGGTAAACGTATAGCATGTTCTATATGTTATAGTTATTTGAATGACTCTTACCATAATATGTTACGTTAACATACCAGGCACATTCTCAGTTGGTTATTTATGCGTCATATAACGTACACTTATTCAGCCTGTTGTTCACTATATTCTTTATTCATTTTAAATTGCCTTTCAAATGTCTATTCTTGGTGTTGGATTTTATCAAATAAATTTCCCCCAAAAATGCGACTTATACTCGAGTGCGACGTATATATGTTTTTTTCCTTCTTTACTATACATTTTTGGCCGGTGCGACGTATAATCCGGAGCGATTTATAATCCGAAAAATACGGTATTTGAAATGAAAAATTAACTGCTGCAAAGCGGGAACCAAGTTTACACTGTTCTATTTTCACTTCTTGTACCGCTAACATCCCACTACGTGTGTTCATATAATAAAAGGCCTCTTACTTGGTCGTCCTAAAAATGGTGAGTCCACACTTCCATATCCTCCACCTGGTTCATTATGCTCCCTTTTGTATCTTTCCTCACGCTCCTCCTGTATGCTATATTGTCCCACATGAGAAGCATTGTAAACAACAAAGTAAAGGGTCGAAGTGAAACATCCTATGACCAACGTGTGCAGACTCACAGCTTCAGTTCGTCTTTAAACAGCTCCAAGTTGCTCTTCTTCTTGTCATCCACCTTTTTTTTAAAAGCCTGCAAATCATCAAAAAAGCAGTCTGTGATGCGAGCACATTTCAAATAAATAGAAGAAAGCTGTTTGAGTCGACACTTACAGACTTTTTGCTCTCTGAATAGACATCCTCAGAAGGAGGAACAAACTTTGTGGCAGGTCGATAAAGTTTACTTTTTGTGAGTTCTGCTGCTTTCTCTTCTGCAAAAAGAAAACAAAGGTTAATGTGGGATCTGAGCCGAGGATGTCGTTGTGGCTTGTGCAGCACTTATATAAATAAACTTTGATTGATTGACATTGAACTCAAGTGCAAATAATAACCACAGTAGAAACTGGATGGATGGTTGTAAAGGGGAGTCAGTTGTTTGAACATATCATAATATAGTTTTTAAACGCTGCAGCAACAGGAACAAGCTACCCAGGCCTTTCTTTGTGGCCGGCTTTGGAGCAACGTACATCTTCGAAAGCTTTCAAAACACAGTAATAGCTTTGTTGGCGTTTTCAGTGGCTAATAAGGTTTGATGTGTTACAGCAAAATGTTTTTTCCCTTCTCGCAGAATGTTTGCAGATCATTTGGTTCAAGTAGCACGTAAAAGATTATTTAGTGAAGAAGTCCCACACGTAGACCTGGGCCGAGATTCGATAAGTCAATAACTTAACGATGAATGAAAATTAACTTGATAAGTTTGCCAGCGTTGTAACCGCCATGTGTAAGCGTTGTTACGGGCTGCTAGACGCCTTTATACTACATAAACATAAAAGATTATAATGTTAACCGCTGTAAAACTCCTGACGGTTAATACCATACTTGCCAACCCTCCTGGTTTTACCGGGAGACTCCCGGTATTCAGCGCCTCTCCCGATAACCTCCCGACAGAAATTTTCTCCCGACAAACTCCCGGTATTCAGCCGGAGCTGGAGGCCACGCCCCCTCCAGCTCAATGCGGACCTGAGTGGGGACAGCCTGTTCTCACGTCCGCTTTCCCACAAACAGCTTGCCTGCCCAATGACGTCATAACATCTACGGCTTTTAGAGAGTAGAGTGCACAACTGCGCACACAACAAGGAGACGAAGCAGAAGAACGAGGAAGCTACAGACATGGCGACGCCGTTGACGAGCAAGATGAAGAAATACGCTTGCAAGTTCCAAAACAAATGGAAACAAGAATTTCAGTTCATCCAGGACAGTTCGAAGGGGAAGGGGTATGTAATTATGTTGCCTGTACATTTTGTAGAACAGACTTCTCCATTGAACACGGTGGCCGAAATGATATACTCAGTCATGAACGGAGAAGTACTGCCATCTACTGGATAGCCTCCGGAACACTGAAATTCAAGTATTTATTTTATTTATATGTATAATAAAATATATATATATATATATATATATATATATATATATATATATATATATATATATATATATATATATATATATATATATATATATATATATATATATATATATATACACTACCGTTCAAAAGTTTGGGGTCACCCAAACAATTTTGTGGAATAGCCTTCATTTCTAAGAACAAGAATAGACTGTCAAGTTTCACATGAAAGTTCTCTTTTTCTGGCCATTTTGAGCGTTTAATTGACCCCACAAATGTGATGCTCCAGAAACTCAATCTGCTCAAAGGAAGGTCAGTTTTGTAGCTTCTGTAACAAGCTAAACTGTTTTCAGATGTGTGAACATGATTGCACAAGGGTTTTCTAATCATCAATTAGCCTTCTGAGCCAATGAGCAAACACATTGTACCATTAGAACACTGGAGTGATAGTTGCTGGAAATGGGCCTCTATACACCTATGTAGATATTGCACCAAAAACCAGACATTTGCAGCTAGAATAGTCATTTACCACATTAGCAATGTATAGAGTGTATTTCTTTAAAGTTAAGACTAGTTTAAAGTTATCTTCATTGAAAAATAAGGACTTTTGAACGGTAGTGTATATAGCTAGAATTCACTGAAAGTCAAGTATTTCATACATACATATATATATACAGGCCCGGCCCTAACCAATCTGGCGCCCTAGGCAAGATTTTAGGTGGCGCCCCCCCACATCGGCAGTGAAGTGTATATACTCACAAGAAACCGAATAGCTTTGTCTTTGACCTTTTTTTTTACTTAAAGAAAGCAAATTAACAATCAGAATAGTTAACAAGATTTAAAAAAATATGGATAAATAAATGAATACAAAAAATAAAAAATGAATATATGAAATACAATATTTTTTACATACATAAACACAAAATAAAACGTGTCAACAAGTTGCATAAAATAAATTAAAAATACAATATAAATAAGGCACTGCACAAAACAAGATATCAAACCAGTATGACTTTAACAACTATATTACAAAAAAAGGGGATCCTACAGAGTTCTCTATTTGTGCTTTTTAATATTGCATTAACTAGAATGACTTACAAATTTCTGTACACCAGGGAGTACTGTACTGTACTGTAATTACGTAATTACCTAACGTTACATTATTATTTTCCATAACAATTTAGCCCCCTCCACAATATTAACCCGACGTTAAAACAGAACTAGCTATTTATTGATTAGCAATTGCCGAATCATGTAACATTAGCTTAATGCTAAAAAGACAGGTTACTATCACATTCTGTAACAGACAAATAATTTAATGTAGGCTAACGTTACCTACCTGCTACCTCTGTCTTTTTTTCGTTTCTCCCCTTCTTTTCTCCCCTGGGCACCTGACAGTTTTGGCCGTTTTGACATCTTGTGTTGATTTTTTTTATGTGGTGACGTCCAAAAAGAGTCATGATACAGGATATTTCTATTAAATAGGCTTTACTTTGCATTTTAGTTAACGTGGGATTATTTTATGTATTTAGAAATAATAGTACCAACTTTTTTTTTTTTTTTTTCCCCTCCAACATTTATGGCACTGGCGTGGCCCCCCCTGATGGACGGCGCCCTTAGCATTTGCCTATACGGCCTATGCCACGGGCCGGCCCTGTATATATATATATATATATGAAATACTTGAGTTAGTGAATTCTAGCTGTAAATATACTACTATCCTATTAACCACGCCCTTAACAACGCTCCCCGCCGAATTAGCAAGGTTAGCCTATCAACACGGACGAACTGCACTTCAAGATGTTCAATATTTATGTATTCAATCTTGAAGTGCCTTTTTTGCAAACAGAAATTTAGTCCATTTTATTTTTATTGTTTACTTATTTATTTAGGATAATCCCAATTATTGACTTTTCAATTAAAATGGTAAAAAATACTAATGAAAAATAAAAAGTTTATTGGGCTTGAAAGGGCTACTTACTTGCATTATTATTTATTATATGTTTTGATTACTTTGGTCTTTTTGCCAATAATTTCATTTATTGGCAATAATTTGTGAGGCAATATATCTTCCGGCAAAATTTGTTATCAGCCCAGGTCTAGTTCACAGCGAGCTCACGGCATTCGAAGAAAAGGAGCGCTTGATTTGGTCAGTCTAACCCACCAAAAGCACAGTGCCGGTAATCTAGCCTCATTGGAGTGTTTTTGTTAAATCAGTTATCAAAGCTACTTTTAATGTTGTTTTAATGTAAGCTATGTCAACTAGTAAAAATGTAATCACAGACGCTAAGTGACTCCAAATGTTACCTTGCAACAAATGAGTTAACTCTTTTTCATAGTTGCATTGAAATATTATATTTACTTTTGTTTCCATGTCGAAAGGCATCCAGTTTATGCATATTTTTTCAAGAAAAAAAGGTTTTAAAAGGGGTCATATTATGATTTTTTTTCTACATTAAAAGTCTACATAACATGTAATGGTGGTTCTTGGGTCAACATTTTGCATAAATAATGTTTTACAGACCGTTTTCAAGCCATTTTCTGACCGTCTCTTCAGGATGTGCCGTTTTGTGGGCGGTCTTAATTACGTGGCTCCACTTCGATTGCCATCTTTGTTGGCAGTTTTTTGCGCTTCCATAGCGAGTCTACTGACAGATATAAGTTCGAACTATACGCTACTTTGTATTAGAAATGTCAACAGCAGAGGATGCATGTGCATGTACGAGCCAGTCTGCCCCACAACAAAAGGACAGTGAAAAACAAGAAGATTATTGACAACAGCGCAGACTACAATGATGGACTCGCGCTAAGTGCTCTGAGTAAAAATATACCGTATATGGAGATAGCAGCTGACGAGATAGGGCAGAAAATGTCACAGTACAGAGCAAATTGGTGGTGGTCGGAGGGGCCGTAGGCGCAAACTGGCAGCCTCGCTTCCGTCAGTCTATCCCAGGGCAGCTGTGGCTACAAATGTAGCTTACCACCACCAGGTGTGACCACTTCTCTGTGAGCGCTTTGAGCATATCTAACAATAGAAAAGCGCGATATAAAATCGAATCCATTATTATTATTTATTATAAATTCCAAACGTCACATTTGGCGGAAGTATGAAGGAAAGCAAGATTGTTTAATAAATATCTCTGCAACAGCCACGGTTTGACTTCAAACTTTCGAACTTAAGGGGATCCAAAATACACATAAGCAGGCACTGTACCATTAGGTTAGAAAAGTTGGTTTTGCCGACTAGGGCCCCTTTAAAGGGAAACTGCATTTTTTATTTTGAATTTTGCGTATCCTTCACAATTATGAAAGACATGACGGATGGATTTTTATTTATGCATTCTAACTTGTAAATAAAAGACCGCTTACAGCAGAGCCAATGGGAGCTCCTCTCTTTCGCCCATAAAATCCAATAAATAACCATTCAAAAACCGCCAACAATACTCCATTTACATTTTGAATATTAACCAAGTATTAGTGATATTGTTTATTATAAACGCTAACACAGACAAACTATTTATAGCGGCGCCATGATCACTTCCGTGTGTCCCCATGTTTACATCGTGTGGTCTTCTGCTTTCTCGCTTCCTTGCTCCCTGTAAGTTTATTCTAGATCATAAATCATGCATCTCACCTGGAGAGAAGACGTCTGAGTAGGTATTTCGACAAGTAGGTAAACTTTGACAGCCATTTAGGAACCGAAACTGGCGAAGACGACACGAAAAGACACTTGTTTTTTCCGTGAGGATTATGAGTTATTCTTCACCTGACTGGGAATATACGAACATCTCAGCAGTCGGCATCCTAATGACAGCAGACGTTGCACAGTAAGTGATGTTTTATTATGTTTGTTGGCTTTCATGAAGTCTGCAGTGAGTAATAATCAGTGACGAAGAAAAAAAAAAAGCAAACGTGACGCGTTTTTAAAATTAATGCGCCGTGTATGCTTAAAATGATCAAAATACGTAAATATTAATATAAATGTGCCCATTACTACATTACATATATACAGTACTTACACCATGTATATAAAACCTCAATGGAGGTGTTTGGAAGTTTTTTTAAGGGCTTAATAGATGGAATTGCGCAGCTCCCATTGGCTCTTTTGTAAGCAAACTTTTCATAGCATTTATCTAATATTTAGAATGCAAATAAAATAAAAAAAACATCCATTGTCATGTCTCTCATAATGATTGTGAACAATAAGCAACATTCAAATAAAGGGCAGTTCCCCTTTAAGTCAAGCAAGTTTAAGCTTCTGACCTTTTGTTGCATTCACAATGCCTCCGCGAACAAACGTTTTCACTCCACTTTTCTGGCTGGGCTCAAATGATGCTAAAAATTCTTCAAAGACCACTGCTGCCTTTTCTTGTTCCTGGAATATAAAATATACATTTATGGATACAGTGACTCACAACAATTTCAAATCGCCTTTTACAAGACTATACAATATTTTACCTTTTTCTTGAGTACTTCTTTTTCTCTCCTTGACAGTGTTTTGACTGGAGCGACAGTGCTTCCCTTTCTGTCAGCCATTTTTGAACTGCAATAAGAGATAAACTCATCTCTTGCACAGCACAAATCACCATCATCAACAGGCGCAATAAGGCGCTAACTTTCCAATGTATTAATAACATGATTATGTATGTAAATAATACATGCAAGCGCATTCACTTTGGATATTGTTAGCTAATAATAGCAATTTGGATATTTAGCATTAGCTATCATTTAATGTATAATCTATCATAACAAAATAACCGCAAATTGTTTGTTGCTTCTCTGGGACTGCTTTTGTATGTGTGCACAAAGCTCCCTGTGCGTACATGTGAACGAGACAGGGTAAGTGACCGCCGTAAACACCAATTATTTTAATTAGTCTAGTAAAAACTTGTATTACATAAATTTGGTAACTGTGAACAAATATAGACAATTGTAAAACAAATGTGTGCTGTTAAACCACTAACACAAGCTAGCCAATGGTGTTTTTGTTATATTTTTTGCTTTGAAAAATGTCTGTCTATCTGTATTGGCCCTGCGATGAGGGGTGGACTATCCATCCATCCATCCATTTTCTACCGCTTGTCCCTTTCGGGGTCGCGGGACCCTATATCAGCTGCATTCGGGCGGTAGGCGGGGTACACCCTGGACAAGTCGCCCCCTCATCGCAGGGCAAACACAGACAGACAGACAACATTCACACACCAGGGCCAACTTAATGTTGTCAATCAGCCTATCTCCAGGTGCATGTCTTTGGAGGTGGGAGGAAGCCGGAGTACCCGGAGGGAACCCACGCAGTCACGGGGAGAACATGCAAACTCCACACAGAAAGATCCCGAGCGCAAGATCGAACCCAGGACCTTCGTATTGTGAGGCAGACGCACTAACCCCTCTTCCACTGTGCTGCCTCATGGTGGTCATATTTCCTAATTCTAGTCAGGACTTGAGCAGCAGCAATCCGCATATCATGTATTCCCATTTTTACAGCCTTTCAAAAGAACTAGCAGGTATTGAAATGACTCCTGTTAGTATCCTGCATGATCCCTTGCCTGTGTCCTTCCTTCGACTGCATCCTTCCTTGCCTGTATCTTTCCATGCAACCTTACCTGAATATTTCAATAAATCCTTGTCCTTCCAATGCATCATTGCCTGTAATCATTTTTCTCCTCTTGCGTTAAGCCCCTATCATGGGAGTACCACTAAATAACAGACCCCCACTCCTCAACCGAATTGCAGCATCCACTTGCCATATTTGCCATTATAATGGGGGACATGTGTATGTGGGGGGAAACAAACCACAACGTAATAATTCCTCCAAAAGAGCTTAACTATACCGTTGCTGGTGTAAAACACTAACATTTGCGAATATCCGAGGTGAAAAGTTAGCAAACTCGACTTTTAGCACAAGCCCGTTGATTTAAAGGGCCTGGCTCTTTCTAATATGTAGACGCTACATTATGCTAGCGTCACTAAGCTAACAATAACAGTTAGTTTAGCTCTACATCTATGTACGAAATGAACACTTTGGCTGCAAACATTTGCCCCAACAAAAGCACATTAAAGCTGACGAAACGTAAATTCAAACTAGCAAAAAAACCGAAACTGAGAGAAGCAGCTAGCTAGCACATCAGTATGAACGCTGGATGCTCTTTAGCAACGCCTAGCAAGCATCGATAGACGTTATTAAAAGCACAATGCATGCACAGCAAACATGCATATATACACATTGTTTAATCCAAAAGTGCAACTTACAATGTGTTTATCGTTACTGCTTCACCATTCTGGCAGCGACGTTTGGCGACAATAACTATGACAACAACATGCTAGCACATAGCGGGATACGCGCACAGCACAGCAGACGACTGGGGGTTCAGCGGTGAGCATCATACATATTCATGAGGCGGCTCTTTCACTTTCTTTCTTTTCTTTCTTTTAGTTTATTTCGAACATGAACACATTTACATCATAATACATCACACAATTTCATATCATTTCATTTACATCATGCCCGAAAAGGAGTAGGAAGAAGCAAAGCTTATTTAATCCTACCCCTTTCCCACTTCAAAGCATTTACAATTATATAAAATCATTTACTGACCTTTTTATATAATAAAATAACATCTATGAATTAGTATATACAACAGTTTGTAATATGTAATTAATTAATTCAGTCATTATTAACATACTGAGATGAAGAATATTTTCAATAAGGTTGGAAGTTTTTCTCATAATTCTTCTTCTTTGTACTTTGTAAGCACTATTAATTTAAACAACCTCTTAAACTGGATCATGTCAGTACAATTTTTAACTTCTTTACTTAATCCATTCCATAATTTAATTCCACATACTGTTATGCTAAAAGTTTTAAGTGTTGTACGTGCATATAAATGTTTTAAATTATTTTTTCCTCTAAGGTTATATTTCTCCTCTTTAGTTGAGAAGAAATGTTGTACATTCTTTGGTAGCAGGTTATAGATTGCTTTGTACATCATTTTAGCTGTTTGCAATTTTACCAAATCACCAAACTTTAATATTTTTGACTGAATAAATAAGTATGTTCTCTATATCCAACATTATGTATTATTCTAACTGATCTTTTTTGTAACATGGTTAACGAATGTAGCGCACATTTGTAGTTATTTCCCCATATTTCTGCACAATAAGTCAGATATGGTAAAACTAGTGAGCAGTAGAGAATATGAAGTGATTTTTGGCCCAGGACGTGTTTTGTTTTATTCATTATTGAAATGTTTTTTGCTACCTTATGTTGTATGTTTTGTATATGAGATTTCCAGTTCATTTTATCACCTATTAATACTCCCAAAAATCTGGTTTCTTTTACCCTTTCGATGTCTACTCCGTCTATTTGTATTTGCGTATGATGCTCTTTCCTACTATTACCAAATAGCATTATTTTAGTTTTACTGAGATTCAAAGATAGTCTGTTTTTGTCAAACCATCTTTTTAATTTGTTCATTTCTTCTGTTATTATTTGTATTATCTTCTGTGTGTTCTCTCCTGAACAGAAAGCAGTTGTATCATCTGCAAATAAAACTAACTTTAAGTCCTTTGTAACTTTACAAATGTCGTTTGTATAAAGATTAAACAATTTTGGTCCCAGTATTGATCCCTGCGGCACACCACAGGATATATCTAGCCGTGTTGACATATTTTCACCCATCTTCACATATTGCTTCCTGTTGGTTAAATAGCCTCTTACCCAGTTCAATACCAAACCTCTGATGCCATATCGTTCTAATTTTTGTATTAAAATATCATGATTAATTGTATCAAATGCTTTTGTTAAGTCCATGAATACTGCTGCCGCACATTCTTTACCATCTATTGCATTGGTAATTTCCTTTGTTATTTTAATTAATGGTATTGATGTTGAAATATTTGCTCAAAATCCATATTGGTTCTCCACGAGCGTCCCACTTTTGTTAATAAATAAATCTAATCGACTATTGAATAATTTTTCCATGATTTTGGAGAATTGTGGAAGTAATGAAACTGGTCTGTAGTTAGTAAACTGGTGTACGTCTCCATTCTAATAGATTGGTACGACTTTTGCAATTTTCATTTTGTCTGGGAATTTTCCGGTTAAAAATGATACATTGGTGATATATGTCAGAGGTTCTGAAATGTCTTTTATAACCTTTTTTATCGTTACCATATCTATTCCATGACAGTCAGTTGAAGTCAGTCCTTATTTCTACTATGTATTCATCCATAGCAGTGGTGTCCAGACTTTTTCCACCAAGGGCCAATTTAAAACATGCGTGTTTGTATATTTGGTAAAAAAAAAAAAAAAAAAAAAACCTAAACACAAACGCCATAATTCTTTAACAATAAAACTTTGTGTGAAATTAAATGAATTATATTTATATAGCGCTTTTCTCTAGACTCAAAGCGCTTGACATAGTGAAACCCTTTATCTACATATTTATGCTACATTAGACCAGTCTGTGTGGCACTGGGAGCAGGTGGGTTTTTGATTGATTGATTGAAACTTTTATTAGTAGATTGTACAGTGAAGTACATATTCCGTACAATTGACCACTAAATGGTAACACCCGAATAAGTTTTTCAACTTGTTTAAGTCAGGGTCCACTTAAATTGATTAATTATACAGATATATACTATTTTCATAATACAGTCATCACACAAGATAATCATCAGAGTATATACAATGAATTATTTACATTATTTACAATCCGGGTTGTGGGATATGGAGTGGGGTGGGGGGTTTAGGGTTGGTTGGTATCAACACTTCCGTCATCAACAATTGCATCATCAGAGAAATGGACATTGGAACAGTGTAGGACTGACTTGGTGGGATATGTACAGCAGGTAGTGGACAGAGAGAGAGAGATCAGAAAGTATAGGAAGAAAAAAAAATAGAAAAACTGAAAAAACTGTCTTGCCCAAGGACACATTGGCAGTGACTTGGATGGCGGGGATTGAACCTTGAATCCAGAAGTTGCTGGCATGGCCGCTCTACCAACCAAGCCACGCCAACACCTCAATCAATCATCAATCAAAGTTTATTTATATAGCCCTTAATCACAAGTGTCTCAAAGGGCTGCACAATCCACAACAACACATCAGGGCAAGAAAAAAGTCAACCCAATGGGCGTAATGCGAAACCTTGATGTGGGGTCCTCCCGGGCGACGGGTGCAATAGATGCCGAGTGGATCTAGTTAATAATGTGAGAGTCCAGTCCATAGTGGGGCTAGCAGGTGATCATCTTGAATGGAGACAAGTCAGCAGCGCAGAGACGTCCCCAACTGATGCACAGAGGAGTGGTCCACCCCGGGTCCCGACTTTGAACAGCTAGCGCCTCAACTGTGGTCACCTGATAACCAGGAGAGGGGGGGCAGAACAGAAAAGAAAAGAGACGGCAGATCAACTGGTCTAAAAAGGGGGTCTATTTAAAGGTTAGAATATACAAATGAGTTTTAAGATGGGCCTTAAATGCTTCTACTTTTAGACCAGTTGATCTGCCGTCTCTTTTCTGCTCTGCCCCCCTCTCCTGCGTGGTGAGGTTAATAGGTGACCACAAATGATCCGCTAGCTGTTCAAAGTAGACCTCTCATCTGTGCATCAGTTGGGGACGTCTCTGCGCTGCTGACTTGTCTCCACTCAAGATGATCCCCTGGACTCTCACTATTAACTAGATCCACTCGACGTCCATTGCACCCACATCTGCGGTCCCCTCCAAGGTTTCTTATTGTATCCCATCGCGTTGAGTTTTTTCTTGCCCTGATGTGGGATCTGAGTTGTGGCTTGTGCAGCCCTTTGAGACACTTGTGATTAAGAGCTATATAAATAAACTTTGATTGATGATTGATTGATAACTGTTACATCTTTGTGTTATAGGCGGCTAAGAATATGATTATTAGTTATTATTATCACAATTTCAGGTTTTTCTCATTAAATTACTTGTTTTTGCTCTTTTTTTCTTACATTTGTATTGTATTTTAGTTTTTTATTTTATTTCGACAATATGTGGCCAACAAAACTTGAGATGCCCCGGCCGCACTTTGGACACCCCTGAGCTTTAGCATCATTTCACTTCTTTACAGTTACTCTAAAAAATAAAACAGCTGAACAGTTGTTTCCCTCATTTATTATGTTACCACAAGACAGGGTATACACTGTAATCATACATTTCATATAATAAGATTGAAATAAAGAGATTAAAACATGGCAGACCAGTGGCAATTTTAAAATTGTGGGTCCTACCACAATAACCTTTGCCATTTGATTGTAACTATCAAAATAAACTTATATTTCTGTCATTTTTCAACTCTAGTATAATAATAATTACACAATTAACAACTCAAAGTGTGTAATGACCCATATCTGATCATTTTATTTAATTTGTGTACAAGGTTCGTAAGCTGAAAATGACTCATTTGAGTAACAGGACTGAAGGTAACAGGAGTGAGGCTTTAGCCTAGAATTAGCAAACACATAAAATATAGCCACATGGTGTTATGAGAAAATGTGCAACCCAAACAAATTGGCTACCCAACAAAATAACCATAGCAAGCATAACCAAGCTAAAAAAAACCGTTGCTATATTGTGGATATTTTTTGCATTAATTTACATAATAGCAAACAAACCAAAACAGAAATGGTAAACCATAATTAACCTGAAATGCATGGCAGGTTGTTTGTTTAAACTGTATGGTGACAGAATGAGTATCAACAATAAGTGCTTTGACAAGCTCATACCGTATATAAATAATAATAAAACCTACAAACACACTTGTTCCAGGACTTATTTCGGACATTTTCTTAAATGTCATCATTACTTATGTCAGAATACCATTTTTTTTATGAAGCAGCACATTTTTTCAGAACAATTGCATTTATGCTAAAAGTATGATGACACTATAGTCACATTAGTAATTCAAAAAAAATTGCAGGGCCAACACAGATAAACAAACAAACATTCATAACTTTCCAGGACACACCAATGGCACCAATGGAATGGTCCATACAGTATAATATCAGTTGACTTAATTTTGAATTACTGCCCATGAAATATTATTTTTGTTTTTCATACTTAATACTGTTTGAGGTTATAAATTCATCTAAGGGGGATTTTTTTAAAAACTCTATTTTAAGTAAAATCCTCAAATAGCTACCAGTGAGATAAAAGTGGGCAGAAAAGTGGGCAAACTACTCCAAGCAACGCCGAACAGTCCAAACACAGATGATCCACAACACACAAACACTGTATAACAAATATAACAGGGAAATGCTACACATTAATAATAATGCAATCATACAAATGCAATATGACGGCTAAGTATTTAACAAAGACATAAAGAAAAAATTATCCTTTTTTTATTTTGCCGCCTCAAAAGTTAGCCAACTTTCTTTTGGGCTTACTGTTCATGTATTTAAAGACGGACATCCCTGTTTTGTGTGAATTTGTGGCTTTTTTCTCATGCAATTGTTTTGAAGTTTTGGGTGGGTTTTTGGCATTTGCAGCATATTTCTTTTGCATTTGTTTTTGATCATGCAGTGTTCTTGTGATTGCGATATTAATAATTTGCAGTATTTTCCGATCACATTTGTTTTATCGTATTTGTCTGTTTTCGCTTTTGGATCATTTTTGTGTTTTGGGTGTTTGGACGTTGCTACATGTAAGATACTATATACTGGCTACTATTGTATTTACTCCAATTATAGATGACCCCACTTTTTAAAAACTTGTTATTGTAAAACTATATATATATATATATATATATATATATATATATATATATATATATATATATATATATATATATATATATATATATATATATATATATATATATCAATCAATCAATCAATCAATGTTTATTTATATAGCCCTAAATCACAAGTGTCTCAAAGGGCTGTACAAGCCACAACGACATCCTCGGTACAGAGCCCACATACGGGCAAGGAAAACTCACCCCAGTGGGACGTCAATGTGAATGACTATGAGAAACCTTGGAGAGGACCGCATATGTGGGTAACCCCCCCCCCCCCCCCCCCTCTAGGGGAGACCGAAAGCAATGGATGTCGAGTGGGTCTGACATAATATTGTGAAAGTCTAACACATCAGCGAGAGATAAAAGTGGGCAGAAAAGTATATATATATATATATATATATATATATATATATATATATATATCAATCAATCAATCAATCAATGTTTATTTATATAGCCCTAAATCACAAGTGTCTCAAAGGGCTGTACAAGCCACAACGACATCCTCGGTACAGAGCCCACATACGGGCAAGGAAAACTCACCCCAGTGGGACGTCAATGTGAATGACTATGAGAAACCTTGGAGAGGACCGCATATGTGGGTAACCCCCCCCCCTCTAGGGGAGACCGAAAGCAATGGATGTCGAGTGGGTCTGACATAATATTGTGAAAGTCTAACACATCAGCGAGAGATAAAAGTGGGCAGAAAAGTATATATATATATATATATATATATATATATATATATATATATATATATATATATATATATATATATATATATATATATATATTGCCTCTCTTTCAAAAAATTTAAACCCAAAGCCCCCCTGCGTCCAAGAACCTGTTCCCCTGAGGTTCAATATATTATTGCTGTTGAACAATTAACATTTTTAATAAGGTTGTTAATGTGGATTGAGTTCAAATAATAACAATTACCATTCATTTTTACTGTAATCTACATGGTGTTTCATTTTGCATGAGCGAAGCGACTCAAGACAGAGGGGAATATATGCATCTAATATATACGCACTTAATGTTTATGTTCACAACAACAATTTATGTTTCTCTAAACAAACACAGACATCATAAAATCATCAAAACACACCTTAAAGTTTTCACACACAGCACCAACATTTTGGAACAAGGATGAAGTGATAGAAGGAAGGTAACAATATAATAAATCTATCTGTGGCAGCACAGGACAAAGGTATGTACAAGTTTCACTTTAGCATCTCATTGCACATAACTGTGGTGCAGTCAAGGACACTTGATTAAAATTGGAAACAGGGGTGTCACTATAGTTTTTAAAGACAGGGGTAGGCTTAACCCACAAGAGATGCACTTATATTAATATAACAACAATGATGATGTATTATTATAATTGGTATTACCCACTGATGATAATCCTATAACATCCATCCATCCATCCATTTTCTGCTGTTTGTCCCTATACTTTCCACTCTGAAGTAAAGGAAAAATTGACAGATCATATGAAGTAAATAATAAAAGGCTATATATATATATGTTATCAAATATATATATATATATATATATATATATATATATATATATATATATATATATATATATATATATATATATATATATATATATATATATATATATATATATATATATATTCATTTAAAGTCATATTCCACTTTATATGGAATTTGTTGCCATGTTTTGTAAAAATCTAAACGAAATTATTTAAGGGGGTTTATTTAGATATTTTAATCCCGTCTTCAAAAAGTTAAACCACACATTTTTGTTTTTAACGTGTTTTAAAACGCTGTTATCAAGTTTTTAGGTTTTTAGTGCAAGCGTGTGTGTATATGGGGCGGCGACGATGGGTTTAGCGCGAAAGGCCTATTATATCGATGTCATCATGCTAGTATCGGTCCGATACCGCTACCACCCTTGGTATCAATAGTTGGATCGATCTATCCACCCCATGCCCAACAACAAACACCAACTACAATACAACTGGTGAATCAGGAGGGAGGGTTTTTGGGTTGGTGCACAAACTGTAACTGTATCCTGTGTTTTTATGTTGATTTAATAATTTAAAAAAATAACAAATAAAAATAAAAAAATAAAACAAACTGATGAATAATTTTTCTTGCATTATGTATTTGATTTGCACAATAATAATGCAAATACAGCACATTTTCTAGGATGTATTGTCAGTTTCTATTATTCGGGCATCATAAGTAAGAACTGTCGGTTTCTTAAAGGGCCCCGGCTGCCCGCCTGCATGGAATCGACTATTAATCATCAGAGCAGCGGTGTTGATGCCTAAAATGGCCACCATAGTATCACCATCAGCACCTCCAGGCTCCACCTCGGAGGCCCGCCCCCTCGCGTCTGCCCCCGTGACTGTATGCACGCGCATGGGCGGAGGATCTGCCGCTGTGCGCCGCTGCTGCCGTTATTACCCTGGCTCTAAATTCCTCTTTTTGTTGTGTGTGTGTGTGTGTGTGTGTTTTAAACGAAAATGGCGTCCAGTCAAGGAGGTGTGGGAGCTGTCACGGCTCTCCAGAACCACCACTACTCACCTCACTGGAGCCCGGGTAACAACCAGTACCAGCAGCAGCAGCAGCAGCAGCATCAGCACCATCAGCACCATCAGCACCACCACCAGTACCACCAGCAGCAGCAGCACCACACGGCCCGCAGCCTGGAGAGAGCTCTGGAGGATGCCGTGTGCTCGGGGATACTCAACCTGAGCGGGAGGAAGCTGAGGGAGTACCCGGGGGTGAGCTACGACCTCACGGACACAACACAAGCAGGTGGGTCGGATGTTGTGGACGTTCGTTTGTACAGCGAGTTTGGTCGTTTTTGGGCGAAGCCCCCTCTCCGAACCCACCCCCCTTGAGATGCATGAATGAGACGGCAGCAGGCGCACCCTTATAGTCAGCCAGTGTGCAGCGTGGGTGTCGATGCAAATCCCACTGGAAGAGAGTACAAATGAATCCTATTGCTGTGAAACGTAGACATGCGGTATGTTTTACTGTGGTGCATCCATTTGATCACAAGCAGACAAAAGATGCGTTCACGGTCCTGGCAGCCTCACACCCTCTGCGTGCTTTATGCTTAGTGCGAGCATGCAGAAAGGGGGGAGATACTATAGTCATTTTCCTACCTCGTTTTGCTGTTTGTAAATGAGGTTTTCTATAGAATACTATATTTTTCTATATTGAGGACACACATCTGTAATGATTCAATTATATTCCAATGAGTCTGGTGAAGATGGAGCTGTTATTAATCATGCTGCCAGTGTCTGCGTGGTCTGCACTGATATGTCCATATGCCATATGCCATGAGATGCACTATGAGGACAATTACTTTTTTTTTAAGGGGCTGCATCCCCAGAGGATTTATTTTGATACCATATGTCATATCTGCAATAGTTTTGTCCTCCACATCTGCAACCATAAGTTTATGCCTACAATATCAGGGTTGAGTTCATTTATGTCTCATGGGTTATTATTGAATCAAAGGTAACCGTATAGTTTTATTGGTCAAAAGATTGCGTTCACGGTACTATGCAGAAGTGGGTTACTGCGCATATTGAGAATATACAGTATAACTAGAAGGTCAGTCAGTAAAACATAAACCTCTGCTAAGGCCAGGTACAGTATCGACTCTAGGCTTTTTGTGAGCCTATTTAATGTTTGATATTACTAGGGTTTGATTGTGTAAGTTGCTAATCAAGAATCAAAATGTGACTTGTTATTGAAATGATATATAGTGCACATAAACATTTACTTGAGCATGGTGTCATAGCTGATCATGTTGCCTCCCATATAGTTGTTGTGGTCCTAAATCATTGCATAGAGTGTTTATGCTAGGAACCAAGTTGTTGTAAAAAAGTGCAGGGCGTCATATTTGTGTTAATTTTTTGTCCTGATCCGTCTGTATTTCTGAGTTCCTGCACAACCTGTGTGTCTTGCCTCCACTGCCTGATACCTTATTAAAAGACCTTCCACCTGCACATTGCTGACCTCATCTGCATCCTGGGATCACGCTAACAGCAACCATGCACCACTGTGACATTTTTTTCTTTTTTTTTTTGTTAGCAGGCTACTTCCTGGTTCATATATGATGCAGTGCAGCTATGGTTTTGAGATATATTAATTTCTGTATATGCACTTTTATTCAGACTTTAAGCAAAATGTATTGAGTTCTATCCCTGGCACATTAATTCATTGTATCTGTCCCACTAGTCACTTTTTTAAGTACGCCAAAATGGCTTCCATGTAAAAAAAAAATAGTGACAAAAAAAGCTCATGATAAGTTGTAACCCAAGACTTTTGCACAGTTCCCAAACTTTAAAACGACCTTTAAAGTGTCAAAAGTGTACCAAAGCAGTACCACCCTAGTGCGAAGCCATTGTCCCCAGAAGGTGGCAATTATGCATTTTTTTGCATGTGTGTATAACTAATGCATCAAGGGTCACCGGTTGGCTGGAGCCTATCCCAGCTGATTTGAGGTACTTTCTAGACTACATATAAACAAACAAATATTCACACTTCACAATTACACTTGTAGTCTCCAATTAGTTGTGCAAAGGCCAATATAGAACCTCTTATATGTTGACGAGGAGCAGATAAAGGACTGTATTTCCTCCAATAGCATCAATGCAGCTTTCCCTCAATCCAGAATCATAATAGCACCAGCCATATTTTACTCCCTTACAATGAACCAGGAAGAAGCTTGTTCACCAGCAATGGGTACCTTTCACGTTTAAATCAAAACTGTGCCAATTCCCAGTACATGGGAACCGTTGCCGGTACTTAACTTGAATAACTTGTGTAAGTAATTAAAAGGTAAATGTTTAGTAATAAAATCCCGTTTTTAATGTAACACTTCAAAATAAGATGATTCTAATAATAATAATAATAACTGCACTATGAAGTTATATCTTGTTTTTTTTATTGCATTTTTGAGTTTATTAGTTTCATTTGCAAAGTAGACTTTGCATGCAGTTGCTTTTCCAAAATGTTAGATTTCAGTGGTGTATAGATGGTGTGTTGCCGTAGTCAGGAAATACTCTTTGCCATGAAGCTAAATGTGCCAGTCTAGTCTTATGTTGCACTCTACAAAGTGTTTATACGTTAAGTATTGCACTTATTACACACCTGCTGTTTGATTGTAATGATAGTTGCAGTTTTCAATACACAGTTTGTAGCTGTCGAAATTGCCATGTAGAATCACTAATGATAATCAGTAGCATGTATATGGCAATGTCTTTTTTTTTTTTTTTTTTAACCACTTTCTCCCTTCATTCACACCTAACCCTAACCCAATGTGAAGAAACCTGCCTTGAAAGAAAACATCTTCTTAATACTGTCAACAACTTTTACAAGTATGAATAAAATGAGCTTTTTGGAGCTAAATAAAAGGAAATGTGGTGTGGGTTGTTCCTGCCCAGATCATAGTCTGGCTGAGTGTCATCTGACTGATGAGTGGTCTTGTGAGGAAAGCAAAGAAGGCTGCTCACACAAGGGTGTTTGTTTGCAGTGTGCCACTAGCACTTTTTCTACACTCGCTTTGTTTTCCCATGAGAAATGACTGCGATCTGCTGTCCCATGGCGAGGGTCTGGGGAGCAACCAGATGTTCAGGTTCATATGCCAGCATTAGCTCACCCCTGAAGGGACCCACAAAGGCTTGCTAAGGTGTGTGTAGCATTCTCAAGTCACAGCAGGAGCATCAGCTGCTCTCTCGTGTGCATTGGGCTCAAATGCCTAGTTAATGAAAGGATAGGTAGTGGTTGATTGGTATTCATTGCAGTTCTTCTTGAACAGTAAGTGGTCTTGCCAAAGATAAGGCTTGTATTCTGCAACCGCTCACCAAGAAGACATAAAGGTTCATTTGTGGAATCATGTGATTTTTCTGCACCATTAGGTCCTTAACCAGCAAGGGTAAAATTATGTCGCCATTTGGTTTATCCAGGTCGCAAAGCAAACAAAAACATTTCATGTGCTTGTGTGTGACCTGCAAAGCCCTCCTAAAGTCGTTTTTATCACATTCCTGTGCTCGGTTTTCCAAGACATCTCATAAAGGACATTCTGCACTGAGACACAAAGTCCCAACATTCTTGCATGTAATCATCAACCAGTGTACATACTGTTTGTTGTCCAAGCACAATGCAGGCTGACTGGCTAAATAAGAGACACATTTCAGTCCAAGTAAACTACCGGTTACCTCAAACTCTAACTATGCTGTTGTGGCGTCATCGCAGCCATGTGAGAGTAGCCAGGAAATCGTAATTCTTGCGCTGTGATGTTATGCTTTCAGACAAAATGTCCTTGTACACGAAAGCAAAGCTATATCACATTAATGATTACACTGTTAGATATCGGAAACTTTACTAGAGGAGTGCAGTAATTTAAAGAGGCAACCATTATATTTAACAGTTTATATAGTTTCCCATGCATATAAATGATAAATGATAAATGGGTTATACTTGTATAGCGCTTTTCTACCTTCAAGGTACTCAAAGCGCTTTGACAGTATTTCCACATTCACCCATTCACACACACATTCACACACTGATGGCGGGAGCTGCCATGCAAGGCGCTATACCGCAGCCATCAGGAGCAAGGGTGAAGTGTCTTGCCCAAGGACACAACGGACGTGACTAGGATGGTAGAAGGTGGGGATTGAACCCCAGTAATCAGCAACCCTCCGATTGCTGGCACGGCCACTCTACCAACTTCACCACGCCGTCCCCATATGGCATCATAGTACATCAACTTGCAGGCATTTATTATTAATGGAGTCAACATTTCACACAATCAGGTCAACATATGCAAAGCTATTCGCTATGGAACTCAAGCTTTTAATGGCATCTCGCAGGGATGTAAACATATTCACATTTCATATCACGGTTATTGTGACCACAATTATCATTATTATCACGGTACTGTTGAATGTGCTCAAAAAGTACTGATACACACACTGAAATATTTGATAAAAAAAAAAAAAAAAGATGAATAAATAAACAGACAGACAATATACATTCCTTTGCAGAAGAAACATTAAATATTGTTAAGAGCCATATTGTTATTTGGGTGGTTAAATAGTTTTGTCTTCCTCAGTGGTAATTTGTAAGTGTTTCTTTAAAGGAGACATATGATGATTTTAATTTACATTCAAACACTTCCCTGTGCTCCAAATAATATGTATTGGATATGTTTTTGTGTAAATTTTGCGTGCATTTAGATTTGTTTTAGTCTATCTGCAAGATGTTCGATTGTGGAGGCTTTCCCAGATTGCAAATGAAACCACACCCCAACCTCTCGAAAAGTATCATAAGTTTGCTTTAAAAAATGTATACTGTTTAAATATACTGTATATCTTGAAGTCGTCACCCCATTTTTTCCCCCAGACATGGTCAAAAAAAAACTTCGTAAACTTTATATAGATTCACCTGGTCAGAAAATTAGGTACACCTGTACACTCTACGATCGATTCAGATTGCATAAAAAATCTGGTTTAGCAGCATTTATGTCACTGCAACATCAGTGTTATTATGTACATCATACTTGCCAACCTTGAGACCTCCAATATCGGAAGGGGGTGGGGGTGGGGGGGGTGTTTGGGGGCGGGGGCATGGGCGTGGTTGGGGGCGTGGTTATTTACAGCTAAAATTCACCAACTCGAGTATTTCATATATATATATATATATATATATATATATATATATATATATATATATATATATATATATATATATATATGTATGAAATACTTGACTTTCAGTGAATTCTAGCTATATATATATATTTTTATTTTTATTTTATTTACATAGAAAAAAAACAACAACTTGAATTTCAGTGTTCCAGTGGCTATCCATTAGATGGCAGTATTGTCCTGTTTAACTTCTCCGTTCATGATGAGTATATCATTTCGGCCGCCATGTCTGTAATTTCCTCGTTCTTCTGCTTCGTCTCCTTGTTGTGTGCGCAGTTGTGCACTCTATAAAAGCCCTAGATGTTATGACGTCTTTGGGCAGGCAAGCTGTTTATTTTGTGGGAAAGCGGACGTGAGAAGAGGCTGTCCCCACTCAGTCTCAAGTCTGCATTGATTGGAGGGGGCGTGGCCTCCAGCTCCGGGAGTTTGTCGGGAGAAAATCTCTGCCGGGAGGTTGTCGGGAGAGGCGCTGAATATCGGGATTCTCCCGCTAAAAACGGGAGGGTTGGCAAGTATGATGTACATGCCACGATTAGATGAAAATAATACTTTATCTTACTTTTTTCTGTGTTTCCTCATTGCCTGAAGCAGAGGGGGAGGGGCTTGACTCAAAGTCTAAATAAGTGCATCCACCTCACGGTGACATCACAACGTAACCAGACTGCAAAAGTCTGCAAACAGAGGCATCCAAAACTGCGTGCAAGCTCACCCCAAATTGCATGAACCTTATAATTAGATGATTTTTGAATTTTTAACACAAATCCAACATTTAATGATTAAGGAAAAAAGGGTGTTGAATGCCTAATTTCCCTTTTATGATGTGCACTCTGACTGGTTTGGTCTCCTCCAGTGGCCAATGCTATTGTAGTATTTATATTTTTAGTTTATTTAGCCAGTTTATGCTTGAATTGCTTCTTCATTCAGGCCCCCAAAAATTGTAAAAGATGCTAAAAAAAAAGATTTGGTTAAAAAACATTGAACAGTGAAGCTGCAATATTTGAACCGCATTGTGGTGAGAGATGACTATATATGCTTTCATTTGTGCATTTTCATGTCAGAGTCTGCAAAAGCCTCCCAACTACTAGTCATAAAAAAAAAATACTGATGGGTCTGATTACTCGCAATATATATTGCAATATGTATATATAATTTGTCTTCTTATTCTCTGGCAGACCAATTGCTCTAATGTGTTCATAAGCAAAGTCAAACAGGTAGCGCCTTTATTTGTAGGAATTACTGAAATTAATACCCTTACATTGTTTAGATAAATTGTTTTAAAATTAATTGTAATATGTAGAATTGTTATGCATCATACTGAGAGGTGTTACATCCTGTGTAATGTATTTTAGAGAGGGACAGCGGTGCTCAACAGAATATCTATTTTAGACTTTGCTGTGTCACTACTAGCACACAAGGCTATCAGACATCATCTGCAGCACCAAGACAAATGAACGGATTGATGATTTTGGCATTAAAGGTGCAGCAGAGTGGAGTCTTGCTGTGAGCAGACACTAGCCAGCATGTGGAAGAGAGGCCCACTGCGTGGGCCGCAGATGGCGTACGGTCTAGGTTGGAGGAGGGAGACGGGGGATGGATACGCCTGCCTCCCTCCCTCCCTCCTTCACAACCATCAACCGAGTAGGGAGGAATCCCCAGTTGTGGGGCTTCTGGGTGGGGTTTTTGCCCAAATACAGCTGGGTTACAGCATCCAAGCTTGAGCATGTGCTCTTAATGGAAAGTGATTACACCCTTTGACCTCAGCTTTGGTCTTTTCAAAGCGATAATATGTGTTCCTTTTTACCTCTCAGCGGCTGATGCCTGCCAATTGCTGACGGTCTCGTGTGGGCTTATCACTTCTGCTTTCTAGCTTTGAATATGTCTACGATGCGCATGGGCGTCCAAACTGTTTACACAATCAAAGCATACAATATTTAAAGACAATGTTTTGAGTCAGTTATTTATTTGTATCAACACTCAAGTTTTTTTCTTTTCACATTTTGACTTTTTGCTCTAGTTTTCCTATTTTGCTGTTATTTTCTGTTTAATTTTATTTCTACAAAATATCATGGTCCAATAAAAAAATTACACTTCATTAGGTACTCATGCACAGTGTCAAAATCTGCATTAAAATTAAATAAAATAATTAATTTATATATATATATATATATATATATATATATATATATATATATATATATATATATATATATATATATATATATATATATATATATATATATATATATATATATATATATATATATATATATATATATAATTTTCATTAGGTACTCATGCACAGTGTCCAATTCAAAATCTGCATTAAAATTAAATAAAATAATTAATTTATATATATATATATATATATATATATATACACAGTCGTGGTCAAAAGTTTACATACACTTGTAAAGAACATAATGTCATGGCTGTCTTGAGTTTCCAATAATTTCTACAAATCTTATTTTTTTGTGATAGAGTGATTGGAGCACATACTTGTTGGTCACAAAAAACATTCATGAAGTTTGGTTCTTTTATGAATTTATTATGAGTCTAATGAAAATGTGACCAAATCTGCTGGGTCAAAAGTATATACATAAAGCAATGTTAATATTTGGTTACATGTCCCTTGGCAAGTTTCACTGCAATAAGGCGCTTTTGGTAGCCATCTACAAATTTTCTGACATAGACTTGTTTCTTCAGCATTGTCCACACATTTAAGTCAAGACTTTGGGAAGGCCATTCTAAAACTTTAATTTTAGCGTGATTTAGCCATTCCTTTACCACTTTTGATGTGTGTTTGGGGTCATTGTCCTGTTGGAACACCCAACTGCGCCCAAGACCCAACGTCCAGGCTGATGATTTTAGGTTGTCCTGAAGACTTTGGAGGTAATCCTCCTTTTTCATTGTCCCATTTACTCTCTGTAAAGCACCAGTTCCATTGGCTGCAAAACAAGCCCAGAGCATAATACTACCATCACCATGCTTGACGGTAGGTATGGTGTTCCTTGGATTAAAGACCTCATCTTTTCTCCTCCAAACATAATGCTGGTTATTGTGGCCAAACAGCTAAATTTTTGTTTCATCTCACCACAGAACTTTCCTCCAGAAGGTCTTATCTTTGTCCATGTGATTGTCATTCACACAATTCAGTTACGAATATGAAAAGTATATTTATTAACCAATATACATGACTATAATTTTCCTAAAAATAATTCAAATGTTTAAAGTTTTTTATTTCCATGCCAGCATTAATGACTAGGCATGCTCCAAAAAATAAATTTACATCCGAATCGTGATTCTTATTTAATACAATTCTAAATCAATTCATAATTTTCAAAGACACATTTTTTTTAAGAATCAATTTTTTAGAATAGTTTTTAGCCCATCTCCATGCCTACTCACTTGCACTTCATACGTCAAGTAGTTTTGCTTTTGTATCCTGTAACCTGTTTTGAAACGGTTTTATCATCATATTTATACCACATAATATACTGTGAGAATCGGGTTGAATTGAGAATCATGGTGAATCAAGATTTGATTCTAATTCAAATTGTCACATGACTTGAATCGAGTCGTGAGTGGTTGTAAGATTAAATTTCCTATTACTGGGTATTGAGAATAACCATGCTGCCTATATAGTGTGCCCTAATGGAGAATTATTTTTTGGAAGCAATAATCAGTTATTATTTCCATTTCTTATGTGAATTATGGTTCTATGATTATATAGTCCTGCAGTGTACCGTACTAAGAAGTTTTTTTTATGTTTTTTATTTTTCAGCAGACAAAATACTGCACTTTTGCATACAAACTATAGTGTGCAGTTGCACTCCAAATAATAAAACCCTCATTTTAAATTACACTCGGTTCTAATGAGAGCTGTCAAAAATAACGAGGTAAGTCAAGTGGTTAATCACAGAAAGATATTGCGTTAATCATTCATAAACACAGATTAATTACACAATGTATTTTGACCGTACTACTACTTTACCTTAACAGTGGATGGTTACCAGAAATGGGGAACAGGTTGTTATTCGGTCAGTGATCAGGTCAATACAAATGCCAGTGCAAAGATGAGTGAGGAGACTCTGACTGTTGTTGGCAAATTTCACTTTAAAATAAACCCTGACATGACTTTACATACAACTGTTGACAAGTTTTCAAAAAATAAATAAATTATGTGCATACAAGTACTCTGACAATAACATTTCTCTGTGTCCAAATATTGGACAATTCTTCAATCAATCAATCAATCAATGTTTATTTATATAGCCCTAAATCACAAGTGTCTCAAAGGGCTGCACAAGCCACAACGACATCCTCGGTACAGAGCCCACATACGGGCAAGGAAAACTCACCCCAGTGGGACGTCAATGTGAATGACTATGAGAAACCTTGGAGAGGACCGCATATGTGGGTAACCCCCCCCCCTCTAGGGGAGACCGAAAGCAATGGATGTCGAGTGGGTCTGACATAATATTGTGAAAGTCCAACACATCAGCGAAAGTCCAGTCCATAGTGGGGCCAGCAGGAACCATCCCGAGTGGAGACGAGTCAGCAGCGTAGGGATGTCCCCATCTGATGGACAGGCTAGCGGTCCACCCCGGGTTTGGAGCAGAGTAGAAAAGAAAAGAAAAGAAACGGCAGATCAACTGGTCTAAAAAGGGAGTCTATTTAAAGGCTAGAGTATACAAATGAGTTTTAAGATGAGACTTAAATGCTTCTATTGAGGTAGCATCTCTAACTTTTACCGGGAGGGCATTCCATAGTATTGGAGCCCGAATAGAAAACGCTCTATAGCCCGCAGACTTTTTTTGGGCTCTGGGAATCACTAATAAGCCGGAGTTCTTTGAACGCAGATTTCTTGCCGGGACATATGGTACAATACAATCGTCAAGATAGGCAGGAGCTTGACCGTGTAGTATTTTATACGTAAGTAGTAAAACCTTAAAGTCGCATCTTAGGTGCACAGGAAGCCAGTGCAAGTGAGCCAGTATAGGCGTAATATGATCAAACTTTCTTGTTTTTGTCAAAAGTCTAGCAGCCGCATTTTGTACCATCTGTAATCTTTTAATGCTAGACATAGGGAGGCCCGAAAATAAAACGTTACAGTAATCGAGACGAGATGTAACGAACGCATGGATAATGATCTCAGCATCGCTTGTGGACAAAATGGGACGAATTTTAGCGATATTACGGAGATGAAAGAAGGCCGTTTTAGTAACACTCTTAATGTGCGACTCAAACGAGAGAGTTGGGTCGAAGATAATACCCAGATTCTTTACAGAGTCACCTTGTTTAATTGTTTGGTTGTCAAATGTTAAGGTGGTATTATTAAATAGATGTCGGTGTTGAGCAGGACCGATAATCAGCATTTCCGTTTTCTTAGCGTTGAGTTGCAAAAAGTTAGCGGACATCCATTGTTTAATTTCATTAAGACACGCCTCCAGCTGACTACAATCCGGCGTGTTGGTCAGCTTTAGGGGCATGTAGAGTTGGGTGTCATCAGCATAACAGTGAAAGCTAACACCGTATTTGCGTATGATGTCACCTAGCGGCAGCATGTAAATACTAAAGAGTGCAGGGCCAAGAACCGAACCCTGGGGAACTCCGCACGTTACCTTAACATAGTCCGAGGTCACATTGTTATGGGAGACACACTGCATCCTGTCAGTAAGATAAGAGTTAAACCAAGACAAGGCTAAGTCTGTCATCCCAATACGCGTTTTGATACGCTCTAATAAAATATTATGATCAACAGTATCGAAAGCGGCGCTAAGATCAAGAAGCAGCAACATAGATGAAGCATCAGAATCCATCGTTAGCAATAGATCATTAGTCATTTTTGCGAGGGCTGTCTCCGTAGAGTGATTTGCCCTGAAACCGGACTGAAAAGGTTCACAGAGATTGTTAGACGCTAAGTGTTCATTTAGCTGCTGTGCTACAATTTTTTCGAGGATTTTCGAGATAAACGGAAGGTGGGACACCGGCCGGTAGTTTACCAGGAGATCAGGATCGAGGTTAGGTCTTTTGAGTAGAGGATGAATAACCGCTTTTTTGAATGCTAGGGGAACAGTGCCAGAGGAAAGTGATAAGTTTATAATATTTAACACTGATGGACCTAGTAATACAAAAAGCTCCTTGATAAGTTTCCCAGGAATTGGGTCAAGTAAACATGTTGTTTGTTTTGTCCCATTTACACATTTTGACAATTCCTCCAATGTTATTTCATCAAAGAGAGAGAAACTATTTTGGAGGGCGGTATCCGTCGTATATACAGTCGTATCTGTGTTAATAGAACCCAGTTGTAGCTGAGATGCATTGTCTTTAATCTCTTTTCTAATGACTTCAATTTTCTTATTAAAGAAATTCATAAAGTCATCTGCTGAGTGGGTGGAGCTACTGGGAGAAGTCCCTTGTTGGGTTAGCGATGCTACTGTACTAAACAGAAATTTAGGATCCTTTTTGTTGAGGTGGATGAGATTTGAGTAATATTTAGCTTTAGCTGAGGTAAGCATGCGTTTATAAGTTATTAAACTATCACACCATGCTTGATGGAAAACCTGAAGTTTAGTCGCACGCCATTTGCGTTCCAGCTTTCTACATGATAATTTCTGGGCTTTAGTTTCTTCTGTAAACCATGGGGTACGCCTTTTAGGGGCCCTTTTTAGCTTTAGCGGTGCTACAATATCAATGGTGTCGCGCAGGGCGTCATTAAAGTTGTTAGTGAGGTTATCAATAGAGCCCACATAATTTGGGAATGGTGCCATTACCGAAGGCAGTAGGTCAGTAAGAGTCGTCGTTGTGGCAGCATTAATGTTGCGGCTGCTATAGTAGTTATTATTATTATTATTAATTTGTTGACAATGAGTCAGAACTTCGAATTTTATAAGGTAATGATCGGACATTACTTTAGTGTACGGGAGTATCGTAACTTTAGAGGTGGTGACACCCCTGACAAGCACTAGATCTATCGTATTACCGTTGCGATGCGTGGGTTAATTTATTATTTGTGTAAGACCACAGCTATCAATTATAGTCTGGAGCGCCACGCATGGAGGGTCCGATGGGGTATTCATATGGATATTAAAGTCCCCCATTATGATTATATTGTCGGCGTGCTTCACTAGATCAGCAACAAACTCTGAGAATTCACTGATGAAGTCCGAATAGGGCCCAGGGGGGCGGTAGATAACAGCCAGGTGGAGAGGCAGCGGTGTGACAAACCTCAAAGTGAGCACCTCAAACGAGTTATATTTATTATTCAGGTTAGGTGTAAGATTATAGTTTTCATTGTATATTAGTGCGACACCCCCTCCCCTTTTAAGAGGTCGGGCAACATGTGTATTGGTATAGCCAGGAGGAGATGCCTCATTTAGCGCAAAAAAATCGTCTGGTTTGAGCCAGGTCTCGGCGAGACCAACGACGTCAAGTTTGTTATCTCTAATGACTTCATTAACTAATAGCGTTTTGGAAGATAATGATCTTATGTTTAAAAAGCCCATATTATAGGTAGTGGGCTGTTTTGAGGATTGTTTGTTGAAATTATCCGAAGTAGCAATATTAATAATGTTGCGTTTATTATGCGTATTGCACTTTAAATAGTTTCGACCATATCTAGGAATTGATACGACGGGGATATTCAGATTGTTTGCTTGATGTTGCGATAAACTGAACGCATCATAGTTAGCTACCTCAGTACAATGTATGTCTGCCTCTGACACGGTCACAAAAGAAAAAACATTATGTGAGTTGTGTAGAAATCAGTGACACACACACACGGCTGTCCACTTCAGTGGTGTAGACTTTACTGAACCAACTGCGCATGCCCCGAACATACATACACAACTACGGATGCCCATAAGGGACATCCACTACATCTCCCCTTCTCCAATGTACAACAAGGAATGAACAATCATTGCAATGTATTTATAAATAAGCATCACCATTTATAACGAATCAGTCTAACACCCTATAAAGGCATTATGTATGAGAATTGCATAACAAATTCCTTACCATCCTCTTTTCTCCCTGAGAAAGAAAACAACAACAACAACAACAACAACACAAAACAACAACAGTGTTGCCAACTTACAGTCAAACAGTAATTGCCTTTTTTTTTTTTTTTTTCATTACACAAGATGTGTTTCGTTATGTCCTGTCCTTTCACGAGACATAGTCTTTAAGCCACCTGCCGTCTTGGAGCATCTCTTGCTTTCGGTGTCTGGGTTACCTGCTCTCCGATTGGTGTACCTGGTGTTGCTTCCCTCTCTGTTCTGTGTTCCTTTTGTGGGGTTGGTGGCTCTTGTGGGGCCAACTGTGGCTGGAGCTGTGGCTCAGGGAGAGCCTGAAGGTGAGCCCTGTTTCTCCTCACCTCCTCTGCTCCAGTGTCGACCACATAGGAGCGTGGCGTGTCGGCCTTCCTGATCACTGTAGCTGTTTGTTTTGAGGGAGATATCCATACTGACTGTCCAGGCCTCAGCTCGGGCTTTTATGTGGTCCGGTGTCTGCTGTCAAAGTTCTGAGCCTGTGTGCATTTCAGCTGATAGTCCTTTTTCTTGAAGGCCTTTGTTCTAGGCCGCTGTGGTTTGAGGTTGGATGGCGCTTGTGGCAGCGGCGAGCGGAGACGCCTTCCCATCAGGAGCTCGCTTGGTGACAGTCCATGGTGCAATGGTGTGACTCTATATGCTAACATTGCCCTGTATGGGTCCTCCTCATTCTTAAGTAACAGCAATTTTACCGTCTTGACAGCCCTCTCCGCCTCTCCGTTACTCTGGCTGAAGTAAGGGCTACTAGTCACGTGCGAAAAGTCATAATCTCTGGCGAAGGCTGTGAACTCTGCTGATGAGAACTGTGGACCATTGTCACTCCGTAGCTCCTCTGGGACTCCGTGCCTGCAGAACATGGCTTTAAGTGTATTGATAATCCCCTTAGATGTGGTAAATGGGGTTTTCTCAATGTCAATGTATCTCGAATAATAGTCCACTGCTAACAGGTATGAGCTGCCTTTCAGGTAAAACATATCCACCCCCACCTTTTGCCAGGGGCGCTGGGGCAGTGCTGATGGGATCATGGGCTCAGGATGCTGTGATTGGCTTTTAATACATGTTACACACTGTGCCACCATTTTAGTGATTTGACTCGTTATGCCCACCCACCACACTGACTGCTCTGCTCTTGCTTTGCATTTAGATATACCCATATGACCTTCATGCAGACGGGCCAGCATTTCTGCCTGCATAGTCTCAGGAATCACAATCCTCTGACCTTTCATTAAAAGTCCTCCTGCACAGTATAGTTCGCCCTGGTACGTCCAGTAGGGCTTTAGCTGCTCTGGAAGCTCTTCCTGTCTGGGCCACCCCCTTTTGCATAGCTCTCTAAGCCGTCTGCATATGGAGTCCTGCTCTTGTGCATCTCTAATCTGTTGTAGTTTTGCCTTAGATGCAGGTAGGCACTGTTGCACTGATTCCACAAACACCTTCACCTCCCCTTCTAGCTCCCTTTCATCTTCTGTGAGTGTGCGCACGATGGGTGCGCGTGATAACGCATCTGCCGTTATCAATGCTTTCCCTGGGACATGTACTATTTGATATGAGTACCTGAGGAGCCTGAGGCGAAAGCGCTGGATTCTCGGAGGTAGGTCATCCAGTGCCTTTGTTCCTAACAGAGCTAACAGTGGCTTGTGGTCTGTTTCTAGGGTGAACTGCAGGCCTATTAGGTATGAGCTGAGCCTTTCGCATGCCCATGTAACTGCAAGCGCCTTCTTTTCTACCTGTGCATATCTCTCTTCAGCATCAGAGAGACTGCGTGATATGTATGCTATTGGTCGCCACTCTTTGTTCTCTTGCATCTGAGTGAGAACTGCCCCGAGCCCAAAAGAAGAAGCGTCTGCGGACACTCTTGTTTTGGCACCTGGCCTGTACTGTGCCAGCACCCTATCTGAGGCAAGCTCCCTTTTCACTTTTTCAAATGCGGCCTGTTGCACTTCTCCCCATACCCACTCACTCTCTTTTGCTAACAAGTCTCGTAACGGTTTGGTTATGTCTGTGAAAAAAGGCAAAAATTTACCCACGTATGTTGCCATGCCTAGAAACCTTCTCACATCTGCTACATTTTGCGGAGTAGACATATCTGTGATTGCTCTGACTTTTTCAGGGTCCGGTGCTATGCCCTCGCCACTGATTTTGTGTCCCACAAACACTAACTCTGGCTGTGCGAATGCACATTTTTCATTTAGGGTGAGCCCAGCATCCTGAAGTCTGGAGAGCACCGCTGTCAGCCTCTCATCATGCTGTTCCCGGTCCACCCCACACACCAATATGTCGTCAGCATGACAAACAACCCATGTCAGTCCTTCTAAGAGCTGCGACATGCGGCGTTGAAAGTGTTCTGGCCCTGAGCTAATTCCAAATGGTAGGACATTGAAACAAAAGCGGCCATAGGGGGTTACAAATGTTGTAAGTTCTTTGCTTTCTTCTGCCAAGGGAATCTGCCAAAAACCAGACCGGGCATCCAGCTTGGTGAATACCTTTGCTCCGTCTAACTGTGCCAGTGACTGCTCTACTGATGGCAATATGTGCCTCTCCCTACATACTGCCTCATTAAGTCTGGTCAGATCCACACAGATTCTGATTTTCCCATTAGGTTTAACTACGGGCACCATGCCTGCACACCATGCTGTTGGCCTTTCTACCCTCGAAATGACCCCCATCTTTTCCATCCTCTCTAACTCCTCCTTTACTTTCTCTGTCAGAGGAATCGGCACCCTGCGTGGTGTCGTGAGTGCATAGGGCCTCGCATACTCCTTCAATCGAATGCTGTAGTCCCCATCGAGCCTACCTAGACCAGCAAACACTGTGGGAAACCTGTTTTTAAATGTTTCCCCTGGATCCTCTACTTCATCTACTCGCTCCACCAGCCGCAGGGCCTCTACAGCTGGAAGGCCTAGTAGGGGTCTGACCAATAAGTCCACCACGAACACGGCTGGGTGACTGTTCCATTTTTACTCTTAAGCTGACATTTTACCTGCCCCACAACTTGTAGTACAATGTTATTGGGGCCATATAGTCTCTTGGTTGTTTGCATCAAGGGGCCATCTCTGCTGTATTTATACAGATTGGTGGGGATCGCGGTGACCGCTGCACCTGTGTCAATTTTGAAGGAGATTACCTCTCCATTAAGTTCAATGTCCGTGTGCCAGCCTGAGTTTTGCCCTCTTAGCTCACCCATAAAGAGGGAATCCTGTTGCAGTTCGTCCTGTACTTCATGCACAGGCTGCATGGAACGACACACAGCGGAAAAATGTCCTCGTTTGCGGCACTTCCTGCATTCCGCATTGTTAGCTGGGCACTCCTTCCAGTTATGGGGGCCCCTTCCACATTTCTGACATCTCTCTGAACTACTTACAGTCTGTTTGTCTTGATCTCGCCTGGCCGTGTTGTTTGTGTCCCTGCATTTCCTGTCTTCTAAATGGACGTGAGATAGCATCAACCTCTCTCCTCTCCTCTGCCTGTGGAGACTCACCCCGCATCACAGCCTGTTGCTGTTTAACCACCTCTGACTGTTTAACCTGGCTTATAGCTTTTTGTAAAGTTAAATCAGCATCAATTTGTAACTTTTCTGACAGAGCGATATTCCTTATCCCTACTACTATGCGGTCACGTATTAACTCCTCCCGAAGCACTCCAAAGTTACAGTGTTCAGCCAGTTTATGTATTGCTGTTATAAAGATATCTGCCGACTCACCAGGCTCCTGTTTCCGTACATTAAACTGCGCGCGCTCGAATATGACATTGTGTCTCCCAACAAAATAATCACTGAAAGTTTTTATCACCGCAGCATAGTTCTGTTTTTGATCCGATGTCAATGGAGAAGCATCCAAAATGTCCTCCGCATCCTCTCCCATGAAGTACATCAGCGTGTTGACCTGGAAAGCGTCCCCTTTCTTGTCCAGTCCTGACGTCACTCGATACCTCTCGAATCTTTTGCTCCATCTCGGCCATTTCTTCCCGTCTCCGCAGTCGATCTTTTCTGGCGGGCTAACTTGAAAGTTGTCTCCATGGGCGGGAAGCGCCGGTGCATTGCCTTCACTCATTGTGATAGCTAACTTGGGAACGAACTAATTAAGTCATACTATTAAAACAAAAACACTACCTTTCGCCGTCGGCATAAGTCTTTATATGTCCTCTCTGACACATTTAATAACTTGGCGCGGTTGTTTAGACACTTCTGACACCATGTAGAAATCAGTGACACACACACACGGCTGTCCACTTCAGTGGTGTAGACTTTACTGAACCAACTGCGCATGCCCCGAACATACATACACAACTACGGATGCCCATAAGGGACATCCACTACAAGTTGTGTTTTATTCTAAGAGAATTGCTATGTGTGCAGGGATTATCCAGCCTGACGCCGGCTAGTTCTAGTTTAAATGGCTTCTTACCCGGAGACTCCACGCTTCTTTGGTTAGCTTTTCTCTTTGTTGTTAGCCCAGCTTGGCATCCCCGCTTCTGCTTCCGCTCGCACCACTTATGTCGTCTCCATTGGCGGTCACCGCTAGCACTTGACTCCGCTGCTACAAAGGCCGCTCGATGTAGCCCACGAAGTATTCCCATGCTAGCGAGGAGGTCCACCGTACATGCATCTTTCAGTCTATAACGGCCCGATCCATCCACATCCAGAATTGTCTGTCGGTCGTATGTGATCACAGAGTGTTCACGCTTTGAGCCAGCCATGAAATTGACAGAAATGACGGGTGTTTTTTGCCAAATCGCTCTACACTCCCAAGAGCGTTAGCATAGCCGCTGCATTCCCATGCGCCGCCATATACATATCTCATATAATTCTTCTCAACATAAGAGAAGAAATATAACCTTAGAGAAATAATTAATTTAAAATATTTGTATGCACATACAACACTTAAGACCTTTAGTATATCAGTATGTGAAATTAGATTATGGAATGGATTAAGCAAATAAATCTAAAAATGTACTAATATGATCCAATACAAGAAACTCTTCAAACTTAAAGTGTTTACAAAGTACAAAGAAGAAGAACCATGATAAACAGTCTGATTTTATTGATAATCATATTCATCGCACCATATGAAATATAACTTACGGTACTTCACTAATTATTATGATCATTTTTAATGTTATTCCCTATGGAGTATATTGTTGATGAAATGAGAACAGGAAGTGAACAAAAGTGTTAGAAACTCAGCTGCAATCGGGCGGAAGGCGGGGTACACCCTGGGCAAGTCACCACCTCATCGCAGGACCAACACAGATAGACAGACAACATTCACCCACTTTGGCCAATTTAGTGTTGCAAATCAACCTATCCCCAGGTGCATGTCTTTGGAAGTGGGAGGAAGCCAGAGTACCCAGGGAGAACATGCAAACTCCACACAGAAAGACCCCGAGCCCGGGGATCAAACCCAGGACCTTCTTACGCACTAACCCCTGCTCACCATGCTGCCCCTGCTATAATCCAGAAGATCCCATTTCCATACATTTTACAGTGATTCCAATTACTTTAGTCCTATTGTGTAAAAAGTCACAGCAGCTATAAGTAGCCGCATGTATTACTTGATGGAGGTGCATTTATGTTGACTTTTACCGCATGTTTATCTGTGGCTGTGCAGCTCCTCACGCACATCGCTAATGAACATGTCGGCCTGCAGAGATAGGGTAGGCGATAGGATCAGCTACACACACATTCACACACTCATTTGCACAATCAATAGGTGTCCAAAGGTAGGCCCTCGCATATATCACTCCCCTGTGTCCCCTTGTGTCCTCTACGGTTTAGATTAGAACAATAATGTTTGTGTTTATTAGCGGAAGCGAGTGAGACATCCAGATGCAGAAATGCAAATCATCATCTTAACTCCCATGGATACAGTTGCAGATTACAGATTACTGGGACATATTAAGTACATCTCTGACAAGAAATGATTTACAGTACTTGAACCAATCCCATGCCATTATTTTGAACCATTAATATCACGTACTCCTGGATCAATAAAGGGAATGCTAATACTGATCCATTGACTGGCAAAAGACGATCGTAATCTTAGACCGGTGTTCAATGATGACATGCTTCTCTCTCACTGAGTAATGTATTGATCTGTCTGTCTAGTAGTCTGTGGTCTTTGACTACTACACAGAGAGCATGCCTGTCACCTGTATGCCCACATTACATACCATAGGGATGAAGGTATTGATTAACCTAGGCTGACCATATTCTGAAATCCCAAAAAGAGGACACATGTATATGCGTGCCAAGACTAGGTGAAAATTTGCCAATGATACTCGAACTTGCTTTATAAATAATATATTTATTTAAATAAAGCATTTTTTCTCCTCTGTTGACCCCATCAAGTCATACAAATGGGGTCCCACAGTACATTTTTGGGGTCCCACTTTTTTGTAAGCGTTTTGAAAAGAAATTATAAACGTATGCATTATCCTGTTATATCTCACATTCTATATTGTGTTTTGGAAAAAGGTTGTCATAAACGTTACTTAATTCATTAAAAAAAAAAGAAAACAAATTTGTATACATATGTAAATATATTCAGTTATAAACATTCATTCACTTTCTTCTTTCCTTCATGGATCTGAACTTTATCGCTGCTGGTAGTTTTTTCTATGTTTTTATTTAATAAGTTGTAGGTGTATTTATTTCAGTATAAAAGTGTAAAAAGTGTTTTGCTTCGGTCATGAAATGATGATAATGGTGTGCCAGGGCATACATACATTTTATATTTAACACTTAAATCTCTGGAGTCTACATCAACTTCAGATCTATCACTCATTTAAAAATGTTTTCGTTTTTTTATGTTGTTTTTTTGTTTGTTTGTTTTCTGCCCTTTTTTGTCAAACAAAACTATGTTTTTAATGGCAAACACAAAATATGCAAAATCTTCCACCAAAAATATTTTTCAAATATTTGATGTGAAGTAATGGAAACCTTGGATAGGTCAATAATTCATAATAACATTGATTTTGATTCAATATTATGTTTTGTGCAATGACAGTTTGAAAGAAAAAAAACAGCTTTGTTTTATTAGTCAACATTGCAACTTTTTCTAAATTACATTTCACCTTTAAGCTTTTTTATTTCACTTTTGTTATGTTTTTGTTTATTTTTATAGTATTTTTAGAATGTGCCGTGGGCCTTTAATACATTAGCTGTGGGCCGCAAATGGCCTCCGGGGCACACTTTTGACACCCCTGCTATAGATAATAAAAAATTAAATCTGATAAATCTATCGATAAAAAGCAGAGCCTGGCGACGCATGTGCGTGTTTATCATAACGCTCAGTCACCATCTCTGCTTCAGTAAACAATGACGGTGATGACGTCACTGTCAGCGATGCTAACTTGTCAGCCACTTCTTCAAGAGACTCCTTTTGAACACTCCTCGCACATTAACACTTCAAAAGGCAAACAATTGCCCTGTTTTTTGACCTGCAAAGTATGTTTTTGGGGTGGAGGAGTCTGCTAGGGTGTTGATTAGCTTGAAGCTAACAGCTAACCTGTCTCCATCCTCGAACGGTGTGGATCCAGCGGGAGATAAAAGTGAAGTT
This sequence comes from Entelurus aequoreus, assembly GCF_033978785.1. NCBI lineage: Eukaryota > Metazoa > Chordata > Actinopteri > Syngnathiformes > Syngnathidae > Entelurus > Entelurus aequoreus. Next base: position 30,840,797 of record NC_084735.1, on the reverse strand, counting down.
TCCATGGACTCACAAAGACTAAAATAACTAATTTACTGGAGTTAAAAATGTTGACTTTACACTCACCATAGTGTTTACTAGGGGTGTGGGAAAAAATCGATTCGAATTCGAATCGCGATTCTCACGTTGTGCGATTCAGAATCGATTCTCATTTTAAAAAAATCGATTTTTAAAATTTTTAAATTAAAAAAAATTTTTTTTTTAAAATTTTTTATTTTTATTAATCAATACAACAAAACAATACACAGCAATACCATAACATCCATCCATCCATTTTCTACCGCCTATTCCCTTCGGGGTCGCGGGGGGCGCTGGAGCCTATCTCAGCTACAATCGGGCGGAAGGCGGGGTACACCCTGGACAAGTCGCCGCTTCATCGCAGTGTGCAATCCAATTCCAAAACCAAACCCGACCCAGCAACACTCAGAACTGCAATAAACAGAGCAATTGAGAGGAGACACAAACACGACACAGAACAAACCAAAAGTAGTGAAACAAAAATGAATATTATCAACAACAGTATCAATATTAGTTTCAATTTCAACATAGCAGTTATTAAAAATCCCTCATTGACATTATCATTAGACATTTATTAAAAAAAAAAAAAAAGAACAATAGTGTCAGAGTGGCTTACACTTGCATCGCATCTCATAAACTTGACAACACACTGTGTCCAATATTTTCACAAAGATAAAATAAGTCATATTTTTGGTTCATTTAATAGTTAAAACAAATGTACATTATTGCAATCAGTTGATAAAACATTGTCCTCTACAATTATAAAAGCTTTTTACAAAAATCTACTACTCTGCTTGCATGTCAGCAGACTGGGGTAGATCCTGCTGAAATCCTATGTATTGAATGAATAGAGAATCCTTTTGAATCTTGGCAAAAATCTTAGCCACACGATTATCAAATGTAATTGGAAAATTAATTCATACTGACCAAACTGGCTTCATGCAAGGTTGACAATCTTCAGACAATACAAGGAAATTGTTTAATGTTATTTACTATGCTAGAAGTCTCCCTTATCCCACAGCAGTATGTACTGTTGATGCGGAGAAGGCATTCGACCGCATAAACTGCTCATTTATGTTTTGCACATTACGTAAATTTGGATTTGGAGATAATTTCATACAATGGATTAAGATGCTTTATACAAGGCCCATGGCATCAGTCAAAACCAATAATCATATTTCAGAACCTTTTTTGTTAAAAAGAGGAGTAAAACAGGGATGTCCTGCATCTGGATTATTATTTAATTTGGTTATTGAACCCTTAGCTGCAAAAATAAGAAGTGAAAATAATATTCATGGTATAAAAATTGGCTCTCAGTATAGTAAGCTATCGATGTATTGTGACGACATAATTCTCTACCTGTCACATGTTAACTCCTCTCTTCTTTATATCAATAACGTCATCACTGAATATGGCTGTTTATCAGGGTATAAAGTTAATTGGGACAAATGTGACATATTACCACTTAATAAACACTGCAAGAAATTACAAGTTCAGAACTCCAAAATTAAATTGTATTGCATTATAATGGTACTGTTGTGTATTGTTTTCATTAAAAAAAAAAAAAAATTAAATAAAAAAAAAGAAAGAAAAAAAGTCGTTTTTGAATCGAGAATCGTGTTGAATTGAAAAAAAAAATCGATTTTGAATCGAATCGTGACCCCTAGAATCGATTTTGAATCGAATCGTGGGACACCCAAAGATTTACAGCCCTAGTGTTTACTATGAAGTCTTTATTTTGACAGCCCCTCGCGGTAAATTTGTCCGAGTGCAAACTGAGGCAGTAGTTGTCATTGATAAAACTTTTGGCGAATCAAAATAAAAACGCAATAAACGGGGACGGAAATTTGACGCGGCAAATATAAACAAAACAAAACACTGGCGGAAAGCGATAATCGATACAATAAAAAAACAACAAAAAAAACCCAACTTTTTTTTGGTTTTTTTTTTAATTTCTTGTGCAGCCCGGTACCAATCGGTACCAACCCGGGGGTTGGGGACCACTGCTGTATAAGACCTAAACATTTCAAATCAAAATGCTAAATAAAGTGTAGCATTTTGGGAAAGAATACAGTGTATTTATAAATAGTTGATTTATATAGGCTAGTAAGGTAAAGTTTTGTACCTGACAAGTTTCGGCTATCTTGCTTCTGCAGCCTTCCTCAGAGGTGTCACGTGATGTTAGTGTGACGTCATCTGTGACGTGTTATATGGATTGTTCCATCCCACCTGAGGTGGTGGGATGGCGGTGTCCCCTGGTGTGCGTCGGGGGTAGGGCGGGGCGCCCCCTGTCGTCCGGATGTCCACCAAACGGCCGGGGGCGGCCCTGCAGGACTGTGTCCCAGGTGTGGGATAGTTGGTAGGCTCCCTCGTCCCTGTTGACACTTGTCAGGTACAAAACTTTACCTTACTAGCCTATATAAATCAACTATTTATAAATACACATTAGTAGGCTAAATGAACCTCTTTATCATAAAAGAATACAGTGTGTTACCCAGCATGCCTTGCAGTATGTAGTTTTGTGTATGCGTTGTTTTTTATGTCCGTGTGGCGCATTAGAAAAAGTATGTTACATTGTGTGATCTTTATGTGTTAACTTTTTGTTTTTATTGTTGTTCACAGCTAGATCCTGTTCCTTTGTGCAGTGTAACTGGTGCCGCCAAATGTAATTGTGGCGGTCGATATTTATGTGTGGTGGGTCGCTGCAGATAAATTAATGTATTGTAAAGACTGGGTCAACATAGTAATTCCTTTTATTTTTGGACATTTTATGACCCTTTTTGTTAGCAAGAGTGCAACACAATCAACAAATGTTCTCTCTAAAATTCCCTGAGACATTTCAATAAGCCACCAATGTTTCAACCACCTTGGTATATTTCCTATTTTCACTTTCTTAATGCGTCATGAAGACCAGGTGTCCCATTGCATATTTTGTGTCTTCTCCGCAGATCTGTCCAAGAATCGTCTTTCAGAAGTCCCGCCAGAAGTCTGTCTCTTCGCCCCGCTTGAATCCCTCAACCTCTATCACAACTGTATCAAGTGCATCCCAGAAGCCATCATCAACCTGCAGATGCTGAGTTATCTTGACATCAGGTGCTCACACCACACTTTGTATAATGATACAAAACAATTAGGGTTTATAAACAGGGTCCACTTTTTTGCTGGTATTTTGTAAAAATGTAGTTTATGCACTGGGCTAAAGATTTGTGTGTATCAAAACACGTGTAAAGTTGATAGGATTGTGTCTCTTAAATGAGTAAAATAGATAGTGTGTTAGTTTTCATGTATGCAGAATATATGCCGATTATCAGAATGCCAACAACACTGGGAGCAGGAGATGCAAGTATATACAATAATTTAACACTCAAAATGTGATTTTTTTAAGACTAAAACTTTTCTGCGGCCGCTGTTTTGCGTCTATCTATACTTAGCACGTTTGAAATATTTGCGTAAACTGGCACAGTTAGGCATAAAATGGCTGCAATAAAGGAGGTGACTACACAAAAATAGAGAGAGAGAATATTCCCTCTAGATGTGTGTCAACATATTTGGACTGTCAGAAATGAAAATATTAATCAAATTGTCTATTTGGCACTGACATTTTATAATTTTAAAGCTACGGTGACATGCGGGGCTGATTAAAACAAATTCCATTGATTCATGTTGGTGTGTTTTTTTAATGTTTTTGTTTTTTAATGAAAACAATTCTTGCAATATGCATTTCCTCGCCTTTGGATCATTCTACATGGACCATCACAACACCCCATCGCCTTCCAGAGCGAACCTCCAGTGAGCTTAGAGTAGGTCTGTTCTCGAGATTGGTAAAGTAGTAAAAAGTTTGCCAATAAATATTTTATTTGTGTTCTTAATGTTAACAACATAACAAAGTGCACAGGTTGGACCAAATGATGCCGTAAATGTAGAGGGAAATGAGTGTCTCATGGTGACAGCTGGTATACACGCCAAATCCTCATTTAAATAGGAAGGCCTACACCACTTTTTCACTTGTTATTAATTGTACACACAGTCTTAGTTGATCACACGGCCACTGATAGTATACACAATTTCATAGTTTGCACACACCATTTAGCGCGTGTTACTTGGATCTTGGTAGATCAAGCCTTAAGCTTTTTCTAAATGTATTTTGTACCTTTTTCTGTTTTTTCAGCCGGAATCTAATTTCCGTTTTGCCCAAGCACCTGTTCAACCTCCCCCTCAAAGTTCTGCTCGTGAGCAACAATAAGCTGGTGTCCATCCCTGAAGAGATCGGCAAAGCCAAAGAACTGATGGAACTAGTAGGCAGCTTTTCTGTCTGAGCTTGGTAAACCAATACTGTTTGTCTGCTTCAATGCTTCACCTTCGTTCCATTTCCTCCTGCAGGATGTCAGCTGTAATGAGATACAGGTGCTGCCTGTCCAGGTGGGGCGTCTGCAAGCCTTACGAGAACTGAACATCAGGAAAAACTGTCTGCAGATGCTTCCTGAAGGTGAGTGCATCACTCTTGACCATACCTTTGAACTAATTTTCTCTGGGAAACCAGCGCATTTTTCCTTCTTTCCCGGCACCTAGCCCTTTCTCATTAAAATAATATATCTTTGGTTTTGCCGGAGCAGCAAAAGCAGATTCTATATCCCGTAAAGTAAAGCCAGGCCTTCAAAATTAAAACTTTGTTGCACCACAGTAGGCAGTCGGGTCTTTCTAACAACACACCTCCCCCCGCTGAGTAAAGTGCGGTGATTAACAATATTATTCAGTCCCCTGAAGGATTTCGCTTTCTATTTTGTGATCGTTGCGGTCTAAAATGCCTGAATTTGCGGCAATGTTTTCAAAAAAGTTGCATTGTTCTTTTTCAAAACCATTGAATCAGCTTTTGATTTTATGAATTTGCTATAAATGTTTGTTTCAAAGTATCAAAGTGTTTTTTGTAACCTTAACCTCAAAAAGCCCAGGATTTCAACAAAAATTGGAAAACAAAAACTGTATTGATTTTTTATTCGTTTTATACCGCACAGACTTAAAAGTAGACACGAGATGGTAGAACAAGCACATATTCAGAGCTAATTTTTAAATTACTGTACTGCTTTAGTTCATTATTATGACATTTTGGGACCCTATTTTTTTGCAGGGAAGAGTCCTCCCAGATTATTTTATTCTAAAGATGTCTGAATAAAGTGAGGTGACTAGAATTCATGATTAGCATTTTTTCTACAAAAAGGAGTAAATATAAACAATAGCAATAACAGCGCTGGAGAGAGAACTGAGCCGTCTAAAGTCTGGCGCATTGTGGCAGGCCATATCTGGCCCTCGGGCCTTAAGTTGGACACATTGAGTCTATAGTGAGAGAAATTGTTCTTTTTCACAAAATTTGACTTGAGGAGAACTTATTAGGGCGGGAGATCAAGTCAGTGTTTGAGTTAATTATGACTATACACTGTAATCAGACAGTTTTGATTGATTGACACTACCAGAGAGGTATAGATTTAGCAATATGCGTAATTTTGTGGTAGTTCTGTAAATAGAAATAAAAAAATTAAAAAGTGATCCCCACACACTGCAGCTACATGACCGGTTGCATCTATTATACATACAGTACATCGTTACACAAAAACAACTTTTGTGCTTACAGAATTAGCCGACCTGCCTCTCATTCGCCTCGACTTCTCCTGCAATAAGATCACAGAGATTCCAGCAGTTTACAGGAAACTCAGGCAACTGCAGCACATCATCCTAGAGAACAATCCTATGCAGTCTCCTCCAGCACAGGTTAGTCTCTATTAAGTCCAATGGCTCCCTCTAGCGGACAGATGAATGCATACGGGTTTTGTGTGTTCCAGATTTGCCTCAAAGGCAAAGTGCACATTTTTAAGTACCTGAACATCCAAGCATGCAGGTTAGATAAGAAGCCAGACACCCTGGACCTTCCCTCCCTCAGCAAACGCTGTCTTCCTCAGCCGCTAACAGACAGGTACTACTAAACAATAAATACATGACTTCATGTCCTATCTCCACCGAATGATGTCATTTTTCTCCCAAATGTTTTAAGCATGGAAGACTTTTATCCGAGTAAGAACCATGGGCCCGACTCTGGAATTGGGAGTGACAATGGTGACAAGAGGCTGTCTACAACAGAGGTCAGAGGTCAATTAAATACATAGCTGGAATCATTCATTTTACATTTTGAGGAGTTACACCGTATTGACAGTTGAACAATATCACAAAATTATTATTAATATAATTATTATTATTACTTTATTCTCTTTTATTACATAAAATGTTTTGAGCAAAACTAATTAATCAATACCTTAACAAAACAAAAACCACCATCTACTGCTCATTTAAATTGTTTGGTTTTTGCCCTCAAAGTGCCTGAGTTTGTAAACAAAACAAAAACAAAAAAGTTATTTTGAGAAAATAAAACTATTGACTGGGCAGCATGGTGGAACAGGGGTTAGTGCATGTGCCTCACAATACGAAGGTCCTGAGTTCAATCCCAGGCTCAGGATCTTTCTGTGTGGAGTTTGCATGTTCTCCCTGTGACTGCGTGGGTTCCCTCCGGGTACTCCGGCTTCCCCCCACCTCCAAAGACATGCACCTGGGGATAGGTTGATTGGCAACACTAAATAGGCCCTAGTGTGTGAATGTGAGAGTGAATGTTGTCCGTCTATCTGTGTTGGTCCTGTGATGAGGTGGCGACTTGTCCAGGGTGTACCCCGCCTTCCGCCCGAATGCAGCTGAGATAGGTTCCAGCACCCCCCGCGACCCCAAAAGGGACAAGCGGTAGAAAATGGAGGGATGGATGGAAAACTATTGACTAACCACTGACTCTAAAATCGATCATTTACTGATACTGGTATCGACACCACCAATTTATGGATCGATCTGCCCTCCTCTTACGTACCAGTTGATGTTGTATTATCATCTCTCTATACTCTTATCAATCGACTTGTTAATTTCCTGTTAATAGCTGCTTACTTTCTGCTGCAACGTGGTTCCATCTAAACTTCCGTAACTTTATTAAGCACCTATTTCTTGGTGTTGTTTAAAGATATCTTGCCTGCTCCTGGCTAGCTCACAGTGTCTAACATGTTTAGCCTCGTTCTCCAGTGAAAATGAAATGTAAGATACAAAGACATGCAGTATGTTTGCCATAATGGAGGTGATTATTATTAACTTAGTAGAGTGGCTCCACACGGTGTATGAAGACATTTAATTAGCTGCTAGCCGCTGGTCAGCCGGGGTACTAAAAATAAATACAGTGTCAGCCAGAAGGGATTGTGTTTGTGAAAATAAAATGTAAAGGCATGAATCGGCAATGGCGACCACATACGGCACATCCCTACTGTATAACATTTCTCAGTTTTGACTGACACTGTTATATACTGTACAGTAGGTATTGTTAAGATTGTAGTTTTTAATGGTATAAAACTGCACTGCATTGTATCTCAAGTAGCTACAGTATGTAAGGGCTGTTCCACCCGTGGCAGGAAATAAAATGTAATAAAATTAATTGTGATATAGATATATTATATCATCAAAGTGTCCTGCACATTGATCTGATTGCATATTTGAAGAAGATTAATTTAAACAAATTGGTGCGACCCCAAAAGGGACAAGCGGTAGAAAATGGATGGATGGATGGATGGAAACCCCCTAGTGTTTTTTGCCTGTCCCCGCCCCCTAAAATGTTGCTTTCCCATTAACTATAATAATTTAAATCCTTGAAATATTTTTTCACATATTTGTGTTACTTGTTGAAACACATTTTTCTATGTTATTTGTTTGTTTTCAAAACACTTTTTGTTACGGCTACTCTTGCGTTCCAAAAAAGTTCGAAAAAATAAAAATAAAGATAGCAGAGTAGTCCTGAGGAGGAGGTTTATGACTCAGTAAATTCCTTAATAAGCACTCGCGGAGATATGTCAAGATTCCAAATGATCATAATTTTTTTTTCACAAACAAAACATATTCTCCGTGGTTGATTTCAACATAATCAAAATAACTTGTTTAGCGGTAAATAAACAGTTTCATTCCTCACTCCTTCAACATGATAGACAGACAAAAAGGGCAGCCAGCTATCCTGTCTTCTTAATTATAGGAGGAGGAAGTGGCTCACCAGGAGGAGCGTGAGCAGCTGAAAACAATCAGTCAATCACAATTCATCTAAAACATCCAATAATTCATCAACATCATTATTGGCATTATTTGATTTCATTGTCAAAACAATTAATAAATAAATAATATAGATAGGCTCCAACACTGTTTTTTATTTACTCTAATGTGTTTAGTGTCAACATGCTATTAACATAAATTCCATGTGACTATACTTTATGTATTTGCCATTTTTATGCTAACAACACACTACAGGGACGGCGTGGCGAAGTTGGTAGAGTGGCGGTGCCAGCAATCGGAGGGTTGCTGGTTACTGGGGTTCAATCCCCACCTTCTACCATCCTAGTCACGTCCGTTGTGTCCTTGGGCAAGACACTTCACCCTTGCTCCTGATGGCTGCTGGTTAGCGCCTTGCATGGCAGCTCCTGCCATCAGTATGTGAATGGGTGAATGTGGAAATACTGTCAAAGCGCTTTGAGTACCTTGAAGGTAGAAAAGCGCTATACAAGTATAACCCATTTATCATTTACTGTTACTAAAAATTTTTGGCATATGAACCTTGTAGAGATATAAAATAAAGTTGCCTGAGATACAACAATACACATTTTGAATAGGTCCAATATGTATATTATCAGATTTAGAGTTAAAAAAAATACAAAATTACACTTACAACAAGCAGATAGCACTGATTCGGTGGAATGGTCCATAAGGCAAATAGCTATAAAAACAGCCCTCAATATGAATCTACAACCACAATAATTAACACTTCTCTCTTATAGTTGTAGTCACATTATTCTCTTTGTAAGTGAAATAAGCTATTGTGTTGAATTTCATTAGATTGTACAGCCCAGTGACTGTACATAAAAGATACAGTGCATCCGGTCAGCATTTACAGCGCTTCACTTTTTCCATATTTTGTTATGTTACAGCCTTATTCCAAAATTGAATAAGATAATTTTTGTCCTCAAAATTCTACACACAATACACCATAATGCATAATTTTATATTTGCAAATTTATTAAAAATAAACTAAGAAAACATATGTACATAAATATTCACAGCCTTTGCTGAATACTTTGTTGATGCAGCTTTGGCAGCAATTACAGCCTCAAGTCTTTTTGAATACGATGCCACAAGCTTGGCACACCTATTTTTGTCAGTTTCGCCCATTCCTCTTTGCAGCACCTCTCAAGCTCCATCAGGTTGGATGGGAAGCGTTGGTTTTCATCCAGGATGTCTCTGTATATTGCTGCATTCATCTTAGTCTAGTCAGGGAGGTGACCAATAATCCGATAGTCACTCTGTCAGAGCTACAGCATTCCTCTGTGGAGAGTGGAGAACCTCCCAGAAGGACAACCATCTCTGCAGCATACCACCAATCAGGCCTGTATGGTACTGTGGCCAGACGGAAGCCGATTTTTAGTAAAAAATAAATAAATAAAGACTCTCAAATCATTTTTTGAGAAACAAAATTCTCTGATCTGATGAGACAAAGATTTAACTCTTCGGCGTGAATGCCAGGCACCGCTCATCACCAGGCCAATACCATCCCTACAGTGAAGCATGGTGGTGGCAGCATCATGCTGTGGGGATGTTTGTGGCAGAAACTGGGAGACTAGACAGGATAGAGAGAACGATGAATGCAGCAATGTACAGAGACATCCTGGATGAAAACCAACGCTTCCCATCCAACCTGATGGAGCTTGAGAGATGCTGCAAAAAGGAATGGGCGAAACTGCCCAAAGATAGGTGTGCCAAGCTTGTGACACCGTATTCAAAAAGCCTTGAGGCTGTAGTTGCTGCCAAAGGTGCATCAACAAAGTATTGAGAAAATGCTGTGAACACTTATGTACATGTGATCTCTTAGCTGTTGTTTTTTTTGGATACATTTTCAAAATTAAAACAAACATTTTGACATTGTCATTACGGGGTACTGTACTTTGAGGACAAAAATGTATTTATTGCATTTTGGAATAAGGCTGTAACATAACAAAATGTGGAAAAAGTGAAGCGCTGTCAATCCTATCGGATGCATTGTATATATGAACACAATATGACACAATTGTGATACAAATGAATAATTTCAAGGTGACATTCATACAGTATTTACCTACTAGCTCACATATCATCTCCCCTTGTAGCCTTCAGATGACGACACCGTCAGCCTCCATTCTCAGGTGTCTGAAACAGCCCGCGCCGACGCCCTCTCACTCCTTTCCAAAATGGACTCTTGCAAAGGTTACCAACAATAAGTATCCGATTACCCCCACTTTGAACGCAATAACAGCGACAGGGGGATTATTGACTGAAGTGCCTTATAAAAAAAAAATACATGTGATGGTTAATGTGGTCATCGCGGCTGCTTCCTCCCTCTATCAGATCAGGATCTGTATGACTTTATAGAACCCAACCCCGATGAGGATCCTGCTCTGTCAGAGTGTGACGGACAGCAGAACTGTCATGTGTCGTGTATTAAGGTAAGCAAAATATGACATTATTTTCATCTACTACTACTACTGACAAACATGAAAGTCCACTGTAATTTTAGGAGCTTCCATTGTGTGTTTCAGGAACTGGAAAAAGTTCTTAACTTATCTCATTCAAGCAAAGACAAAGAGAGCTGGAAAGAGGAGTCAGGGTAAGAAACTGTTATGGAATTTGAACATAGTACAGTAAGGGCATTAAATGAAAAAATATATATATACATGTATTTCCAAAATGTGTTGCAAAATAGTTGTATACTTGTTACATATGACAGACAAAAGGAAATTGTATCTTCCATTATTTTTGTGCTTTTTTATATATATATATATTTAAAAAAAAAAATTTGATCAGTATTTTATTTGACAAGTATATTGTTAATTTGTTTTATGTTTGGTTTCCAAAAGAGCCCCATTGAAAGCTAATAGTACAAATACCGAAGCCTATTTTCCCTTAAGAAATAATGCAAATCAAAATAATCCGTTCCAGCCAAATAGAAATATCAACATTCATTTTTATACAAAAATTACTAAAATTAAGAAGATTCAATGGAGTAACTGGACTAAAAATAGGAGGAGGGGAGTTGCACAATCCCTATGCGTGACAAGAATGCATACGTATGTCTTTCCTTTTTATGTGTGTTAATTGTGAAAAAAACAAAACAAAACAAAAACTGCCAGTACGAGGCGACTAAAAATGCAGGTAATGGGTATACGATCTATTCTGCCTGTAAAGCCTTCGAAAAACATTCAAAAAATGCTAACAATGTTCCATTTACATGCCGTCACCTGTATAATAACCAAGCTAAAGCGACATTGTTTGTAGCCAGCTAGTCGCTACTAGCTAGCTCGAGCTGTTAATAATGTTGGTTACAACCCGCCATTAACTAAAGAAGAAGAAGAAGGAACTTGAGCTGCTTCTGCTTCTTCTATATTGCCTTTTAGTTAGTGTAAATTAATCCTGGATTATAAATCATACATCTCATCTTTATTGTAGATGGTTGTGGCACCAAGCCAGAAAGTTGGCCAACTTAAAAAATCCACATACTACCAATCTGAAACAATATGGCTCTCAACAAATGGAACGCAGCTCTGTGAATTCAACGCGCCCAGCATACTCGCCAACCCTCCCGAATTTTATGGGAGACCCCCGAAATTCAGCGCCTCTCCCGAAAACCTCCCGGGACAAATATTCTGCCGAAAATCTCCCGATTTTCAGCCGGAGCTGGAGGGGGCGTGGCTTCCAGCTCCATGCGGACCTGAGTGAGGACAGCCTTTTTTCACGTCCGCTTTCCCACAATATAAACAGCGTGCCTGCCCAATCACGTTATTCCATACGAGGCGTCCGGCATACCGCCGATGAGCATGGTGCAGATGGAGAAGATCTTCTCGGCGTCCGTGTTGGCGCACACGTTGCCAAAGCCGACGCTGGTCAGGCTGCTGAGGGTGAAGTAGAGGGTGGCGATGTACGAGCTGCGCACCGACGGGCCGCCGACCGTGTTGTTGACGTATAGGGCATCTCCAGGCATTTACCCAGCTCATGGAGCCATCCTTGGGGAAGAGACGGGAGGACAACAGGGTGACAAGAACTAAATCATCCAGACTAGAGATAAATTGTATTATTATGTTTATCTTACCTAAAAATACATATATTTATTAATTTTAAAAAAAAAAAACTAAATACATTTTTACTATATTTTGCAAAAAACATCAAAATTAATTGTATTTTTATTTGTATTTTTTCTGAATCCTTATTACATCCAGCCATAGAATTATACATTAAAATAAACATATTTGAAATAATTAATTTTAAATGATCATAATAATTCATTTAAAATGACCATATTTAATTATTAAAATAATTGCTTGTTTATCAACAACTTTAGCATTTTATTCATTACATTTTGAAGCTCTCAGAAGCCAAGTTATGTTATATTCCTTAAGATTTATTTATGCAAGTTTGAAGTATCAATTATCTAAACACAGTTTTGTTTGCATATTTTCAGGATGTAAATATATATATATATATATATATATATATATATATATATATATATATATATATATATATATATATATATATATATATATATATATATATATATATATATATATATATATATATATATAAATATATGAAATACTTGACTTGGTGAATTCTAGCTGTAAATATACTCCTCCCCTCTTAAACACGCCCCCAACCGCCCCCCACTCCCAACCACGCCCCCGCCCGACCACGCCTCCCACCCCCACCTCCCGAAATCGGAGGTCTCAAGGTTGGCAAGTATGGCGCCCAGGAAAGAAGTTTCGGTAATGCTTAAGGGGAATTGCACTTTTTTGGAATTTTTCCGTTCACAATCATCATGAAAGACATGACGACGGATGTCTTTTTTTTAATGCATTCCAACTTGTAACTAAACCTAAATAAAAGTCTGCTTACATTGGAGCAATTTGGAGGTCCTTTATTCTGCCCATAAAACCCAATAAATAAAAAACGTCAACAATACTCCATTTACATTTCGTGACTTGAATATTAACCAAGTATTAGTGATATTGTTATTATAAGCGCTAACACAGGCAAACTATTTTTAGTGGCGCTGTGATCACACGCTTGTGTGCCTTGTTGACATGATCGAGTGGTAAACTGCTTCCTTGCTGGTGGAAGTTTATTGTAGATCATAAATCATGTCTCTCACAAGGATAGTAGAAGAATGAGGACGTATTCTGACAAGTTGGTCAACTTTGACAGCCAATTTAGATCCAAGAATGGCAAGAACGACAAGAAAACTTGCATGGTTACACCCCACTTTTCTTGGTGAGGATTATAAGTAATTTTTTATCTAAACGGGACATTAACAAGATTGTATCAATCGGCATCCTACTGAGAGCAGACATTATAGAGTAAGTGCTGTTTTATTTTGTTTGTTGGCTCTAATGAAGTCTGCAGTGAATAGTAATCAGTGATGTTGTTAAAAACAAAATCAAACGTTGTGATGCGTTTTTTAAAATTAATGCACCGCGTATGCTTAAAATGAGCAAAATAAATATTAAAAGTAATTATAAATATGACTTTAATAAATTGATGATAAAGTGAACTGGAAATCTCATATGAAAAATATACAACATAAAGTGGCAAGAAACACGTCAATAATTAATAAAGCAAAACATGTTCTGTACCAAAAATCACTCCATATTCTCTACTGCTCGCTAGTGTTACCATATCTGAGTTATTGTGCAGAAATATGGGGAAATAACTACAAAAGTACACGTCATTCATTAATGGTGTTACAAAAAAGATCAGTTAGAATAATACATAATGTTGGATATAGAGAACATACAAACCCTTTATTCATTGAATTGAAAATACTGAAATTCCACGACATAGTGAATTATGCACAAAGCAAACTACAATCTACTACCCAAGAATATACAACAATTCTTCTCAACAAAAAGAGGAGAAATATAATGTTAGAAAAAATTGAATTTTAAACGTTTGTATGCACGTACAACACTTAAGACCTTCAGTATATCAGTATGTGGAATTAAATTATGGAATGGATTAAGCAAATAAATCAAACAATGTACTAAAATATAATCCACTTCAAGAAACTCTTCAAACTTAAAGTGTTTACAAAGTACAAAGAAGAAGAACCATGATAAACATTCTGAATTTATTTCATCCATCCATTCATTTTCTAGATAATCTTATTTATCTCACCTCTCATGAAATATAACTTACTTCACTAATAATTATTTGTTTATTTTTAATGTTATTATTTATGGAGTATATTGTGAATAAATTGAGAACAGGAAGTGAACAAAAGTTTTAGCAACTGCTATGTAAAGGAAATGGGGTAGAATTAAATAAGCTCTGCTTCTTATGAGGGGCCGTTAGGGACATTATTCAGAATGACCTCTTACATACACTACTGAAATGCTCTTACATACACTACTGAAATGCTCTCACATAAACAACTGAAATCTTTTTCTCTCACACACCCTACTGAAACACTCTTATAAACACTACTGAAATGCTCTTACATATACTACTGAAATGCTCTCACATAAACAACTGAAATCTTTTTCTCTCACACACCCTACTGAAACACTCTTATAAACACTACTGAAATGCTCTTACATATACTACTGAAACACTCGTATAAACACTACTGAAACACTCTTATAAACACTACTGAAATACTCTTACATACACTACTGAAACACTCTTATAAACACTACTGAAACACTCTTATAAACACTACTGAAATACTTTTACATACACTACTGAAACACTCTTACATACACTACTGAAACACTCTTACATACACTACTGAAACACTCTAATAAACACTACTGAAATACTCTTACATACACTACTGAAACACTCTTATAAACACTACTGAAACACTCTTATAAACACTACTGAAACACTCTTATAAACACTACTGGAACACTCTTACATACACTACTGGAACACTCTTATAAACACTACTGAAATGTTTTTGTCTCACGCACACACACACACACACACACACACACACACACACACACACACACACACACACACACACACACACACACACACACACACACACACACACACACACACACACACACACGGAATTATTTTTCACTAGTATGTATAAACGGATTTCACCTGTGTGTGTGTGTGCTTTTTACACGTGTGTGTAAGGGACAATTATTGAATATTCCAATTAATATATTTGTGTGCAAAGAAGTTCCATGAATCCAGAGGTTGTTTATTCCGTCCTTGTTGAAATGGTCATGCAGCTGTGTGGTGACTCTGAAATAAGAATGTAACAATCAGATCACATGAAAACAGCTAAGACAATATAAGTCATACAGGGAAATGCATTTGTAGACAATATGATTTGCCTGAGCGGCTAGGGAACACCAAAAAATGGATTATATTAGAAAAGACAGATTGAAAATAATAATACAAAAAAATTGTTTTTCCCAGCGGGCCGGATGTTGGACTTTGGAGGGCCGTAACCGGCCCGCGGGCCGTAGTTTGGGGACCCCTTATCTAGTCGATGATAAGCGCTTAATAAATGCAATCCATTATCATTAGTATATGATTAGCTACTGACGTAACACGACGTGACTCACATTTCGACATGTTACCATTGTAGCTCACTACAATGCCATGTTGTCTTACATTTCGTGTGATTCAACAATCATTTAGAAATAAATAATGTCTAACTACCTTTTCCTCCTTTTGCCCCGATGTCCATGAACTGAAACGTTGCATGTGTGCGGTGCAAACTCGCAATGGAACGAGTGCTCGAGGCTGCTTGGCTGTCGGGAGGAGAAAGGCACCGCTGTGTGGCCGCTCAGGTGCCGCGTCCTGCGGCGGAGACCCATGGCGGAAGCCCGACCCTTGTTGCATTGAAAGTGTTCTGATATTCTCCGCTGAAGCCCTCAAATTATGAAGTGGAGCTCCCGCCGCGGTTAAGCTGCTTGTCGGCAGACATTTTGTCCACAACTTGGCTTTAAAAAAAATAAAAATAAACTTGTCTGAAAAGGGGCGGGGATTACACACACACTAGTAAGATGCTCTTACACATAGTGGTAAAATGCTCGTATACACAATGGTAAGATGCGCTCATACACATAACTGAAATCTTTGCACACATACTACTGAAATTGTTGTCCCTTACACACACACGTGTAAAAAGCACACACACACACAGGTGAAATCCGTTTATACATACTAGTGAAAAATAATTCCAGGTGTGTGTGTGTGTATGTGCGTGAGACAAAAACATTTCAGTAGTGTTTATAAGAGTGTTCCAGTAGTGTATGTAAGAGTGTTTCAGTAGTGTTTATAAGAGTGTTTCAGTAGTGTTTATAAGAGTGTTTCAGTAGTGTATGTAAGAGTATTTCAGTAGTGTTTATAAGAGTGTTTCAGTAGTGTATGTAAGAGTGTTTCAGTAGTGTATGTAAGAGTATTTCAGTAGTGTATGTAAGAGTATTTCAGTAGTGTTTATAAGAGTGTTTCAGCAGTGTTTATAAGAGTGTTTCAGTAGTGTATGTAAGAGTATTTCAGTAGTGTTTATAAGAGTGTTTCAGTAGTGTTTATAAGAGTGTTTCAGTAGTATATGTAAGAGCATTTCAGTAGTGTTTATAAGAGTGTTTCAGTAGGGCCGGGGGCCATTTGCGGCCCACAACACAATTTTTATTGGCCCGCGACATGTTGTATAGACAAACTAAACAGGCCCCAAATTACAACAAAAAACTAAATCAGTCAAATTAGAACAAAAAAAACAATGAAAAATTCAACGGGACCAAATCCCCCAAAAATGGGAGCTGTAAACCAAAATGGCCAACAACCTGAGCGTCTTACTGTATGAGGTCTTTGATGATTTCCATGTGTGACACATGATATGTTTTTGAGTGTACTAAAGCCCTCAAAAGCGTTTCAGTTGACGGTCTAATAGCAATATTAGTAAATACAAGCTTACTTTAGAGCACAGTTAACATAAATACAAATGAAATCATTATTAAAATAATCATGAATGATTTTATTGCTTTGTTATGTATAACACAAAGCTAAGATGTAGAAGTGTTTTTCAAAATGTTAGCATATGTTCACCTACATTGTTTTGGTTTGAGTATTTTTCATATACAAAATTTATAAAAGTGGCCCTCGCATCCTTCAATTTTTCTCTATGTGGCCCTTGCTGGAAAATATTTGGACACCTCTGACCTACAGCATATATATATACTGTAAAACCTTAATGGAGGTGTTTGGATGTTTTTTTAAAGGTTTTGATAGGTGGAATACAGCGACTACAATAGGCTCTATTGTACGCAGGCTTATGATATTATGTATTTACTATTTAGAATGCATTAAAAAAAGAAAAGCATATGTATTCTTGTCTTACATAAGGATTGTGAATGATAGGCAAAATTCCCCAAAAAGTGCACTTCCCCTTAAAAATCAGCAACATAATGTAAATATTACATGGTAATATGAATGTGCCTGTTACTACATTACATATATACTTACAGTGTGTATACAAAATAGAGGTTTTGGGATCTTTTTTCAAGCGCTTCTTAGGCAGAATAAATCGAATTCCCATTCCCTGCATTGTTACCCAACTCTTTTTAGCCTTTTTTTGCGATTTAAAAGAAAGAGAAAAATACATGCGTATTCTTGTCTCACATAGGGATTGTGGATGATAAGCAAAACGCCCAAACAAGTGCAGTTCCCCTTTAAAAGATTATATTTTATATTGGAAGCTTGTGTGAAAGCAAATTTTTAAAATTGTATTTTTCAAATATGTATTGTCTTGTATTTTTTATTTGTTTTCAATTACTTGTATTATTTTTACCTTTATGTATGTTGTATTTATTGATCCTATTGGTATTTATTAAATATGCACTTAACTTGATTTAAAAAATATATACAGTAATTTTATCATGTATTTACACATATTATTTTGTGATAGCATTGATTGGGTATAGAATGGCCTATATATTAGTCAGGGACAGGCAAAGGTGAGGCAAAAGACGGTGGTGGTAAATAGGTGCTATATAAAGTTATATTTAGGCATTTAAAATGTTGTTATTAAAAAAAAAAAAAAATACAAGACAATACATACATACATACATCTTAGTTAATTTAAATAGTATAATAATAATTACTTGTATTAATTTTACCTATATTTATGTTGTGTTTATTTATTTTAATAGTATTTATTAAATATGCACTTACTAGATTAAAAAAAGATATACAGTAGTTTTATCATGCATTTACACATTTTATTTTGTGATAGCATTGATTGGGTAGAATGGCCCTTATATTAGTCAGGTACAGTCAAAGGTGAGGCAAGAGACGGTGGTGGTAAATAAGTGCTATATAAAGTTTTACTTAGGCTTAGTCTTTATTATTAATATTATACTATTTAAATAAACTAAGACACTGTTCTCCTTTGCATCCTTTGTGGTTATTTTATAGCTCAGACAAGGAGCAGCTCCTTGAGGAGGAGGATGACGAGCTGAAGGAGGTGCTGGATCTGAGGAAGATTGCAGTTCAACTTCTGCAGCAGGAGCAGCAGAACAGGTAGGACATGTGCATTCTCCGTGACACGTCGTCATGCGTACAGTATAGCGTACTTCCCGCCGATCCTTTTCCACCTCTGCTAAGCACTAACAAATCAAATTCTTATCAGCTTTATATCACTTGGCAGCAGTTTGGCCTTCATCTTCTCTTTCCCTTCCTCCTGCTCTCACATTTCGCTTCTAGACGACGCTCCTTAATTTGCAGAGCTGAAAGTCTCATCCATCGTCGCAGAGTGACAGGTCGGGCGCACAGGTAGACAAAGAGGCTTTCTTTTGAGCCATTCGCCACGTGGATAGCTGCAATTAAAGATAACATTGTGCCATACAAAAAAAGAACAGATTGTATTTGCTTCTGAATATTACATGTAAATGCATGTCACGTGTTGTTATTACACTTTAATGTACTTTATTTGCTTGTGTGTGCAGGTTCCTAAGTCACTCTGGGAGCTCCAGCAGCAAAGCCAGGCCTCCTCTTCAGCCTCGCAGGTGCGTTGATGCAGTATATACTGTAATTAATGTCCTGCACATGCTCAGTAACGACCAGGGCCACTTTAACCTAAGGGGAGGCTTGGGGCTGAGGAGGTTTTATGGGGGTCCCCCAAACCTCAATAAAATCATGATTTTATCAATCAATCAGTCAAAGTTGATTTATATAGCCCTTGATCACAAATGCCTCAAAGGGCTGCACAAACCTCAACGAGATCCTCGGCTCGGATCTGAGCCAATTTTACTCAACAGTCAGTGGCGCAACCAACTCCCAAGAGCGCACTGGGAAAAAAAAGTGGGTTCCATTATAGATGCACCGCAGGAGTCAGGACCGCTGGTTTCTGAAATGCCCATAAAACATGTCTGCTGCTTGTTTGAAAACAGCAAAATCCACATGATAACATGAAAGTGCAGTAAATGACGTGAGTGTCTCCGTGGTGAAAGCCCTGGCCGCATAGTACACGCCAAAATCCTCATATAAATAAGGCGGTCTGCACCAGGTATGAATTGTACACGCAGTTTTAGTAGATCACACGCAACGCGCTCAATAATAGTACACGCTATTTTATTGTTTGCACATGCTGTTGTTTAGCGCTTGCTATTTAGATCCTAGTAAATCAGGCCCTAAATTGGCCAACTGAATACACCTGGACTAGACACACGAGGAGAGGGGTGATTGGAGGAAACCAGGGCAAGACACAGGGGCAGACAGGTAGATAGATAGATAGATAGATAGATAGATAGATAGAACATTTATTAATCTCCAAAAAGAAATTCACACCAGCTAATGAGACAAACAAGCACATACAAAAAACAAGAACACAGGGAACAGATTATTACACTTAAGGTTGACACTAACGATTTATGGATGGATCCGCCCCCCCTTACTTGTTGTGTACTTCTGGCTGTAACAATGCTGACACACCAACAGCTGTTGTTATATTATCTCTAGACTCGTATTAATCTACTTGTTAATTTTCTGTTAATAGCTGCTTGCGTTTAGCTGCAACGTGCTTCCATCTACACTTCCTAAACTTTACTAAGCACTTGTTTCTTCGGTTGTTTCAAGCTAGTTTAGCAGATAGCTAGCTTTGCTAGCATGCCTGTTCCTGCTTGTTCTTAGTGTGTAACATGTTTAGCCTCGTCCTAATACTTGATAATGATACATAAGGTACTAAGAAATGCAGTTTATTTGCCGTAACGGCTGTAATTATTATTTAGAGGAGTGTCTCCACCAAAAAAAAAATATATATATAATAAAGGACACCTTGCAGGGCTTGTCTATCCAATTTATTTTGGCAGTTTTTGTTTGTGTTAAAGAAGTTTTATACTGTCCCCAAAGCTTGAATGGAACTCTTGTTGTTTGAAGATGTTTCAGGGTTGCTTCCATTCAACCTTTGTGGATTACATTACCTGATGACTCATTATGACACACATATAATTTGACTGCAAGCGGAATTTTTTTTGGAGTAATACGAATACATGGGAAACAAATTGTTCAATAAATACCTTTTTATGTAAAATAACAAAATCAACAGAAAACATTTACATCTTACTATAACAGCAGTTTCTCCCATTATAAATTCAGAGTGCAGCTTTATGATAGTGCAGGTCTCCAACATTTTGATCTGTATGAGAACTATACTTTGACAAAAAGAGAAGTGAGATATTAGTGTTTTATTAATATAACATTTCAATTGTGCTTTATTTATGAATGAGCTCTCCTCACAAACAGTGTGGTTATTGGCTGTGTGCTATAGCTTATCATTAAATAGAAGATTAATGTCAGAATTAAACACTTAAAAAAAATACCCAAGCCTGGAAGCAAATATTATTATAAATCTATTATTAAGCTGGACACATTATGTTTATGTTAAAAAAATTTGATACACAACTAGTGTTTCGAGAAAAAACATTATTATACTAACAACAAAAGCAGCATTGTTGAGTGACACAAGAAAAGCGAGGGCCACTAAGTTTGACAGGTGAGCGATCAGTCACTCTGGCATCCATTGGCTTAGACTGTAGCAGACTGTTATGAAGTTGTTGTCGTTCTAAATAATCTATTGATATTTTAAACACTTTTTAAAATGTTCACGGTAAAAAAAGTCGGGACAAAGTGCGTCCCTTGACAGCTCAGTACGGTACGCATACTTTCGTTTCTAAATACGGGACGATTTCGTTCTTCAAGGGACGGTTGGCAACCCTACTCCACAATTAGCTGCTACCTTGTCAACCGTGAGACTCAAAATAAATACAATATTAGCCAGAGGGGATCGGCTTTTGTGATCTCCATTGAAAGGCATTAATCGTCAATGGCGATCACATACTTTTTCATGAAAATCGTCCGATATTGATCGGTGGCCGATCAATCGGCACAACCCTAGTTATTGGCCATTTTTGTTTTCAGGTCAGATTTTTGGGAGAATTTAAGCCAGTTTGTGAGTGTGAATGTTGTATTGTCTATCTGTGTTGGCCCTGCGATGAAATGGCGACTTGTCCAGGGTGTACCTCGCCTTCCACCCGAATGCAGCTGAGATAGGCTCCAGCACCCCCCGCGAATCGAAAGGGACAAGCAGTAGAAAATGGATGGCTGGATGGATTTGTCCTTAGGCTTTTTCGTGTAGTGTTTTAATTTGGGGTGTGTTTATTTTGTCTTAAAATGTGTCACAGGCTAATAAAAAACTAGCTGCTGCCCGTACTTTGGAAACCCATGCTCTAATTCAGGAGTATCCAAACCACGGCTCTGCCGGCATCTTCTCTTTGGCCCGCGAGGCGGCACGAGTTAAATAAACAATCTATATCGTATATAAATATTCAGTGGTCTGATCACCAACATTTTGTCGCCATCGGGTGGCTAAAGGAAGTCACTTTGCCATTAATTATACTTCCTAGTAAACGAAGCACAGCATTCATTTTTATGACCCAATCCAAACAACCTTCCCTAGTCATGGTGCAGAAAAAAAAAGAAATCAACCAGTTCAAAAATTCAACAAACATGGTCACACATAGTACAACCGGCCCATTGAAGTTTGTGGATACTATAAAAAACCCACATCTATCCATTCATTTTCTACCGCTTGTCCCTTTCGGGGTTGCGGGGGGTGCTGGAGCCTATCTCAGCTCCAATCAACATATCAACAAAAATCAACAAGCACATATATATATATATATATATATATATATATATATATATATATATATATATATATATATATATATATATATATATATATATATATATATATATACTGTAACATATATATATATATATATATATATATATATATATATACACACACACACACACAGGCCGGATTACATGCAGTGACTTGCGATTGACCGGTAACCAACGTCAGCTGGGATAGGCTCTAGTTCGCCCAAGAAGCTGTCAAAAATGGATAATTGAATTTTATCACGCACAGTTTATTTATGTTGGTTGCTTAGTGATATTAAAGTGCATAGAGGCAAACCCCTATGTTTTTATTACAGTGCTTCCTTGGATGAGGGAAGAAGTGACACATCAGTACTTAGTGGACAGGTACAACTCCTTTCTTTTTAAAACAACCTACTTATTATACATGTGTGTGTTTGTATACTTTACGTGTGTGTGTTTGTATACTTTACGTGTGTGTGACTTGTGCAGACAGGCATGCGTCTACACCCTTACATGTCCTCTTTTTTCACCCAGCCCTCGTCGTCCTGCTCTTTCGACGGCAACCTGAAAACAGATCAATCGGACTCTGAGTCCAAATGGCCATTGGTCCCGCCTGTTCTCAATCAAAATGAAGATCGTAAGAGGAACAAATACCTGAGAAAAGATTATCTCAAGGTACTTCCAAGAAACACCACCTGACATGGTTTCCAAGTCTGTTCTAACTTGTCCTTGCATGAAAATTAGTGAAGTTATTTTAGTGTTATTCTGTCTTGTCTCATCAACAAAAGGTTGAATGAAAACATGATACGCTTCACTCACAGTCGCTCATAAAATATATCTTCTTCCTCTCACAAGAGCACAGCTGTCAAACTTTCAGCAAGGTTTTGATTACATGTTCACACACTACCCAAAATAAACTTGGATATACTTAAGAGTAGTCAGTGTACAACTTGTATAGCGGTATATGGCCTATTTACTGCCAAATGTGTCAAATGTGTTTTTAGTGTTTCACATTCCTAGTTTAATTCAAACAACTTTATTACTAAACTTTGACAGCAAAATTAATTTTTCTTTGATTTTATGACGTCCTATTTTATAACTGATGGGTTTATATCTTCAAAATCTTTACAAAAGACCAGCCCATGATCATATGCCCCTCCAGTAGTTGTTGCCCTTAAACAACTTTATTGACCAGGAGTCTCAAACTCAATTTACCATTGGGCCGCTGGTGCTAGTCTGGGCGAGGCTATAAAAAGTATTCCCTTCAGACCACAAGACTACATTTGGTAAATACTTCTACCAGCAGCTTTAGTGACCCTCATCTATATTAGGCCTTAAGTCATTATAAATTTTAAATTGAATGTGAAAATATTATATTTTGACATTGTTGAGTTCCCCACAAGATGGTCAGACACACTTCAGCTTGCTTACAGGAAGTTGCCTTTGTGTTGCCCAATGTGTGTTTGTGGTGCTGTCATTTTTGTGTTTGCACCGTTTTTGTATGTGTCTGTAGTGGAATTCATGCTAATGTATCTAACTATTAGCCGCTGAGGGTGCACGAGGGCCACAAAATGTGGGCCTGCGGACCGCAAATGGCCCGCTGGTCTGAGACCACTGGTATAGAGTGTCTATGCCACAGGCCAACTCTAGTCATCAGGATTCATGCGTTATTCACTGAACACTGAAAACGTTTCTGTAATGTCAAGAAAAGTATACAAATGTAACCTTCTTTTTTGTTATCTTGCTACGTACAAACAGGATAAGTAATGTTTTTCGACAATAATAGGTATATCATATTTCACATACTGTATGTCTGTTTTGACAGTACAAATGCCAGAGTGCTCGGAAAAGCTGCTGCGGAAATGACAACTGTGAGGTGTGTGTTAGTCAGGGACTGGCCTCTCAATTGTAACATTTTCTACAACTTTGTCATTATGATGAAGCTCTAATTAGTGTCTGACTTCACATGTTTTATCTGCAGGAGAGCTTGCGTAACTCTGATTTCAGCAGCACTCTCACCGTTTTTGGACTCAAGCCACGATCAGGTAACGCAGTTGCTGTACTTGATGTACTAAGAACATTTTAGTTGGGAATATATTATTTTCCTACACATGCTTGGGTCATGAAATCATGCCTAGGTGGCGTTCCCTGCAAGGGTGGAGGTTTCTGCAGGAAAATTACCCAACCCAACACTTTCCAGTTAACAACAGTGGGATTATTTGTTTGATCAACCTTGTTTGTACTTTAACAATCCTGATTTAGAACTGTTTATTTGAAAGCCTTTGCCAGAAAACACAGTTTTATTGCTGGCAAGGTTTTTTATAACTCCTGACTTAACCCGTTATTTATGCCGGCAGCCTTCACCCGAGGAGGTCATCAGGAGTTCAGCTCGACGGAGCCCAGCTTCACCATGAGGAGAAAGATGGAGCATTTAAGAGAAGAGATTGAGCAGATAGGCCTCCTACGACAGGTTGTCCCACAACACGCTTTCATTAAAAAGTTGTCGTCTTTTTTGGTTTTCTCAAATTGCGTCACTCACAAGCCAAATTCAGGAGAATGTTGTGCAAGTGAAGCCATTCCAAATGGTCGTAGATCATTTCTAACATACTATTAAGTACAACACATCCAGTGGTGAGCAACACAAGTGTGGAAAATGTCCTAGAAGTTTTGCAACTTTAGCATTGTGTAATCACGTCATGTTCCTTAATGAGCATTGTGTAATCACGTCATGTTCTTTAATGGAACTTGTTAAGCACAAATAAACCATACCACATGTCAATATAATAATATTTTGCACTAAATGTAGTCCCTACTAACTAATGGACGCCAGTTAGCACGGTCGTGCGACTATACGTTGTGTAAACCAGTGTTGTGCTGGTCAATGAGTTCACAGGCAGTGATTGCATTTCGCTCATTGGCAAGCACTGCTTAAATTACGCCCTATCAGTAGGGATTTGTGCGCCCTGGTTCGAGTGCAGCACTGGACTTTGCGGCATGACCACTGTTTCTTTGGTGCCGTGATATGGATGAAAGTGGTTATTGTAGCTGTGTGACAGTACGTTGCGTAATCCTCGCTTTCCAACACCTTAAACCAGTCGCTCCAGGAATTAATTGCGCCAATTCACAAAAATTCTACCAATCCCCAAGAATAATCCATGACCTCGCAAATTTGCCCAATGCCCGCAACTTCCCTGTTTATTTTGGCCAATCATCGTTTTATTTGCCAATCAAATTTAAGTCTAAGCAGTGCTCAAAGGCGCACGTCAAATGTCTAATTAAAACTTGTTGTTTATTGTGTAGATTAAGCAGGTACAGTAACCTGTAACAATATATTAATTCTTATGCTTCATTCACACTGCAGGTCAATTCCGATTTTTTTTGCCCATATGCGACCTGTTTCGGATTTTTTCATGTCAGTGCAAACAGGGCAATTATGAATGTTCCACATCCCACCCATGCCTCTTTCGTATGTGGAAATAAATTGGATGTATATGTGATGCGTCCTCAATATGAATGCTCCTGTGCTGAGGTTGCATTCATCCAAACAGAACGTCATCAAAAAGCGATGAGCGTCACAATCATTCGGCAAAATAGACGGTTACAAAATAAACACTTGACAACATAGCAGAAAACAGGTGAAAATATGTTTTATGAACTCACGTGAAAGTTCCACCATTCCTCTCTCCAACTGCTGGCCCACAGACATGCTCTTCTAGGAGACATCAAAGCAAGTATCCTGCAAAACTGCAAAAGCCAAAATACTTCCTTCTTAATCTTCTACACGCAATAATTCATTTCAGAAAATGTTGACTTTGATTGCACAAAACCCTTGAAATTGCCACGAATGCGCCAGTACTGAGACCAACTGGAGCTGAAGCCATTTTTACTTCCGAAAACGCTGCAGTGCGTGCGATGTCATGTCCGCATGCACGTCGGATTGCATTTACAAATAAAATCCCTTTTTTGGTAATATGAATGGCCACATAAAAAGATTGGATTTAACAAAAAAATCAGAATTGGACATCGACCCTGCAGTGTAAACATAGCTTTTATTGCTCAAACGGCACTATTGTCGTCTTTCCTCAGACCTATTTCTATAGCGCTAACCCTTCTGGGTAAGGTAGTATATAAACATATACACATTTACAGTACCAACACCAGGGGTCCCCAAACTACGGCCCGCGGGCCGAATCCGGCCCGCTAGAGTCCAAAATCAGGCCCGCGGGAAGTCCCAAGTATAAAAAAAAAAGATAAAAAAAATGTTTTTTTTTTTTTTTTAAATTTAAATTATTATTATTTTTCTTATCTACTTTGTACCGCTTGCTACTCACGGTGTCTCCTAGCCGCTGAGGCAAATCATATTGTCCAAAAATGCATTTTTCTCATCGATAACGTGACATCATCGCGCCCGCGGAAAGTGCGCTATATATATATATATATATATATATATATGTATATATATATATATATATATATATATATATATATATATATATATATATATATATATATATATATATATATATATATATATATATATATATATATATATATATATATATATATATACATATACAGCCCGGCCCCCGGCCAAATTGTTTTAACCCAATGCGGCCCCCGAGTCAAAAAGTTTGGGGACCCCTGACCAACACAGTGGCATTACAATACATGTATTGTATTTATTCAACAATGATTTTATTAAGAACATGTTTTCAATTGCAATGCTGATCGAGCAAGGAAGCAGCCTTTACCTGTTAGAGATGTTGAAGTGTGATGATAATCTCTCATCATGTCTCAGTTACCAACAAGAATTACCGCTATAGATCACTCGCAACAGTTGACAAACGCTCTTAACCTGCGGGGGTAAATGTGTTGGAATATAAATGAACGTTTAAGATGGACAAATGCATTAAGTGGGTGGGTATTGTAAGGAATGGGGTTTATTATGTTATATATTGAAAAATTGTGCAGATACTCCAATTTGCTGTTGCCATGATCCATCATGCTGTATTGTCTGCAAAATTCAATAAAAATATTTGGAAAAAAAAAAAAAAAAAGATGGACAAATGCTTTTAAGCGTAACATAACATTGAGAATGTCTGCATTTGTGGACGACAGAGCAGACAGCGGACAATAAGGAAGCCTTAAATTCATTTACACAGGTCAGTAATTTGACAATGAGCTCTGACTATGTACTTTTACTGTCATCTATTGTCTACTTTTAAGTGGTATAAAAAAAGTAAAACGTCAATACAGTATTTTTATTAAATTTTTTGTAGGGATGTCCGATAATGGCTTTTTGCCGATATCCGATATTCCGAGATTGTCCAACTCTTTAATTACCGATACCGATATCAACCGATACCGATATCAACCGATATATGCAGTCATGGAATTAACACATTATTATGCCTAATTTGGACAATAGGTATGGTGAAGATAAGGTACTTTTTAAAAAAATTAATAAAATAAGATAAATAAATTAAAAACATTTTCTTGAATAAAAAAGAAAGTAAAACAATATAAAAACAGTTACATAGAAACTAGTAATTAATGAAAATGAGTAAAATTTACTGTTAAAGGTTAATACTATTAGTGGACCAGCAGCACGCACAATCATGTGTGCTTACGGACTGTATCCCTTGCAGACTGTATTGATATATATTGATATATATGGTAGGAACTAAAATATTAATAACAGAAAGAAACAACCCTTTTGTGTGAATGAGTGTAAATGGGGGAGGGAGGTTTTTTGGGTTGGTGCACTAATTGTAAGTGTATCTTGTGTTTTTTATGTTGATTTAATAAAAAAAAATAAAAATAAAAAACCGATACCGATAATAAAAAAAACGATACCGATAATTTCCGATATTACATTTTAACGCATTTATCGGCCGATAATATTGGCAGGCCGATATTATCGGACATCTCTAATTTTTTGCTACAATCCTGAGCTTTGTTTAGGTTAAATGTAACGCTCGGGTCGCATGACGGCTATAATTGATGCAGAAAGAAATAATCTGAGGCTCAAATAAACAATGGACAAGTGTTGTTAGGACAGGCACCAAAGCACAAGGAAAGCTATGCAAAACAATCAGAATGCTGGAGGACAGCAAAGACTTACGAAAAGTGTGGAGCAGAGACAGATAAACATCTGTATATAAACAATCAAAGATGACAAACAAAGTCTCAACAAGAAAACGAAACAGCCGCCCCATTTAAATAATCTTAATTGAACAGTAAACAAGCGTGTATGGCAGCGCTCAAAAGGTCGAAGTAAAGTCGCTGCAGGAATGCCACCAAAATAAGAGCACAAGACAGGAACTAAAACACTACATACAGAAAAACACTAACAAACTCAAAATAAGGCACGACCTGGTGTGACAGGCCATGACATTAAAGATACAAGGAACACTTCAAAACATTAATAACAAATTCCTGAACTGAATTCAGGCATTTTAGGCTGCAACAATCACACAAAAAAGCCAGTCAAATCCTAGATGGACTGTTAAGTGTTGTGCTGGACAATTAACGAACAGGCCATGATGGCTAATAGCTTGCATTGTTTTAATTACTCACAATCACTGGGAACACTGAGTAATTCCATTCATGTAAAACTGAATCAATTATGATTTAGTGCAAAATTAACTGTTTCGGTGGAAAACCAGAACAGCATGTAACAGCCCAATAATAAACATATTGTAACATTTTTGACACACTTCTTACTTTAGCAATATATTGTGAAAGCGTACAACTATTTGAAATGTCTTAAAACGCTCTCGTGCAGAACATTGAGTCCAGACTGAAGGTGTTGCTTCCCGACGATGTTGGGGGCGCCCTGATGGACGGAGTGGTTCTCTGTCATTTAGCCAATCACATTTGTCCTCGCTCTGTGGCCAGCATCCATGTGCCGTCACCTGCAGTGGTGAGGAGCTTTTTTTTTTAATTCATAAAACCTGTCATAATAATGCTCTTTGTATATTTGTGTTGATCCTTTTTCTGTTTATTGCCCTGACCAGCCGAAGCTCAGCATGGCTAAATGTCGTAGGAATGTGGAGAACTTCTTGGATGCCTGTAAGAAAATGGGAGTCCCACAGGTAATAACATACAGAATCTCGTCTTTTTCGCTGATTCATGCATATTTTAGGCCAAATATCTTTGACCACATGTGAAAGTAATTCTCCAGATTATTTTGCTTTTAGCCTTTTTGGGCCACATCTATCTCAATTTCCATGAATAAGTCCATCAAACCAAGGTGCACAAAACACCTTGAAGAGCAAGGTGTCCATTGTCTTGCAGCATTTTGCTCATTTAGGGTCAACCTTTATTTTCCAAAACGAGCCAATCACAAACTGGTTTCTGCAATAGATTCAATTACATTTATTTGTGTGCCCTCATTGAAATGAAGGATCCAGTAGCAGCAACACTACATAGAATATTGTTTTTATATTATTCACATGTAAAAAATACCTAGGTGTTCAGTGTTTATTGTGCGCGAACTGTGGTGCTGAATTTCCCCCAGGGATCAATAAAGTACTTTCTATTCCATTCTATTCTATTCTATTCTAGTATACAGGACAGTAGCAATTGCAGCATTGCACGAATCGATCAAATATAATGACAAAATATGATTCAAATTTTTATGGTTGGCCTGGTGGTCTGCTCCGGCAGGACAAGCTGTGTCTTCCCCATCACATCCTGGAAGAGCGTGGCCTGGTGAAGGTGGGCGAGACCGTGCAGGCTCTGCTGGATCTCCCCGCCATGAAGCCCACGCAACTGTCAGCTGCTTAACCCCCACCTCCACCCCCATGAGAAAACCCTCTCTTGACCCGGTGGCCCATGGGTCTTTAGGCGTCTGCTTGTGTGCCTGACTGAAACAGTGGAAGGTGAAATTCTCTCGCTGTGTATGATGTCAGACGCGCTCCTGTCCATCACAGTTTTGATTTCTTCCTACTTGGGTGCACCACTGGGACTAATTTGGACAAGTCAGTGGGTCCCTCTTTCGGTGCTCAGTGAGCCCCCACAAGTGCCCGCCCACGAGCAGTTCTCTTTGCGCCAGGTCCCGACTGTGCACCCTTTTTACTCCACACAGCTAACTTCTCTGCCAAGCTGAGCGCTCTACTGTTATCAAACTTTGCCTTTCAAATGCATGACGACCGCAGTTGGTGTTGAAGTCATGCCATTGCCAACCTTTTCCGAACTGGTGTACAAATCTTACCGTATATGACCACTGTGATGACATGTAGCCCACTGGGGGTTGGTTTAACAGCATTTTTTTACATTTATTTACATTTTTCTACACTTTTTATACTTTGCCACACTAGACACAAGTCAGTTTGGGTGGGTTTTTTTTGTTTTTTTTGCTTTGGATGCTTTCAAAAAGCACAATTTGGCTGTGCTGCATGCGCCGTCTCAGTGAGTTGTTTTTCTACCTATGTGTTATTTGTGTGACTGATCATGATTGTTGCCACAATGCAGTTTTCTTATAACATTTACTGGGTTTTTACTGCCAAATGTTTGTGATATGTTTCTCCCTTCCCTTCATATAGTTTCAGTATCTCACAAAGTTGAGTACACCCCAACATGTGTATTCGATCCTGCCAAGGGACAGTTCTGCTAATATGGGTGTTCTTGGTCTGGGCCCAGAATGCAGAGACAACAGGCAAAGTGCAGGTAAAAATATTTAGTTAGGGAACACATAACAAAAATAGTGCTGCAGGGAAGAGCACAGAAGAAAAGGGGCTGGCATAGGAAGCTTCTTGATTGACAGCCGGGTACACCCTTTTCATCTGATTGGAACAGGTGAGGAAAACAAAGGGAAAATGGAAATAAGGAATATATTACAGGAAACTTATAATAAAATCCAAACTGTCATGAGAGCTCATAACCAATTTATCTTGAGACAACTTTAGAGTAGCCTGCGTGCAACCTATATAGACGGCCTTTGCAGCTCTATGCCCAAAAGAATTAAGGCAGTGCTCGATATCAATGGGTCTCCCATTTCCACTCAATTGTTACATAGTATTGTCCCTTGAGCTGAAATGTGAGGGGTGTCCTCATGTTTGCATCTTAAATACACAACTTTGGGTGATTACGGTAGGCAACACTTCATTTTTTTTCTGTGAGAATCCTGTTTGTAGCTGAATCATCAATAAGTGGCACTATCCAGCACTGGCTGCAGCGTGCTCAAACAACCACCAGGTAGCATCTGTGAGCAGATAATACTGTATCATCTCTTCCTGACCTATCAGGTCGGTAGTACATTTTTTATTCTTCCCTCACGCCCTCCCATTAGAGCAAAAATACAGTGTTACCTCCTGTAGTGTGTGACTGAACACTGTTGTGATGCTGTCACTCAACCTGGCTAATTATACGGCATGTTTTGTAAAAAGGCCCAAGTATGCCTTTGATTTAGGTAATTACACGGTCTGCCTTGTTTCCTTTTAGTGACGTGTGGATTTGGATTCGGGTACCTCTAGTGCTGCTTACATGATGACTAGTTTTACGTGGAAATTACCTCCATTGCAAAATCTTTGGAATGATTCAAAGTTGGAAACTCCATGGGAGCTTACGTGAATAACTTCTGCACAATTGCAGGTTACACCGTTTAGGCGATGTTCTTTTGAACAACAGGCCTGTTATTTTTGGTGGTTGAGTGATAGGACATAGTTCGAGTACGATTCACAAATACACAAGTAAGAAAGCATCATTTTAAAATGCATTATGAGTACAAGTGAGCCTATCTAATTTGAATACGTGCCTCTTTGCAACCTAATTGTCCCTTTAGAATTGAAATGTCATGTTCTTCTATTTTTAATAGTTTGTTTTGAATTACTGTTATTGAAACATTTTTTTAACAGCAATATTTAATTCTGAAGTTCTTTATTTACACTTTTCTCCAGCTCATATTTGAATGTACTACTTTGTCTGCTTCCTCTAATTATTTGACTCACATCATTAGAAAAAATGTTGCGTTAAAACATTTTTACCTTTAATTTGCATTTTACGTATAATGTATAAAAATTGTCCATATCTTGTCCTTTTTGATGTTTTATTTAATCAGCATTTACAAATTTCTTTATGCAACAATCAAAGGTTGCATTCATGTTAGCAATCTTAGTGAACAACAAAATGTAATTAGATGAAGAGGGAGAGAAAAGAAATGAATCCAATGTGCAGACTACCTCAGATGTCACATGCTTTGACTTCCACAAATCCCCCACAAATCAGCATTGCTGATAAGGTTGACACTGCTGATAACAATCACTGCTTGCCAGAGATGGGAACCGACTGGTTACTCAATGTTCAGCCCATTCCATTTGCTGACATATGTATATCATGACTAGAAAATAGATATAAACGCATCAAAACATTATCAAGCCCACTCTGAAATGAAAAAAATAGGTTATGAGTCAAAAGTTAAAATGTTGACTATGTTAAAAGAAAACTAATGTTTTACCTGCTTTATAGCACCAAGATAAAATCTGTGATTTTTAAAAATATATATATTTAACAGCTTCCTAGCAGGCACAAGACATTAAAACAACGTTGAGAACTTGTTGAATTAGGTCCTGACGTTGAGCAACTCCAACATAACATTAGAACAACATGCTTTTTGACAAAGTTTAATCAATGTTGGTTTCTGATGTTGATTTGACCATTGAATTTTGGTCATTTCCCAATCAATATTCTACAACACAAATACAACGTTGAAACAACATGCTTTTTGACAATGTTTATTCAATGTCAGGTTGAGACGTTGATTTGACCATTGAAATTTGGTCATTTCTCAACCAACAACGTGGATCCAATGTTGGACATCAACGTTGTCTCAATTTATAAATACAACTATTTTTCAGTTTAAAAAAACATGTATGCATAATCAACAAAGTATCGATGTCTTGTGCCTGCCGGGTTAGCATACATTATTTTATATTGGATTGATTTTGGTTTAATAAACAAAAAGGCCTTCAATATGTCTGTGTGCGGCAATAAAGGTGTAAAATGTAAGTTTGCTGATTTGTTTTACCGCTAATATCACACATGCAGTTCTAGGACCTCAAACATGCTCGAGGATTGGTTTTACCAGACACTCATTTATTTGTTGCGGCCTGCCATAAAATTAGTATACACTAAAGTGAACAAGCTCCAGCAAGTAGTGAAGATTAGAAAAAAGAAAACTCCTTGATTTTATTTTGTTAGCATTTTCATCATTCACTGCTGCACATCAACAGCTGTGAGGTGCTCAATGTGGAAGTGTTATGTTCATGAACTCATTCTGATGAGTGACTCACAGTAAAAACAAAAGAAGAAGAATCACAACAGCAGACAGACACTGCCAGGGGGTTACAATTATGTGCTGTATATTTACGCCTTTTTAAAGAAATAGTACATGTGTGCATGTAATAATGACAAATGCTCTGTAAATATCATCTGTATAAATCCCTGCTGTTTCTTACAAAAAATATGACACTGACAAAATAAATTCTTTGCTCAATCTATTTGGGGTTTTTTGTGTAACATTTTGCCTCTCTTGTGTGTCTAAAATACACGTTACACACTTAGGTCCGAGGTCTTCAACAGGGGTTCCGCGACCCATTAGGGGTTCCACAGAAGTACTGCGTATGGGGTTGTGATTTAATTTTATTAATTGCTTCTCTTTCAACTTACTATTTTATGTTTTTATTTGTTCATTAATTAATTATTTAAATGATATTATATATTTATACAAATTAAATAGTATATACTGTATATATATATATATATATATATATATATATATATATATATATATATATATATATATATATATATATATATATATATATATATACTGTATGTATATATATATACTGTATGTATATATATATACATATATATATGTATGTGTGTGTGTGTGTGTATATTCATATACAGTACATATCCATAGATCTATAAAATTGCAGTATTTTGTGTATATTTATACTACATATATAGTATACATATATTAAAACATGTATTTAAAAAGTTGTTATTTTTTAGAGGATATTAATTTTTAGTTAAAAAGGTGGTTTATTGCTCAATCCTCAGTGACATGGCATGTCTTATTATTGTCAAAAGTGCGGCGTGTGCGTGTGCATGCATGCGTGTAAATATGCACTGTATGTGTGGATCTTTTTTCTTTTAGATTTGTGTAAAGCATTTTGTGTTGCAACTTGCCTGTTTAAAAATGTGCTATTTCAGTAAAGTGTTGACTGCTTGACATTGCCATTGATCCAACAGCCTGTGTTGTAGTTTATAAATGGCAGTGGCAGAGCCACCCTCCTCATTGTACCTTTGAAATTGTACATTTTGAAATAAAACATTAATAATGATACCATTATAATCATACAAATACTTAGGATAGCTTGCAAATATCTTAGTATTGCAAAATAACAAAGTACTATAGGACCAGTTAATTGAAAACAAAATGCATATCTATAAGTAGGGATCCCCGTTCTGTTCTCTCTCATGTCTGTTATCTACAAAATAAAAAAACTGAATAAACTTCCTCTAAAATGATTTCATACTGTTTGCCAAGGGTTGTAATGTAGTGTGCGTGCTCATCTTTTGTTTTTGCTTGTGTAAAGAAAGCACTTTGTGTTGCAACTTGCCTGTGTTATGAAAAGTGCTCTATTAATGAAGTTAAATTTTTGGATTATTATATAGATTATTCTTGGATTTTCTTTAGAGTAGTCTGTGAATCCAATGTTTAGTTTTTGGCTGCTCCTCTCCAATATGTTTGTTTGTTGTTATTATCACAATAGCCTGTGTAATTAGCGTAACCCCTCGTGGTGGTTACCTTAGTAACAACAGACTCTCCCTTTTCTAAAGGAGGATTGATGAGGATTCATCCCTCCCTCCTGCCATTTAGAAAGAAGTCAACAACTCCACCCAGCAAGCTTGAATCTCATTTGCTCACTTGACACACTCATGTAAGTATGTTAGAGACTTTTTTTTTTTCAGGAATATTCACATGTGTGTAAATTGGTGTTTTTCAGATGTATGCAGGTAAAAATGCTGACTGCTAGTAAAGAGATACTGCTTTTAACATTCTGCATGATGGAGGTGTATTGCAGTGGAATTCAAGGTTGGTTACCTAACACATTCTTTCATCTGCAAGCATCTAAATGTCATTTTTTTTGATAGTTGATCCGCCTGAGGAGATTCAACTCATAGATCGTGGACATCTGGGATATCTGGAGATTACATGGAGTCTCCCAGCCAGTTTAATTGATATGCAGGAATGTCCTATACGTTACCAGTTGGAGTACCACAACATACGTGTACAAAGTTGGACTGTGAGTAACAATAACAGATGGAGGACTTGTTGCATGGGAGTTTTCTTTGAAGCTGCTCTTTTCCCCCAGGTTATTAAGACAATCCACAGGACGTACAGTGACCAGTTTGATCTGATGAACGACATCCGGGTGAGAGTGTACACCTTGCTGGGTGGACACTGCACTAATAACACTTGGGTGCGGAGCGCTAACTACACAGAACTGGTGCAGAATTCTCAAAGCACAGGTTAGTGTGATCAACACGATGTTGGCGTAGATGCTCATTTAAGGGTCATCGCTGCTTTTTTAACAGGTCTGCAGGGCAGTGGAGTGAAGAATTTTAGGTGTGTGTTTTATAACATGGAGAATATGATCTGTACATGGAAAAGAAACATCACATCTCCAAGCAGCTTACAGTTATATCTTTATTACTGGTGAGTCCAATACGCAACTTCTGAAACCTTATTGTCACTATTGGGGGTAAACAGTTCCTTTAACTATTATAAAAACTATTTCCTCTTGTCACTTTCGTGAGGAACATTGGGTTGGGATTTATAGCTAATGCGTCATTGAAGTTCTCAGTTGAAACTGGTTCTGGAATCATGTCCTCCAATTTTGGAGGATGACTGGAGTGGTATTGTTGTTTCTTCCATTCAGTGGGATGCATGTTTTGATGGTATCAATGTCGACTTAAATTTCCTTTAAATGCAAAAAATTGACCACTTGCTCTTCTGCTGAGGCAACATCCATGCCATCTGGTTCTCCTTCATTAGTCACAGCTTTCGCGTAGGATCTTGGTTTAATTTGGTGCCCTGTTATGATGATATCATTCATTCATTTATCCTGATTCATTTAATCTATGATATGAATCAGCACGTTGTTGTCTCGTTACATTGCAATCATTTTATCTTGAAAAATCTCCACCTTTTGACACAATTCCTGAAAATTCCTTCTTGTTTTATTATTCTGAGTTTGCAGACTCAGTTTTTTTCTCTGCAAATTTCTCAGACCTTCTTTGTATTCTGATGTTGCTTTTCTCAGGTATTCCTTAAGTTCTCTTGTTACTCTTTCTAGTTCTTCTTTGTGTTCTAATATTACTCTCTGTACCTTGTGATCTAATCTTGCATTTTATATGTCATCAACTATTTGTTGTAGCATCAAGTCTTGCTTCCCATCTTGTCCTGTGTCCAGAGACTCATTTGGTTCAGCTGACACCAAAGGTTTTGGGATTTGAGTTTTGCTTTTAGCAGCTGACTGACGTCAGTGCCTCTCATACCAGCTCTCTAACGGCAGTTGCTTCTTTAGCGACTTGCGGAACGTTTAACTTGTTTATTCAAACAATTTGTACTTTGCGCCATTCAGAGATCAATTTGAGGTGTCAACCTGTCAATCACTCTGTGTCGTCGGAAGCACTTTAAAACAGCTTTAAAAAACTAGCCGTAGCTTCTGGTTGCAGGGCAACCGCTTTGATTTGCGGTGGGGGTCGTTGGCTTGAGGCTAACGGCTCTTCCAACTCGCCTTATTTAAGCGAATCAATGCCTCTCACCGGACCAAAATCTGTTCGAAGATGGCAGGTAACTCTTCTGTGGCTGCGATCACTATTCAGTGGTCAACAAAATCTTCAAATGTATCAAAAAATCCCGGTAGCAAAAGCGGAGCCTTTTTCTGTGCATCTTCTCCAATTGACTGGAAGTGAAATGTGATAATAAAATTATAAAACATAAAAAAAACTATAGTTAATACTATTTTATGGTACATAATATATACTGCATTCCCAGCAGGCACAAGACATTAAAACAATGTTGAGAACTTGTTGAATTAGGTCCTTGCGTTGAGCAACTCAAACATAACATTGAAGCAACATGCTTTTTGACGACGTTGAATCAATGTTGGGTTCTGACGTTTATTTGACCATTGAATTTAAGTAATTTCCCAAAAAATATTCTACAACACAAATACAACATTGGAACAACATGCTTTTTGACTATGTTTATTCAATGTCAGGTTGTGATGTTGATTTGACCATTGAAATTTGGTCATTTCCCAACGAACAATGTGGGTCCAACGTTAAATAAATAAATGATAAATGGGTTATACTTGTATAGCGCTTTTCTACCTTCAAGGTACTCAAAGCACTTTGACAGTATTTCCACATTCACCCATTCACACACACATTCACACACTGATGGCGGGAGCTGCCATGCAAGGCACTAACCAGCAGCCATCAGGAGCAAGGGTGAAGTGTCTTGCCCAAGGACACAACAGACATGACTAGGATGGTAGAAGGTGGGGATTGAACCCTAGGAACCAGCAACCCTCCGATTGCTGGCACGGCCACTCTACCGACTTCGCCACGCCGTCCCACGTTAGACATCAACGTTGTCTCAATTTACAAATACAACTATTGTGCAATGTTACTTCAAAGTCAGTTTTAAATGACATGTATGTATAATCGGGCAGCACGGTGCAACAGGGGTTAGTGCATGTGCCTCACAATACGAAGGTCCTGAGTTCAATCCCGGGCTCGGGATCTTTCTGTGTGGAGTTTGCATGTTCTCCCCGTGACTGCGTGGGTTCCCTCCCGGGTACTCCGGCTTCCCCCCACCTCCCAAGACATGCACCTGGGGATAGGTTGATTGGCAACACTAAATTGGCCCTAGTGTGTGAATGTGAGTGTGAATTGTCTGTCTATCTGTGTTGGCCATGTGATGAGGTGGCAACTTGTCCAGGGTGTACCCCGCCTTCCTCCCGAATGCAGCTGAGATAGGCTCCAGCACTCCCCGTGACCCCGAAAGGGACAAGCGGTAGAAAAATGGATGGATGGATGTATGGATGGATGTATAATCAACATTAATGTAAATGTCTTGTGCCTGCTGGTTTAATCCTAATATAAAACTATTATATGTATTTTTTTAAAGATAATTTTATTATGATGATACATTCGAAAACACAAAGTTAATAGTGAATACTAATTTATATA
Source organism: Entelurus aequoreus (assembly GCF_033978785.1). Taxonomy (NCBI): domain Eukaryota; kingdom Metazoa; phylum Chordata; class Actinopteri; order Syngnathiformes; family Syngnathidae; genus Entelurus; species Entelurus aequoreus. The sequence goes on along the minus strand of NC_084735.1, from coordinate 30,802,181 downwards.
GATTTTATATGATGCATTGACTCTAATATGAGACTATTATATAGTATTTTTGAAAAAAAAAGTATATAAAAATTCAATAAAACATAAAAAGTGAATTGTGAATACTATGTTTGTATATGTCTAAACACACTGCATTGATTCCAAAATAAGTTTATTAAATAATATTTTTTCAAGATAACATATTAACATAACATATAACTATTATATGTATTTTTTTAAAGATAATTTTATTATGATGACACATTCGAAAACACAAAGTTATTAGTGAATACTAATTTATATAGATTTTATATGATGCATTGACTCTAATATGAGACTATTATATAGTATTTTTGAAAAAAAAAAGTTTTATATAAAAATTCAATAAAACATAAAAAGTGAATTGTGAATACTATGTTTGTATATGTCTAAACACACTGCATTGACTCTAAAATAAGTTTATTATATAGTATTTTTTCAAGATAACATATTAACATAACATATAACTATTACAGCCCTTTGAGACACTTGTGATTTAGGGCTATATAAATAAACATTGATTGATTGATTGATTGATATGTATTTTTTTAAAGATACTTTTATTATGATGACACATTCGAAAACACAAAGTTAATAGTGAATACTAATTTATATAGATTTTATATGATGCATTGACTAATATGAGACTATTTTTTTTAAAATATAAAAGTTCAATAAAACATAAAAAGCGAATTGTGAATACTATGTTTGTATATGTCTAAACACACTGCATTGACTCTAAAATAAGTTTATTATATAGTATTTTTTCACGATAACATATTTAAGAACATACATAAGTTAATAGTACTAGTAATTATTTTATACATAATTGTTCCTAAAATAAAAATATTATTGTATATGTATATTTTTTAAAGATAACTTTATTATAATAAAATAATATTTAAAAAATTGAAATCCTGATTGTGGAATCGGGAAAAAAAGAGGGCGTCTTATTGCTGGGATGTTTCCGACGTCACGTCAGGCTCACGTCCCGCCCAATGAATACGCGTAATGGTCAAGAGCAGTTCTCAATGGGGACTCGGTGCCATTTAGCCTTTAGCTACACGTAAACGGCGCCTGCAACAGCAACAAACATGAAATGCAAAAACGATGCATATTTAATCGGGAGAATCTTGATACTAATTTCCTTGACCCAGCCAAACACAAAGAAGTTGTAGACCTCCATGCTTTTCCAAGTTTCCATCTGTTTTGTGGTGTAGAATGCCGTCTGGAGCACACTCGTTTGACCAAGGACAACGTAATCCTCGATATCACTCGACCAATCTTTTTCTGTTAAAGTATAGGGATCTCTTCCATTGCATGGTTTGATTTTTTTTTGCTCGTATCTGCTTTTTGCAGGAAGATTTAAGCCTATTTTGTATAGTTTGCGCGCTGCTTGCATCTTAGCTTGGTTGACCACCACTTTTTTTCACTTCCGGGAAGAAGTCACGTGTCTGAATACAAGCAATTTTCGAAGCAACCCAACAGGGGGCACTAAAGGACTTCTTTGATGACTGAAATATGATTTCACGGGTGTATGCTTTTGAACATGATTTTACAAAAAAATATTGTTTTGTCTTAGACTTTGTCTTTTAGAAAAAGAGCGGCGTTGTCAATGTTATCTTTAAAATCACAGTACACCTTACATACGATAGTGAAAGTAAACATTTACTGTACAGCGATTAGTCAAGACAAATATAGCAGCATGTTGCATCAACAAAGTATTGAGCAAATGCTATGAATACTGAGGAGTGTTTTTTCAATTATTTATTTTTATTTTATTACATTTTTCAAAATTAAAAAAAACATAACACATTCACATCGTTATTATGGGGTATTGGCTGAAGAATTTTGAGGACAAAAATGAACGTATACGATTTTGGAATAAGGCTGTAACATAACAAAATGTGGAAACAATTAAGCGCTGTGAATACTTTCTGGATGCACTGTACAAAAATGTATATTTAATATACATTACCGTTCAAAAGTTTGGGGTCACATTGAAATGTCCTTATTTTTTAAGGAAAAGCACTGTACTTTTCAATTAAGATAACTTTAAACTAGTCTTAACTTTAAAGAAATACACTCTATACATTGCTAATGTGGTAAATGACTATTCTAGCTGCAAATGTCTGGTTTTTGGTGCAATATCTACATAGCATCTCAGTGGCCTAGTGGTTAGAGTGTCCGCCCTGAGATCGGTAGGTTGGAGTTCAAATCCCAGCCGAGTCATACCAAAGACTATAAAAATGGGACCCATAACCTCCCTGCTTGGCACTCAGCAACAAAGGGTTGGAGTTGGGGTTTAAATCACCAAAATGATTCCTGGGCGCGGCGCCGCTGCCCACTGCTCCCCAAGGGGATGGGTCAAATGCAGAGGACACATTGGTACTTTAATCTTTAATAGGTGTATAGAGGCCCATTTCTATCACTCCAGTGTTCTAATGGTACAATGTGTTTGCTCATTGGCTCAGAAGGCTAATTGATGATTAGAAAACCCTTGTGCAATCATGTTCACACATCTGAAAACAGTTTAGCTCGTTACAGAAGCTACAAAACTGACCTTCCTTTGAGCAGATTGAGTTTCTGGAGCATCACATTTGTGGGGTCAATTAAACGCTCAAAATGGCCAGAAAAAGAGAACTTTCATCTGAAACTTGACAGTCTATTCTTGTTCTTAGAAATGAAGGCTATTCCACAAAATTGTTTGGGTGACCCCAAACTTTTGAACGGTAGTGTATTTTCATTAGAATACTTTTAAGCTATTAGTTTGCGGTTATAAATATAAATAAACAAATAAAAAATATCAATATTGCTTGTGTGTTTTGAGGCCTTAAAATACAATTAATTTTTAAAAAGTAACTATTTTTAATTTAATTGAATAAAATGTTATTCATTTATTTCTTTATTTTTAACTAGCTTGATCATTTACATGAGGGATTGTGATGAGTATAACATATATAAAAAGTAAAACAAATATATTTAATTGATCTTAGTTGATATTTAAATGTATGTATGTATGTACAAAATCAGTGAAGTTGGCACGTTGTGTAAATCGTAAATTAACGGATTGCAAATATAGCAGCATGTTGCTTAATAATGGCTTAATTATTTCCAACAATAAATCGGAAACGTTATGATTAGTACAATTTTGTGATTTAAAATGCCTAAAATACCTGGACAATTTGTGAAATAGAAGTGATCAAAGATTATATTTTGTATGTATGTCATTAATACATCATTTATAAAAGCTAATGTTGACCTTGATAGGCACACAGAACTGGAGAAGACAGAAGAGTGTCCTGATTACATCGCTACAAATGGAGTTAGAAGTGGATGCAACTTCACAAAAAGACCTCTCCCACTATTTACTGATGTCAATTTATGTGTCAACGGCTCCTCACCCAAAGGCCCCTTGAAGCCTACATATATTTCCATACAAATCCAAAACTATGGTAACACGACAACATTTTCTGATCCTATTCTTGTGTTGTGTTCATGTGCTTTATTGCCTCGTCGATATCATCGTTGTGTCTTTGTTAGTGAAGCCTGATCCTGCCGACAAGCCACACCTGCTTTCACACACTCCACTCAAGTTGACCTGGAATAAACCTCATGGAAAAGTTCCTGAACACTGCCTGGAATATGAGTTGGAACACACCAGAGTGAATCCTGGCGGGAAATATGAATCGGTATGTTAATATCCAAAGTAAAGCACCATGCTGCCATCATGCCCTCTGACCTCCTCACACCAGCTTGTTTTGAATGGGATTACTTTACAGTAGATGACAGAGGACAGCGCCACCGGCTGGGAAAAATCATTTTATACTGTAGCAGTAGTAGCCACAAAACGGCAGGAAGATCATTTTTAGGACTATTTACTTAAAATATAGTGCATACGGAAAGTATTCATGGTGCTTCACTTTTCCCATATTTTGTTATGTCACAGCCTTATTAAAACATGGAAGAAAAACAAATCTTTTTTTTCCTAAAAAATCTCCACACAATAAATACCCCAATATGACGATTTGAAATTTTTTTTTTTGCAAATGTATTAAAATTAAGAAACAAAATCACATGTACATAAGTATTCAGACCCTTTGCTCAAGAGCCTTGAGTATTGTTTAATTTGATGCCAGATCGGTAGGTTGGAGTTCAAATCCCAGCCGAGTCATACCAAAGACTATAAAAATGGGACCCATAACCTCCCTGCTTGGCACTTAGCAACAAAGGGTTGGAGTTGGGGGTTAAATCACCAAAATGATTCCCGGGCGCGGCGCCGCTGCTGCCCACTGCTCCCCAAGGGGATGGGACAAATGCAGAGGACAAATTTCACCACATCTAGTGTGTGTGTGACAATCATTGGTACTTTAATCTTAATCTTTAAACAAGCTTGGCACACCTATCTTTGGGCAGTTTCGCCCATTCCTCTTTGCAGCACCTCTCAAGCTCTATCAGGTTGGATGGGAAGCGTTGGTTTTCATCCAGGATGTCTCTGTACATTGCTGCATTCATCTTAGTCTAGACGGGGAGGTGACCAAGAACCCCATGGTTACTCTGTCAGAGCTACAGCATTCCTCTGTGGAGAAAGTAGAACCTTCCAGAAGGACAACCATCTCTGCAGCAAACCACCAATCAGGCCTGTATTGTATAGTGGCAAGATGGAAGCCATGTCTTAGTAAAAAGTTTGCCAAAATGCACCTGAAAGACTCTCAGACCATCCATCCATCCATTTTCTACCGCTTGTCCCTTTCGCGGTCACGGTGGGTGCTGGAGCCAAACCCAGCTGTGTGAAACAAAATTCTCTGGTCTGATGAGACAAAAATTGTACTCTTTGGCGTGAATGCCAGGCATCATGTTTGGAGGAAACCAGGCACCGCTCATCACCAGGCCGTTACCATCCCGACAGTGAAGCATGATGGTGGCATGGCAGGGATGTTTTTCAGTGGCAGGAGACTAGTCAGGATAGAGGGAAAGATGTATGTGGCAATATACAGAGACATCCTGGATGAAAACCAATGCTTCCCATCCAATCTAATGGAGCTTGAGCGGTGCTCAAAAGAGAAATGGGCAAAGTGGAATGGGTGAAACTGCCCAAAGATAGGTGTGCCAAGCTTGTGGCATTGTATTCCAAAAGGCTTGAGGCTGTAATTGCTGTCAAAGGTGCATCAACAAAGTATTGAGCAAATGCTGTGAATACTTATGAGTGTTTTTTTTAATTATTTGTTTTTATTTTGAATACATTTTTTAAAATAAAAAAAAACATAACAAATTCACATCGTTATTATGGGGTATTGGCTGAAGAATTTTGAGGACAAAAATGAATGTATTCAATTTTGGAATAAGGCTGTAACATAACAAAATGTAGAAAAAATGAAGCGCTGTGAATACTTTCCAAATGCACTGTACCAAAATGTATATTTAACATATTTTTATTAGAATAAGAATAAGCTATTAGTTTGCAGTTATAAATATAAATAAACAAATAAATAATATTAAAATATACATTTTTGTGTGTGTGTTTTGAGTCCTTAAAATACAATTAATTTTAAAAAGTAACCTTTTTTTATTTAATTGAATAACATTTTATTTATTTATTTATTTTTAACTAGCTTTATCATTTACACGAGGGATTGTGATGAGTATAACATACATAAAAAGTAAAACAAATCTATTTAATTGATCAAATTTGATATTTAAATGTATGTATGTATGTATGTATGTATGTATGTATGTATGTATGTATGTATGTATGTACTGTTGTATGTATGTATATTTATATATTCGTTTTTTTGCCAGAATATATGTTTTTTTATATTGCTGAATTTCTAATTTCCATGAGGAAATTACTATAATAAGTATAAAATATATATATAATTTGTAAAAAGTCACAATTTTAAATTTAATTAATACAATTTGACGGATATAGATTGTTTATTTCTACATTTAAAATTTCCATGAGAGTTTGTAAATTGTAAAGAGTATAATATGTTATATATAAAAAGTAACAATGTTTTATTTAATTGAATAAAATTAGATTTTTTATTTTTTTTTACTAGAATTTATCATTTCCATGAGGGATTATACCAAATATAATATATTCTAAATAAAAAGTTACCTTTTTAAATTTAATTGAACAAAAGTTTATATGCACTAATTCACTATAAGTGTGTGTGTGCGTATATATATACATGTGTGTATATATATATATATATATATATATATATATATATATATATATAAATTTGTGTGTGTGTGTGCGTGTGTGTAGTATATACATGTGTATATATGTATATATAGCTGGGATAGCCTCCAGCTTACCCATGACCCTAATGTTAAGCATTATAAAAAAAGGAATGGACGCATGGTTTAACAAAAATATATACAACAACAATAGAAAATGAAATAACCATAACAAATAATACTAATATCCCATTTGTCTTAAAAAGCTCACCTGAACATAATTTTATTAAAATATTCATTATTTCTGTTATTAGGAGCGGATTTCCACCATGCTTACAAGCCAGACTTTTCCTACTTCTGGCGAAGAAAGAAACTGCTTCAAAGTTCGCTGTAAGTTGCACACATATTGTGCAGAGGGAAGCTTCTGGAGTAAGTGGAGTGACAAGACATGTTACGGACATATTAAAAAGGTACAAGACATGAAAAAAACCCACAAAAAACACTGACATGTTCTCTGTAAGTGTGCTTCTTATAATTAATTTTCCTTTGTCAATTGTCTTTCCACGATGACACTTTTTTGACCAAGACCTGAGGACATACAACATGTAAAAGGAATATCATAATGCAAAAAAAAAAACATTTTCTAATCATGTGTTTCACCATGTAAATAATACAATTTCAAATTAAACCCCATGAGTCTCTGTTACTTGTTGCAACTGCAAATGTATTTTGCTTGATGTCATTCGTGGTTTTCCACCCAATCTTGCTCAAACTTTACAAACGAGTTCTTATCAGTCCCCTTAAGGTGTGTTACAAATTACAAGCTAATTGGAAAAAACACCCTACAGCAAGAGTCTTCAACGTTGTCCAGGTCAAGGACCCCCAATATGAGGGAGCAAGGGTGTGGGGACCCTCTACTTTTTGTTATGTATTGAAATGGTTATAAAAATATCTTGTTATTGTGCAAATATTAGCAGTAGTGCCACTAATAGCTAGCTGGAAAATAGCGTGCTAATCGCTGGCTGGCAACTGGTGCACTACTCAGCAATTAGCTGGCAACTAGTGTGCAAAGTAAATAGCGCTAATTTCTAGCTCGCAACTGGTGCCCTATACGCTCGCTGGCAACTGCCACACTAATCGCTAGCTGTCAACTAGAGCCCTAATCACTAGCTGGCAACTGTAGCGCTAATCGCGAGCTGACAACTACAGCACTAATTGCTAGCTGGAAACTGGCGCCCTATTCGCTAGCCGGCAACTGCCACGCTGACAACAGGAGCGTTAATCGTTAGCTGGCAACTGGTGCACTAATCACTAGCTGGCAACTAAAGCACTAATCGCTATCTGGAAACTAGTGTTATGTGTACAGGAGGAAGGAGACGGCACAGACAGGAGGGGCGTTGTTTAAGTTCTATTTATTTATATATATACACTATATATCAGTGGCGTGCAGTCACTAGAAAGAAAGTGGAAAGAAAGAAAAGAAAGAAAAAAAAAAGTAAAAAGAAAAAAAATTAATTAAATTGTTATATGTATCCAGTGATTATACTAAAGCTATTTTCCATTTAACTTCACCAGTTTTAGATTATTTTTATTTTTATTTTCACATTTGCCGTTCAAATACTGAGAAGAGACGGTGCGGTGATCAGCAGCCAGTTGAGGCACGTCACCCAGTTGTGCCTCAACATGGATTGTGCGCAATGACTCGGCTAACTGCTGGCCTGCTGTGCAGTGAGACCGTATTGCTATATGAATTATATTATACATTTCCATAGTTTAGTTAGCTGAGGTATATAATGTACAGTGTATTTTGTCAACAACTGTATGTGTGTAACGTATTTCTTGTGCTGAGCGATCATAAAACTGGAGGCTCGTCTCATAACCCCGCCTCCTGGTGCCAAGCACCTCCACCGCAGAATGCACCGCCCGACGGGAGCGCCACACCAACCAAAGCCCACACCCAAACCCTCCACGTGCAAGACCGAATCCACCCAAAAAAAGTCACTTAACAAGAAGCCAAAAAGTGCAAAAACAACAATGCTCGCGCGGCGCGCCGGAGGAGCCGTGAACAGGGACACAACATTAGGTACACCTGCAGAATGCAGCGCGGATTTCATATTTCATTCATTCACGACTCTTCCAACAGGAACACCACTGTCCCCGCACTTATAAGTAAAGGTAAAACCATAATAACGTTTTTTTTTTAATTAAATGTGCTTTTTTGTGTGCTACAATTTGTAAGTGTAAAGTTAAAGTTAAGTTAAAGTAGCAATGATTGTCACACACACACTAGGTGTGGTGAAATTTGTCCTCTGCATTTGACCCATCCCCTTGTTCACCCCCTGGGAGGTGAGGGGAGCAGTGGGCAGCAGCGGAGCCGTGCCTGGGAATAATTTTTGGTGATTTAACCCCCAATTCCAACCCTTGATGCTGAGTGCCAAGCAGGGAAGAATGCTGGTATGAGCTTTTAAACATAACCCGTTAACTGCTGCCAATCAAATGGTGAATAAGATACTCTTTAGGGTTCATATGTTTGTAAATCTGACTGTGATGAAGTCCGTGCCTCACCTGACATTAACCTCACCGCACGCCACTGCTATATATATATATATATATATATATATATATATATATATATATATATATATATATATATATATATATATATATATATATATATATATATATATATATATATATATATAAATAATAATATTAATGAACAAGAGAATGAAGTGTGACTAATCCAAAAGTGTATGGTGCGACTGTGTGTGTGAATTAGCAGAGGGAACGCGGGAAGACGAGACACACAGCTCGTGACACGGGAACGGAGGTTTGCTGCTGGAACGACACGACACAGGACAACGCACAATGAAACACGGAGGAGGAGAAAACACAGAGAGGGAGAGCATAGAGCTTGATACGAGTTGGCTTACTGTACAAAACAGGAAACTACGTTCTGGCCCGGGATAGCAGGTTGTGCAGGCTTATGAAAGCAGGTCCTCGGATCAGTGACAGGTGCGCTGATTGCTGGTGATTGATTGCAGCTGCTTGCTGTAGCCGGACTGACTCGCGCCCGGCGCACTCCCGGAGGTGCGCTCAGCGCAGCGCACGCATGAATGCGCACTGAGGTGCGCTCGGGCCGTGACAACTAGAATGCTAATCGCTAGCAACTAGCACACTAATCGCTGCTTGACAACTATAGCACGAACCACTTGCTGGCAACTGACACGCTAATCGCTAGCTGGCAACTGACGCGCTAATCACTATCTGGCAACTAGAGCGTTATCGTTAGCTGGCAACTGCTCCGCAAATCGGTAGCTGACAACTACAGAGCTAATCGCAACTACAGTAGAGCGCCAATCGCTAGCAATCATAAATGCTTACAATAATATAGTTGTTTTATGTTTTTACTTTGAAACTGCAATGTAGAGTGAGTAGCGTGTCCATGCTAGTGCCATTTATGAACAACACTACAGTGTGTTGAATCTATGTTAATGTGCGCTTAAAACACGTATATATATATATATATATATATATATATATATATATATATATATATATATATATATATATATATATATATATATATATATATATATATATATATATATATATATATATATATATATATATATATATATATATATATATATATACACATGCCCTAAAGTCGCAGTGGGTGTTTTTTTTAGCACTGTTGAGCTGCGTGAGACATTTCAAGTCAATCCAATTTATTGGGGTCAAATTTCGGGGTTTAATAACAGCGCCACCATGTGGTGTATTTGTCAGACTAATAATAGCACAGGAAACAATCAGAGGTGCATGTTTGGACCACATTTTCACCTTGTTGCATGCAGCGACTCAGGAGAAGAGGAGCTACCTTACACACACAAATACGTGCAATTGTTAAAAAATAAACACACCTGTCCAATTGGCTGTATCTTATAAACATGCACAGGGTTCCCGCGGGTCATTAAAAAGCATTAAACATCTTTAAATGGATTTTGCCCAGATTAACGCCTTTAATGGCTTTATAAAGCAATAATATGATGGCCAGAGGCTTTAACAATTCATACGATTGCAATTGGCAATAAAAACAACAACAAAACAAACCAGTGTTTTTTAAATTGGGGAAAAAAAACTTCACTTCAAGATGTTTAATATTTACTCGGCCAAATTCTTTTAACCCAGGGGTTGGCAACCCAAAATGCTGAAAAAGTCATATTTGACCAAAAATACCAAAAAATAATCTGTCTGGAGCCGCAAAAAATGAAAAGCCGTATATAAGTGTTATAATGAAGGCAACACATTATATAAGTGCCTATGTTAGCTATAATAGCCTACTATCAAAATGACTATGTATCGCAGGCTGAAGCAAATCTTCGTTGACAGAAATTTTGAAATGTAATATTTATTTTACACCTTTTTACAACATTAGAAACCATTAGTAAATCAGAGGCTACTCAGAAGTTGAGATAACTCCTGGAAAATATTGGCTTTTAATGGCCAAAGTTATAGATGTGTGTGTCCAAGTTAAAGGAAACAGCAAACTATCTTCTTTGAATAGATTTATTACAATCTTTGAGAAGCGAGGTAATGTTTGCTGTGGTCTGGAACAACATGGCACACAAACTGAAATGCAGTCAATATTACATACAGATAATGTGTCATGAGACGAGGCAAAACAAAATTATATACAAATAGGATACAATTTAAGTAAATAAAATTTGCTCAAATATACCTACAAATGAGGCATAATGATGCAATATGTACATACAGCTAGCCTAAATAGCATGTTAGCATTGATTAGCTTGCAGTCATGCACTGACCAAATATGCCTGATTAGCACTCCACACAAGTCAATAACATCAACAAAGTGCACCTTTGTGCATTCACGCACAGCATAAAACGTTTGGTGGACAAAATGAGACAAAGAAGGAGTGGAAGATTTTACATGTAAACAAACTGTTGCGTCACAGTCCACACTATGGTGAGTTCAAGAACCGCCGAAATTAGTAGGACAAAACGATGTTCACCAAATACTCTCCTCAGTGAAGCATACACACAAACATGTTAAACAGTGGGCTTTCTAACAATTGGGAAGGTTTGTTTCATTTTTGTCCTCAAACAAAAAACAAACTAAAACAAAAGAATAATTTACCCCCCATCTTTTCCAATTTTCAATACTTAAAAAAAAATGCTCCTTGGACCCACTAGGGCGGCACTAAAGAGCCGCATGCGGCTCGAGAGCCACGGGTTGCTGACCCCCGTTTTAACCCAATATTGCCCCTGAGGCAAAAAACTTAGAAACCCCCTAATATTACACAACGATCTACAGTACGACATGGGCATTAAAAGGGTTTTAGGTTGCACTAAATTAGATTGACTGATTCCTGCAGAGGGCAGCACGGTGGGAGAGGGGTTAGTGCATCTGCCTCACAATACGAAGGTCCTGAGTTCAATCCCGGGCTCTGGATCTTTCTGTGCAGAGTTTGCATGTTCTCCCCGTGACTGCGTGGGTTCCCTCCGGGTACTCCGGCTTCCTCCCACCTCCAAAGACATGCACCTGGGGATAGGTTGATTGGCAACACTAAATTGGCCCTAGTGTGTGAATGTGAGAGTGTTGGCCCTGTGATGAGGTGGCGACTCGTCCAGGGTGTACCCTGCCTTCCGCCCGAATGCAGCTGAGATAGGCTCCAGCACCCCCCACAACCCCAAAAAAGGGACAAGCGGTAGAAATGGATGGATGGATGGATTCCTGCAGAAACCCTGATGCAACTAGTAGGGAAAAAGGGCATTTGTGAAAATATAAATGTGCCCGTTGCCCTCATGTCAAAATAAACACTTTTTTCTTTCTTTCTCCCTCGTCTTGTCTAATTCAGTCATAATAATATTTTACATTTAATTTATGATGCACTTCAACTGATTTCAGAGTCTTTTTTCTTTTACATTGCTTTTACCTTGGGAATATTTACATCTGTTGCATGATGTTTGATTCCTAGCACCGAGGTCACCTGCTGTGTAACCACCTGTCTGCTTCCCACATTTATCAATGCATTGTTACTGTCAACATGCATGCATGCGTCTATTCTTTTATTTACTTGTTTATAACAAAATATAACAAAATGTTTTTAGTGGAGCACAGTTGCTGCTTTTCTTTATCATTTGGCTTGTTTTTCCCAATCCTTGTGGAAAGTGGAGCACTGTGGAGATTGCAAGAGGACAAAAAAAACCCCCAAAAAAACATGATAGCAAGGTAAGAGACATGTTTCAGGTTAATGTGTAATTTTGGTGGAGCCACACTTGATAGAAGATAGAAGGAGCGCTGGTAATGTATAGCTCAGGTGTTACTTTGCACAACACGTCGCTGCATGCTGACATCTATGAGGACGCCTGCTTGTGAAGACCGCAAGAAGACCTGCAGCACTTCCAGGTTTGCACACACGCTGACTCAGCATCAACGTCATCCATACTTTCTTCTGTTCAGGCGAGATGCAGGATATCCCCTGCTTGTGTTAGTCTACAACTACTAGAAATGCATGCTCGAAGACAACCACCATGTATCCCAACGGACATCATATACAGTATGTCGGTGTGCATCACCTGCATAGTAGATTTATTAGTTGTTTTTTTTTATTTCTCCCCTGCAGAGTTTTTCATCGTCCCCCAGGCTCAGTAACTGGAATCTGTCCCTGCAGGGTGAAAGGTCGCAGGGCCCGACTGGTTACTGTCCCCAGGGGCTGGAATGTTCTACGAAAGATTTATTACACCTTGGAAAAAAAACCCATCTCTTTTTATGTAAATTATGCTTGTAGCAGGAGTCAAATATCTTCAATTTTTAACCTGCTGTGATCAAAGTACTTAAAGCTGCTTGTTTGTGTTGAAATAACCATGTCCTTATAAAAAAAATTCTAGTTGATTTATTAGAGATGTCCTATAATCAAAATATTATAGACATGTATACAGCCAGCACCCAATGTACATGCCACATATAGATGTTTTTTTTAAGTTTAAATATGGTTAATATACCACTATGTATAGAAGCTCTATATTCGAAATTATATATCTTAATGCTAATTTGACCAAAAAAATGATAAAACACATTATATCTTATTTAATAAACTCTAATAAACATGTATGTAATCAATTTGAGATGTCTTGCCATTAAACTGTATTAGTATTAAGAAAAATGATAACATACACCGGGGAGGAATGTTAATATCAGGAGAATAAAGTAAAGGTGAAATTGAAAATTTCCAAACAAACGTAAACACAAAAGTCTAAACCCGGAAAAGATTCATAGGCGTGAAGAATAAAGCGCTCTAATCCGAATACATGAATCAATGTCTAATAAACGTTTTAAACACTTTATATGTCTTAAAATGAAATTGTATTCGTATTAAGAAAAACATGTTCAAATACGGGCAAAGTCGTATTATCACGACAATAAAGAACTGTAGTCATTTGGAGAAGTAAAAATTCCCACATCTTGTTAACGCAACAGTCTGAAACCGGAAAAGATCCATGGATGACAAAGATATCCACAACCCTAATACATAAAATGTATGTATTCGGGTTGTGGATATCTTAAAATTCCTTTTCAAATGTTTTTTCATACAGTGTAAATCCAAATAGCACATCTTTAATGCAAGTGTGGGAGTCGGTTCTGAAGTATGAAGTAAAGAGACGTAACTTCGTCACCTCGCCTGGTTATTGACTCCAACCCAGAATATTACACTGCCCATACCTATGCTCCTTCAAAGGCTGTGCTACTGGCTGCAAAGCATTGCACTTTCAAATACAACAATGAGTAGAGAGGAGTGTTATGTGAGTATATGTGTAAATAAATGAACACTGAAATTCAAGTATTTATTTTATTTATATATATATATATATATATATATATATATATATATATATATATATATATATATATATATATATATATATATATATATATATATATATATATATATATATATATATATATAAATATATATATATATGTATTTTATATATATATATATATATATATATATATATATATATATATATATATATATATATATATATATATATATATATATAATACATATATATATATATATATATATATATATATATATATATATATATATATAATACATATATATATATATATATTTAGCTAGAATTCACTGAAAGTCAAGTATTTATTTCATATATATATATATATATATATATATATATATATATATATATATATATATATATATATATATATATATATATATATATATATATGTCATGTCTGTGTTCATGTTTTTGTTTGGCCATGTGCTGTTTTGTTTTTTGGACACTTCCTTAGTTCCTGGTTTCACTTCCTTGTTTTGTTTGTCACCATAGCAACCATTAGTTTCACCTGGTTCACATTGTCATGTCACGCACCTGTTCACGGTTAGTCACGCACCTGTTTTCACTTATCATGTCACTATATAAGCTTTTCTGTTTCTGTTGTTCGTCCTGGCGACATCACACCTTCTCCACACAAATTTATGCTCTGCACCTGTTTACCATAGTTCTTGTTTCATCTCATGCCAAGTAAGTTTTGATTTAATGTTTATAGTTTTTATGCCCAAGTGCATGTCTTTTGTTTCATAGCCAAGTTTGTTACCTCCTCTGTGAGCGCCTTTTGTTTATACCCTTTTGAGCCTTTTGAGTTTAAATATTAAAACATGTCCTCACCTGCACGTCATGTCCAGTTAAGTTGCTTCGCACCACGGAAAAACAATCCACGCCAAGGACCAAGTCGTGACAATATATATATATATATATATATATATATATATATATGTATATATATATATATATATATATATACATATATATATATATATATATATATATATATATATATATATATATATATATATATATATATATATATATATATATAAGAAATACTTAAATTTCAGTGAATTCTAGCTATAAATATACTCCCCCCTCCTTAACCCCGCCCCCGGCCCCGCCCACCCCGACCCCGCCCACCTCAAACCCCCCCAATCTCCCGAATTTGGAGGTCTCAAGGTTGGCAAGTAGGGATAAATGCGTTAAAATGTAATATCGGAAATTATCGGTATCGTTTTTTTAATTATCGGTATCGTTTTGTTTTTAAAAAAATTTTTTTTTTAATTAAATCAACATAAAAAACACAAGATACACTTACAATTAATGCACCAACCCAAACAAACTCCCTCCTCATTCATACAAAAGGGTTGTTTCTTTCTGTTATTAATATTCTGGTTTCTACATTATATATCAATATATATCAATACAGTCTGCAGGGATACAGTCCGTAAGCACACATGATTGTGCGTGCTGCTGGTCCACTAATAGTACTAACCTTTAACAGTTAATGTTACTCATTTTCATTAATTACTAGTTTCTATGTAACTGTTTTTATATTGTTTTACTTTCTTTTTTATTCAAGAAAATGTTTTTAATTTATTTATCTTATTTTATTTTATATATTTTTTTTAAAAGTACCTTATCTTCACCATACCTGGTTGTCCAAATTAGACATAAGAATGTGTTAATTCCACGACTGTATATATCGGTTGATATCGGTATCGGTTGATATCGGTATCGATAATTAAAGAGTTGGACAATATCGGAATATCGGATATCGGCAAAAAGCCATTATCGGACATCCCTATTGGCAAGTATGACATAAATCAGCTGTTAATATCACTGAATATTTGTTGAAACTCGTATCTTCCTGCCGGAAAAATAACTTTAAAAATACAATCAAACAAACGAAGCACTGGCTAACATGCTACCTTCAAGGCCTACTGAAACCCACTACTACCGACCACGCAGTCTGATAGTTTATATATCAATGATGAAATCTTAACATTATAACACATGCCAATACGGCCGGGTTAACTTATAAAGTGACATTTTAAATTTGCCGCTAAACTTCCGGTTCGAAACGCCTCTGAGGATGACGTATGCGCGTGACGTAGCCCGGCGAACACGGGTATGCCTTCCACATTGAAGCCAATACGAAAAAGCTCTGTTTTCATTTCATAATTCCACAGTATTCTGGACATCTGTGTTCGTGAATCTGTTGCAATCATGTTCATTGCATTATGGAGAAGGAAGCTGAGCAAGCAAAGACGAAAGTTGTCGGTGCGAAATGGACGTATTTTTCGAACGTAGTCAGCAACAACAGTACACAGCCGGCGCTTCTTTGTTTACATTCCCGAAAGATGCAGTCAAGATGGAAGAACTCGGATAACAGAGACTCTAACCAGGAGGACTTTTGACTTCGATACACAGACGCCTGTAGAGAACTGGGACAACACAGACTCTTACCAGGATTACTTTGATTTGGATGACAAAGACGCAGACGTGCTACTGTGAGTATGCAGCTTTGGCTTCTAAACATTTGATCGCTTGACCGTATGTGCGCAACTTTTTTTTGCGTATGTACGTAACTTTTTTAAAATATATAAGCTTTATGAACCTTGGGTTAGGTGAACGGTCTTTTGGGCTGAGTGATTGTGTGTGTTGATCAGGTGTTTGAATTGTATTGGCGTGTTCTATGGAGCTAGGAGCTAGCAGAGGAGCTAGGAGGTAGCGTAACAAACACGCAGGTGTTTTTATGCAGGATTAATTTGTGGCATATTAAATATAAGCCTGGCTGTGTTGTGGCTAATAGAGTATATATATGTCTTGTGTTTATTTACTGTTGTAGTCATTCCCAGCTGAATATCAGGTCACCCCCGGCTCTCACAGCATCTTCCCTATCTGAATAGCTTCAACTCCCCACTAGTCCTTCACTTGCACTTTACTCATCCACAAATCTTTCATCCTCGCTCACATTAATGGGGAAATTGTCGCTTTCTCGGTCCGAATCTCTCTCACTTCATGCGGCCATCATTGTAAACAATAGGGAAATTTGCGTATATGTTCAATTGACTACGTCACGCTACTTCCGGTAGGGGCAAGCCTTTTTTTTATCAGATACCAAAAGTTGCAATCTTTATCGTCGTTGTTCTATACTAAATCCTTTCAGCAAAAATATGGCAATATCGCGAAATGATCAAGTATGACACATAGAATAGATCTGCTATCCCCGTTTAAATAGAAAAAATTCATTTCAGTAGGCCTTTCATTTCTCAAAAGCATGATGCAGTATATATACTGACCACTAGAGGGCAGACGAGCGTAACTAGTGTCAAAACATGAATTGTTACCATGCAATTCTTGGTCACGTCATAGTTATGAAACATTCATTCAAGCCCATTTTTTTTTTATTGTTTAAGCAATATATGTATTATTGCAGTGGTGGAAAAACGGAACAAAGATTAAGCAAATAAACTAAACCGATACAATAATCAAATTTTCACTTTTTAAAATGAAACACAAAAAATACACATACTTTATTGTAATTGGTGAATATATTAGACATGTTTAAATAAATGGTGTTATATATGTACTATAGGGATGTCCGATAATGGCTTTTTGCCGATATCCGATATGCCGATATTGTCCAACTCTTTAATTACCGATACCAATATCAACCGATACCGATATCAACCGATATATACAGTCGTGGAATTAACACATTATTATGCCTAATTTGGACAACCAGGTATGGTGAAGATAAGGTACTTTTTAAAAAAATGAATCAAATAAAATAAGATAAATAAATTAAAAACATTTTCTTGAATAAAAAAGAAAGTAAAACAATATAAAAACAGTTACATAGAAACTAGTAATTAATGAAAATTTGTAAAATTAACTGTTAAAGGTTAGTATTATTAGTGGACCAGCAGCACGCATTATCATGTGTGCTTACGGACTGTATCCCTTGCAGACTGTATTGATATATATTGATATATAATGTAGGAACCAGAATATTAATAACAGAAAGAAACAACCCTTTTGTGTGAATGAGTGTGAATGAGTGTAAATGGGGGAGGGAGGTTTTTTGGGTTGGTGCACTAATTGTAAGTGTATCTTGTGTTTTTTATGTGGATTTAATAAAAAAAAAAACAACAATAAAAAAACAACAACGATACTGATAATAAAAAAAACGATACCGATATATTCCGATATTACATTTTAAACATTTATCGGCCGATAATATCGGCAGACCGATATTATCGGACATCATGTACTATATAATTACTATTAATTATATTAAAATTAACTAATAAAAAAATGATAAAACAATATTTATATTTCTACAGAGCGCAAACTAATACCGTAGTTGAAATTATTAAACATTAACAATTTTTCAAATTGCATGAGATACTGAATTTTCTTAAAATCCGCTGTAGGCTTTATTATTATTAAAAAAACCAAGAAAGAAATGCATCTTAAAATATCTCACTGTGTCTATAGTAAAGCTTTATAGAATATTCCCTTTTTGAATTGAAATACTCAATTGAATAACCAATATTGCATATTAAAACAGCTCTCAGTATGATTCAGTGCAGTTCTTACTTTTGGAAATATATAAATTCTAAAGTGGCGCACAGGACACATACAAATTGGTCTTTAATTAAATCAAAAGCATTAAATATTTGGTCGACTTTAAGACAGCACAATTTATGTATAACAAACAATAACAAGTTACTAGTCTATATTCAGGGATTGTTAAAAAAAATTAGACTGTTTATGAATTCCTAAAGAAATAAATGTTTAAAAGTGCAAAGTAGCATTGTGTGTCTTTTGTTGGGATTCATGTATGGAATAAGTTGGACCAAGAGTTAAAAGACTGTAACACTTCAATACAATGTCAACATTTTTTGAAGATATCAATTATGAAAAAGTATGTTGAGAATCGATGCTAAGGATGTCAAATTAATATGGTGGAGCTTTTTCATATACTATTATTTTGTGATGAAGGGAACAACAAAAAAATGTACAACTGCATGCATAAGACATTGGTAGTTTTTTCTGTTTTTGTTTTGTAAATACACTGGGATAGGTTTAATAAGCATTAGTTTCTGCTTATTCCATTTCAGACTATCTATATTAAACACGTCTTCTCTTTATCTGTCAAATGTTTAAATGTCCGAATAAAAATATAACTTGAACTTGAAGTAATCCTAGCCAAATTCTATTTTCCTAATTCCCCAAAAATTGCACAGCGAGCGTTCCTGTTATGCAACCACCAGCTCACGTTTCAGCTTGCTGTTATAAGAAAACCGCTAAAAAAGCCCCCCGAGTACCATTTGCATTAAAATGCAGCATCACTGCACACTGGAAGACATTTGGGATCTTCCCAGTGAGTTTTCATTCTCGTGTGAAAATCCAAGTGGTCAGTTTTCACAGCTGCAGAGGTTCTGCGAGCAGCTGCTGCAGGGGTGGAAGCTTTCACACCAGGCTGACGACGTGCGACACGAAACATGCAGCCTCGGTAACATAAACACAGCAAATGAAGACAAGACTGTGTACTAGTGAATGACAAATGTGCCAAGAGGTGGGGGCGGCACTCATGCTTTTTTTACATGTAGGTCAAAGGTCAGAGTTGTTGGTTTTTTTTACCCTCAGGTGTCAGGATACAACAATCAAAAACGTCACCTTTTAAAAATTTATTTAAGAACGTCCTTCATGTAGAAACACTTTTTACACATTTACATTATATGAGACCAACTATAAATATCCAGCATATATGAAAGCTCACTTAGTAAATATATGTTAGAGGATAGTGGTGCCATGACGAAACGCTACAGGAATAACACAGCGGTGCCTTTAAATGTTCAGGAGACCGTCCTCTGTTTGTCCGACAATGGACAGCCATGTAGGTCACCATGCGGTGGAAAGGTCCAGCAACTCGTGCTCATTCAGAAAACTCCCTCCGATACCGAGTGAGGTGTTGGGGCAGTAGTGAGAGGGGGCTCTATACAAACAGGCCTGGCCTAGTTTAGGGTCTTCGCTGTCTGACTAAAAATAACCAAGAGAGTTCTATGTACAGTTAGAGTTGTGTGTGTGTGTGTGTGTGTGTGTGTGTGTGTGTGTGTGTGTGTGTGTGTGTGTGTGTGTGTGTGTGTGGAGAGAGAGGCTGCCAGGTCAGTACATGGCGTCCTCGTATATGTCCGTCCGCAAGCAGAAGAGGACTCCTCCGCCCAGCATGAAGATGGTCGCTCCCCAGCCCAGGCCGTAGCCCCAGTTGAACTCGTGATACGTCTGCAGGACCGTCCCGTCGATGAACTTGATGGGGTACAAGACCAAGGCGCAGGCCTGCAGCACAACTGGGTGGACAAAAGACACAAATTAGATACATTTGTAGATTACATAAAATGTACATTCCAATGCCAAAGCATACACAAATTGGATTATTTAAATAAATAACTTTTAAAGATGTTTGTATAAACTTAATGCAAGTATTCCATTTGCACACAGATACAAACTCCAACCATAAATAACAAGTACATTCTTAAATTAACACCTTTCCTAGTGAAGAAACCATGTATAATCCTATTATTTAACTTGTGTGGTCATTGGATGTCATGAAATTTTATCAAAAACAATGACAGAAAAAGGCAGATCTTATATTAATGCTAAATATCGGCGTGATATCAGCAAACAAACAAGTATCGGATTATGTCAGCTTGCAACTCAAAAAACAGTCCTGCAGCGTGTTTACTTGAGTAAAACGGGATAGTAACATCTAAATGTCTTCCAATAAGCACACATAGGATGGTCTTTTCTGGTGATGTCATTTGCAAAAGGTAAACATGGGAGGCTATTGGCTACTACACAACAGCTACGCACACAATAGCGCACAAGCTAGACAAACGTAGTAAGTGTGCTTAGTTTAAAAATATTGCAGCCTAAAACAGCACGTTTGTCAATATAAACTAGTATCAGAAAGTTATAGTTGCCTATTACTTACACATACAAACTCTCCAAGGCACATGCCTATTAGAAAGCATCCAGTAACTAACGTGTCCGCATCATGAGCTTAATGTAATGAATTGTTATGGCCACTCAGTAAGTGTCGCGTAAGAAAAAGAGTACATTAATGGCGCTCGCAAATAATATGGAAGAATCAGCCAAGTAGGCTTCGTACCACAGCAAGTTTTAATTGTGACAAGACCGGACTTTTTGGGAAAAGATGCCATAGCAGATTTATTTCACAGCGGAGGAAAAGACTACCTCTTATTCAGCAGTGCCTCACTAAGTCGTTTAACCCCTTAAACGAATAATTATTTAGCCTAAGCCCCGTTTCAGCCACACTACATCAGCGTTTAAGGTCCCCCTCCTCGGAAATTTTTTTACACGGGTAAGTGCGTCGCGTATTTCTTGAATCTCCGGCTCTTAGCTTTGTATGGACTCATTGATCGTTTACAAACTGTGTTCGGAGAGGAAGTGATGCCAGAAAGACTGTGACCCCACACAGGAAATGACATCAGAAAGAACGCGCCACAGCCAGCTTCATAATTAAGCGGTTTCGTAACTCGGAGCTAACCACTGGAAATATGAAGGCGAGTCATCTAGACATGCCTGTGTTTCTCCTTCTTCTACATGTACAGACGCTTGTGGAAATCACACATAAATACCTTAGGAGAAAGCGATTGCAGCTATTTGGGATACAACACTTCTCAGACAGCAAGAGAACTTTCGAATGTCCAGGTCAGCTGTGATTCTACTTACCGAAAAACGTTGTCCATTTGTCGAAGGAGAGACAACGAGAATGCGAGCTCCCGTGGATGTGATAAAAAAGGTAGCGTGTGCTTTGTATTACCTGGCCGTTGAGTGAAGACTACAAAAAACGGCAAATGCTTTTGGACTGGCAAAGCAGACTGTATCAGTTATTGTCCGCCATGTATGTCGCGGACTCAAAGTCTAGGTCCAGAGTATATAAAGTCACCAAAAAGGAATGGACAATGAAGGTGAAGGCAAAAGAGTGAGGAGTCTCCTGACCAGATATCTAGATCCCTAGATTGATTGTTGTAAAATGTTCTTTATCACATTGTTTACTTTCACGTGTCCATGAAAGATTTGATTAATTTATGATGGCTCAGGTGTGATTCACTACAATAGGGCCCCACAGCACACTGGATTCCAATTAATTGAAATACCACAACACTGGATATTATTCAGATAAGTTAAATTTAAGAACTTGCACACAAAGCAACACTGGAGGTGACTATGACGTGCGCATTTTCCGCGCATGCGTACTAGGTCGCGTTGCGCCGGCTGACGGAGGGGGGGAGGGGGTCTTAAACAACCATTGTGTGTGTGTGGACAAGGATAAGGTTAGGCGGGATTTACCCTGGATAACCTTAGCCGGGGTTATCCAGGGTAGTGTACAAGGGGCCTAATAAGAAAACACACACACAAACACACAACCCCTCCCCCGACCCCCTACGCTCTCCCACTCTGTCTGCTTTTTTCTCTTCAGCTCCTTATTTGCCAATGTAAATGCAAGTGGATTGTACTTCTTTAAATGTTTATTATTGTAGCAATATGGTTGTTAAAGTTACGGATTTTTGTAATTTCCGAGGGCACCAAAGGGACTTTTTTATGTGTGCGTGTGTTAGCAGAGCAACGCATACAGGACAGTTTAGTTTGCCGTTGTTGTTTTTTGACTTGTTAATAAAGAGAACATCGATCCATCACCTCCTTGTTATGTTTGTTTAATATTTAATGTTCAAAGTGCACGGAAATTCACTAAAATGTGGACTTTTGTCGAGGCTGGAACCCAATATTCATAGTTACATTGTTTCTTATGGAGAAATGTGCTTTACTCTACCAACTTTTCGATTAACGCACCCTGTTCAAGAACCAATTAAGCTCGTAAATTGAGGTTCCACTGTACTTAAAAACATGCAGTTACACAACAAAGCATCTCCACTCAAGAACATATTGAGTGAATTCACTTGGATTCAAAGGTGCAACACTCCTTTTCTTCTGCAGATAGTGCCATCAAACCACTCTCCATTTAAGTTACTATAAAAACAACTCATTATTTACTATTTAAAAATGAGAACATTGCAAATGTGCTGGGGTGTAAATGCATATTTTTGAGCAATGGGGAACAAAGAAAAAAAATGCACCCATCTCTTATCTGCATTTGTATACAGACTTGCACCAAAATGATTTTCTTTAGCGTGTGTCTCTACTCCACAAAATTTCATGGTGGTGGTCGAACATATACTGTATTTGCATATCCTGCGCAGTGTTTATATGAGCAGACAGTAAGGACGCTGGACCTCGACACAGAAGGAAGCTTCAATCATCGTGTGAGTCATTTTCCTTCAGTAAAGGCTGTGCGGATCTTGAGGACTTCAGTGCGACTTCTCCCCCCCGCCTTTCCTTCCTCCCATATTGGAGCGGCAGCCCACAAGAATGCGGCCGTGTTGATGGAGCCCAGACCGAGCTGAGGTCATATTTCTGGACAGAAAATAAATACCACACAGGCCTGCTGAGGGGCATTGAACGGGGGTCCAACATGCTCCTGCTCTGCTCTGCTCTTGGAGCAATTACACGCAGGAAAGAATAACAGTGGCTTGCCATGCTTTTCAGTAAATGGCTAGCAGGCAGTGGTGCAGCCATTAAGTCCACTGCACACACTGGGCCTTTCATGCTGCATGTTTTTATAGAGAAAACAAGGACAAAGATTCCTCACAAACCTCCCTAAAAATGACATTCAAAAGTATTCCTTGCATTAAACACATTTCCGCTTGACTTTTGCTACATCCGTGTCACACGCGGCGAACAAATGTCACTGGTTGCTATATATGTCGCAAATTAGATTTTTTTTTACTCCATGGGAAATATGGGAAGTATAAATAATCAGTTCCAGGGTCAAACTGTCACCATCATTACAACAATTTGACATCTTTTCCATTTTTTGCGGACTTGTCCCTTTACTATTGAGCTTATCTTGCATATTTCTAAGAACCAGCGTCCTCTACAGTAGACAATGGATTTTTGTCTACTGTATTTATTTTGTCAGAGTTACAGGAGGACAAAAGCTAGTCAAAGATCATCCCTATGACAGCACATTAGTGTTTTTAATCATATGTCTATCACAAGTTTTTTCAACTGAATTCGCGGCCCACCAGTTGAATAGCCCAAATAATGAAAAAAAGAGGCACTTAAAATAGAACCTTGAGGAACACCACTGATATCACACAAAAAGGTGAACGATAGACTACTGACTGGATTTGAAGTAAACAAGCTACAGCACCTTAGTTACACAAATCACATAACAACAATTTTTTCAACTGCCAAAAGGAAGAAAACTTATAAAGGGGTGCCTTGAGGAACACCTCAGTTATGTAAATCACAAGTTTGTACCCACGTTGCTAGCAAGGTTAAAATGTCAATGCAAGGATTTGCCAAAGTGTTAACAGTGGTCCAAGTTCCTCCTTACAACAGGAGCACTCCAGTGTTTTTAGGAATTTGCGGCAAAAATGTTTGTCTCCAAAGTTTTGAACTGAACTTGCTGACCTTAAGTGACTTAAGTAGTCAAATTTACAATTCAATCAACATATTTTGAAAAAAAAATGGACTTCCATTCAACTAAAATCAAAAGGTATTATATTTGGATACCTTTGTTGCGCATGACCTCGCATTCGGTTGCATACTCAACACCGGCTCAAACACTTTGCGGGAAAACAGGTGTATTTCCTGTCATCAAAGCATGCCATCAAAGCATGCCTGATAGATAGTGCTCAAAAGTAAGGCTCCACTTTTCAAAGTGCCTTACATTGGATTTGCCATATACATGTTACTGACTAGCATTAGCGATTTTACATGGCGATATCAACACTTTCCTATTTGGTAATGGAAACTACAACTAAGATGCACATTATAATCAAACTGTTGGTCTGTAATAAGTATTATAAGACATTAGGTATTATAAGTTTATACTTATTTCTACTTCTTTTCATTCATGACTTGTTGTATCAGTTATTTTTATTTTATATTAAGTGAATGAAAAAAGAATTAAATGAAAAATCTGGAACAAATTGTGACTTCCAAGATGCCTTATTATTTGGGTGTTTCAGAACATCCATGAGTCTTTGAACGCACCATCAGGGTACATTTCAAATTGGAAATATAAAAAATTCTGTTTATTCTAGTGCACGTGTAAGAGCTACTTACACCAAGGACCTACAGTTTTATATGGGTCTTCATTTTATTTTTATTTTTGTATTACTATATCTGAGTTTGTGTACTTTATTGTACTGATAATGCCTGATGTTGATGCTGTCTTACTTTTCTGTTTTTTATGGACCTTGTTGTTTACCATCACCTGCTGAGGACTACAGACGGCAATTAACCTTTGGTTCCAATCTGGCACGTTTACATTGTATATGTTCATTACTGTGCATTGTCCCATGTAACAAATAAAGCAACAGTATCAGTATGGAAAGTGGCACAAGTCAAGTGGCTGTACAGTATGTACAGTAAGTGGTTGGTGTTCCAACTTTAGCTCAAGCCAAATAAGCACAAAGCTACCAGTCTGTTTCTACCAACCTTCACAAACAACAACCTTGTGTTTTAATAACAATATTGAAGTATGGATATTGTTGTCACCATTTCCCCTCTATAATGTGACTTCACTTGTGTTGGTTCTGCTACAAAATTCTGCGGCTGCCTTTTTCTTGGCCCGCGGACCGAGCGGGCCTCTGGGCTGCTCACCACAGAAGAAACGAGCTGCCGCTTCTTTCCTTCGTTTCTTAGGAGCTCTGGAAGGAATAAAAGCCTGTCTGTATGGAAACGCTTGTGGTTCTGGTGAGGGCGTGCTTGCCGCCTCTCGGTTTCTCCATAATCAGAGGAGAAAAGAATGTGACAGGCAGGAAGTAGAGCAGACTGACCTGCAGTGAAGAGGAACACGGCCACCGTGCGGTAGTGCTTTCTCTGCGTGCCGTGGCACAGCGAAATGAGCCCCACCAGAAAGGCCACCAGGGTCGCCACGGCGCCAACCACCAGCAGCACCAAGGTGGCAATCTGCCAGTCTGCAGGACGACACATAAATAACATTAGTTCATCAAAGCACGACCTGCACCACATCATGGAGATGACTTCATAAAAAAAGTCTCATTTCTTTTTGGATGTGGAATTGCATATTACATAATGCTGACTCCTTGTGGTTTGTGGCCGCTGAAGTCATTTTACAGTCAACACTTTCACCTCATAAATGTCTGCCATCTCCAAAGTTGAACACAGGCCGTTGGTGGACTCCCACATTGTTCTCTATGCATATGCAGTTTTTCCATAAAATATCATGCTGATTTAGGGCTAAAACTAAAGCCTTTATTAACGTGACAGTCAATGCATTAAGTGTAATGAAATTAAAATGAAGTAGAACTCCTAATGAAGAAGGAACAGCAGGGTATAGTAGGGCTGTGAATCTTTAGGCACCTCAAGATTAATTTCATTATCGATTCTCGATTCAAAACAATTGTCGATTCAAAATCAATTATTTTTAATAACATTGGGTGCCAGTCCTATGATTCCTCCAAAAATAGATGAACAGCTCTTATAATTTTCTATGTTATGTATAGGGCTGCAACTAACGATTAATTTGATAATCGATTAATCTGTCGATTATTACTTCGATTAATCGATTAATGATCGGATAAAAGAGACAAACTACATTTATATCCTTTCCAGTATTTTATTGAAAAAAACAGCATACTGGCACCATACTTATTTTGATTATTGTTTCTCAGCTGTTTGTACATGTTGCAGTTTATAAATAAAGGTTTATAAAAAAAATTAAAAATAAAGAAAAATAAATTAAAAAAAATAATTGCCTCTGCGCATGCGCATAGCATAGATCCAACGAATCGATGACTAAATTAATCGCCAACTATTTTTATAATCGATTAGTTGTTGCAGCCCTAATTATGTATAAGAAAACTGGTTTTGTTGAATAAAATTCTATCCAAATATTTAATATATATATATTAGTGTTGTAACGATACCAATATTTTGGTACCATTATCGGTACTAAAATTATTTCGGTACTTTTCTAAATAAAGGGGACCACAAAAAAATTGCATTATTGGCTTTATTTTAACAAAAAATCTTAGGGTACATTAAACATATGTTTATTTTTGCAGTTAAGTCCTTAAATAAAATAGTGAACATACCAGACAACTTGTCTTTTAGTAGTAAGTAAACAAACAAAGGCTCCTAATTTGTCTGCTGACGTATGCAGTAACATATTGTGTCATTTTCCATTCTATTATTTTGTCAACATTATTAAGGACAAGTGGTAGACAATTAATTATTAATCTACTTATTCATTTACTGTTAATATCTGCTTACTTTCTCTTTTAACAGGTTATATCTACACTTCAGTTAAAATGTAATAATCACTTATTCTTCTGCTGTTTGATACTTTACATTAGTTTTGGATGATACCACAAATTTGGGTATCAATCCGATACCAAGTAGTTACAGGATCATACATTGGTCATATTCAAAGTCCTCATGTGTCCAGGGATGTATTTCCTGAGTTTATAAACATAATATAATTTTTTTTTAAATGAAAGAAGATGTTGTGATACCAAAAAATATCGACGTAATCATAGTAGCATCGACTAGATACATGCCTGTACTTATTGTGCGGGCAAAAATAATGGCAATAATATTGTGCATCAGTAATAATTTGTAGATCAATATATCATTGAGCAAAATTTGTTATCGGCCCAGACCTAACAATGGTTGCTGAAATGTGAGGGGTAAACTGCACATGCTGTTTAGATGTATGCAGTATGAACACAAATAAGGGGACAGACATGCACCTGGGGATAGGTTGAGTGGCAACACCAAATTGGCCCTATTGTGAAAATGTGAGTGTGAATGTTGTCCATCTGCTTTGGCCCGGTTGGGAGAGCGTGCAGCAACCTGAGGGTTCCTGGTTTGATCCCCGGCTTCAACCATCCTAGTCACGTCCGTTGTGTCCTTGGGCAAGACATTTCACCCTTGCTCCTGATGGGTCGTGGTTAGGGCCTTGCATGGCAGCTCCCGCCATCAGTGTGTGAATGTGTGTGTGAATGGGGATACCTTGAAGGTATAAAAGCACTATACAAGTAAAACCCATTTACCATTTACCCTGCGATGAGGTGGCGACTTGTCCAGGGTGTACCCCGCCTTCCGCCCGGGATAGGCTCCAGCACCCCTCGAAAGGGACAAGCGGTAGAAAATGCATGGATGGACAACACTTAATCAGTAAATTAATCAATAATATGATATATTGAGCCAGAACTAGAGATGTCCGATAATGGCTTTTTTGCCGATATCCGATATTCCGATATTGTCCAACTCTTATATACCGATTCCGATATCAACCGATACCGATATATATATATATAGTTGTGGAATTAACACATTATTATGCCTAATTTTGTTGTGATGCCCCGCTGGATGCATTAAACAAAGTAACAAGGTTTTCCAAAATAAGAGAACAACTTCAACTCAAGTTATGGAAAAAAGTGCCAACATGGCACTGCCATATTTATTATTGAAGTCACAAAGTGCATTATTTTTTTCAACATGCCTCAAAACAGCATCTTGGAATTAGGGACATGCTCTCCCTGAGATAATCTTGATACCCACTACAACTATGGGAAATACTATACTTTGACTTTCACAAAGTGCATTTTTTTTTTTTTTTTTTTTTCCAAACATGCCTCAAAACAACAGCCACAAAAACAATGAAGGCACACAGCTTCAGTCCAGAATATACTAGAGTAATAAAGTAAACAATAACATAGTCCTCCTTTAGTAGACTGCCTGGCATACTGTATAACAGGAAATTATAAACTGGGCTCAATCTGCCCTGCTCTAACGTATTTGTATAAGTAACACAAATGTGCTGCAAGCTAGTGGTGAGTGGTTGAAGTGGCTTAGCAGTCAGCCAGAGCTTCTGAAATGCTGCGTTGAGACAGGGCACCTCCGTTCACTGCAAGCTGCTTTCGGTGTTTGCTTTTCATCCATCTTCCGCTTGTATTCATCGTGTATCTCCTTATGAATCTTGAAGAGGTGGGAGATCAAATTGCTCGTATTAAAGGAAGACGTCTTGGTTCTTCCTCGCATAACCAACTTTTTGCAGTCATTGCAAATTGCCAGTTTTTTATCCGTCAGACACACGTTAAAATATTCCCAAACCATAGACATGGTGTCGTTAGTTAGTCACCGAGCGAGCTCGCTTGTTAGCCACGGCTACAGCACCGGCAACAACACACTCTTGTTGTTGTTATGCGCCGTTCGCGGCGGTTTGATGAGGTCATCAAGCGTCGCCAGTAAACATCTCATGCTGCATTCGTCAACTCTTGTGTTGTGTGTGGGAGAGGGGAGAGGGGAGAGAGGAGGGGCTGCTGACTGGAAGACGCAACTGCTCTGTACTGCTCCCTACGTCCGTGTTTTACCGGATATGTACCGCTCCGTACAGCGGCGTTTTAAAAAGTCATGAATTTTACTTTTTGAAACCGATACCGATAATTTCCGATATTACATTTTAAAGCATTTATCGGCCGATATTATCGGACATCTCTAGCCAGAACAAAACACTGTGTGAACAGAATTTAAGGAAAGTGGCTTCTCTGTTCCAGGCTAAATCAACTGGTGTAGTTTAATGAGGAAGAACTTGATCTTATCCCCATCAAACACCTCTGGAATGTTTTAATACAATGACCTTTGACCTCACAAATGTTCTCCAATCCCCCTTTTTAATTTCATTTTCACTTCCTTGGTCTATAAAGTGCACTTTAATTTACATAAGAAATGATGATTCTCGTTTGGATAGCTCGCTTTCCTTCTTTCCTGCCTGCTTTGTATTGTGGTTACCCCCCACACTTGTCATTGTCAGGAGAAAGGAGACGCTCTAAAGACACATTTGCATTGGATGAGCTGAACAACAGTGAGCTTCATATGTCACGAGGCAGGGAGAAAGGAATCCCTGATAACACAGCATTTGAATAATAAGGCTTATCCTTCAGGAGGTATTCTTGCTTGCAGCTTTAGCACATCATGTGATTTGAATTTTGATCCACACCCTCTCACCAGCAGCTAATATTTCTAAGGTCATAATAATACAACATCAATGACGTGCATTCTATTCTTTTGTGTCTGCCAGAGAGGAAACAGAGTTCTAAAAAGGAATGAAATGTGGGGACTTTTATTTTTTTGCCTTTACGAGTGGGGCTTGCACATACTGTATGCTGCTGCCTTTTGGTCAACTCTGACCCCAACCCGACACTGTTGTTTTAATGAGATCTGCAGACACTCAAAAGCAACAAACCTACCTCCCATTCAGTCCCACACATTCCACTACATGAGAGCGTGGGCCAAAGCCTTGTTTCCTCTACATTCTTTGTGGCTAGTGTGTGTGTGCGTGCGCATGCAAACATCTTGCAGATTAAACCCACTCTGGTCCATTATAAATCTGTAAATTACTAAATTACCTTCCTGCATGCTAAAAAAAAGTGGTCGTTGTAAAGTAACGCACTTGACCATATGACACGTAGCAGAATGTAAACAAAGTAGTCATGTGACCTTTCAACCTGCTGGGCTCACACCTTGCAGCAAATGTGCACGTGTCAGCTCTTGTGTGTGTGGGACGGGATGGGGGGTTCAAACACAGAAGGGATGCCTTTCCCTCCCAATAGACAATAAAACCTAATATTTATATTGTTGCTCACATGATTGTTGGTTCTTCGTCACTACATACAGTAGATCATCATTGATGCTTTTCACACTCATGTCCTGTCTTACACCTCATTGCTAATGTGCGTCAAGCCTACAATAACAAAAGACACACTAAAAGGACTAACACGTTATATTGAGAAAACTAATATTTCTCATCATGCGGGGACTGTAATGATAATTTAAGGCTCTCTCGCTTAATGGTGTGATATTAAGAGCATTTTAGCATCCTAAAACAAGAAGCCCATACAGAAGCCTTCTGTTGACATATCAGGATTAATTGCCTGATAAACATGTGAAATTGATGTAAACATGTATTTTTTGTTATACTGACATAATTTATATGTACTCTTAATCTAAAAATGTGAAACTAAATATATTTTACTGTGATATTATTACACATTTGGAATATTGACATAATTGGGATGTTCTCTTTTATTTTAAAAAACGTTTTCTTAATGTATGGTAATATTTGATTACCTAGGGTATTGTATTGTATTAATTCATATTTAATTATTTTATATCCAACCCAAAAAGCACAACTTTGAGTATGTAATATTAAAAAAACAATTTATCAAGAAAATCATTAAAATACTCAAAATTTTTTCGTTTTTAGAAATATTGACATTGTTTTGTTTTCTTATAGGGGTAGGGATGGCACGTAGCTTGTAAAAACTAAAGAGAAAAAACATTTAAAACAATAGTATTCCGGTATTTAGGTATTATTCATACTGATATCACACACACACACACACACACACACACACACACACACACACACACACACACACACACACACACACACACACACACACACACACACACACACACACACACACACACACACACACACACACACACACACACACACACACACACACACACACACACACACACACACACACACACACACATATATATGTTTATATGTATGTACATGTAGGGATGATGTTTGATAAGAAATTATCGAGTTCGAGCCTATTATCGAATCCTCTTATCGAACCGATTCCTTATCGATTCTCTTATCGATTCTCTTATCGAGTCCAGATAGGTTGTTGTATATGGAAAAAACACACAATATTTGGTTTAACAAAAGCTCACTTTTATTGTATAAGAAAAAAATAAAATCTAATAAATAAATAAATATTGACTGTTACCCCCCTAAAAAAATAAAATAAAATAAATAAATATTGACTGTTGTAACCCAAAGTACTGTATATTAAGTGGGATTTTAAAAAAAAACAAATATATACATTAACCCAAAAACAACCTGTCTCTTTGATCACTATAGGTGTATAAATAATAATAGAGTGTTAAATAAAATCAGTCCCTTGGGCACACAACTTAAAATAATACAGCTCTCCAAAAAGTGCACTTCTGCTGCTATTTGACATAACTGTTTGCTATGATGCTTTGAAATTTTTGCACTTTATTTCTTTATTGAAAGAAAATTCTATGAAGAGAAAAGTTGTTTGCAAATGTGGTTACAATGCTAAAAAATTAAAAGTTAAAGCTAAAAAAAGAAATACACTTTATTGAGTTAAAATCTTTCTTTATAGGGGAAAAGATGTGATGTTATGAGCTAGGGAAAATAACAACTACACTACCCAGCATGCAACGGGATTGACGAGCATGCGCGCAGCCCCGAAAAGTGTTGCATGTCACCACCGGCAGCTGAGAATGAGGTTATGAGCACGCTGTGAAAGTAAACGTCAAGAAATCAGCCAACACGCCTTGTCTGCATTATTTATAATTAGACAGACAACACATAAGTGTGATTTTGTTTTGTTTACAAGGAAAGAAAAACAAAAGTTAAAAAAGGGAGATGTCATATATATGTACTATGTGCTGCGGTTGCTTTAAGTTGCGACAGCTGCCGTGAAGGAGGTGCGTTGCTAGCCTGGTTGCTATGTTTCCGGTTGGTCGTAAAAGTGTTCGTCATGTGTTTGTACCCTGCTCAAATCTCTCAGTAAAGTTATTCATTGGATTATACCTTTTGTTTTGAACTTTATTACACCTTGGAGCGCGTTCTATTGTTTTTCCTGCTTTCCCTATCTGCGCCTAATGACAGAGCTACGTGACGTCCCGTCACGGGACGGGATTCGTTCCGAGGGATTCGAATAAAGAACCAACTCTTTTTCTTTACTATAGTGGTCTCGATAACGGGTACCGGTTCTCAAAAGGGGATGCGAGTCCGAGGACTCTGTTCTTTTCTTATCGAACAACCGGGAAAACCGGTTTCGAGTATCATCCCTATGTACATGTATGTGTGTATGATAATGTATGTATTGGGGTTGTACAGTATACCGGAACTAGTATAGTATTCCGGTACTAATGAATCAAAAACGGTACTATACTCTGTTTGAAAATTACCGGTTCACCATATATTTTTTTTTTTTACAGGCATGACGGCGCGTCGTCACGTCGTGACATTGCTGGTTTTAGGAGCATGTTCAGCAGCGCACAATCACGGAGTACTTACAAGCAGACACAGTGTGTAGACAGAAAAGGGAGAATGGGCGCATTTTGTCTTAAAAACTGACGATAAAGGTGAAGCTATAACACTGAAACGCCCTCAGGAAGAGATGCTTTAAGACATGGCTAGCTAGCTAGCGGCTAAAGTCCAGCTGCAGTCGGCAGTGTTTTAGCTACTTCTAAATCACTAATTCTCGCCTCCATGGGGACAAAT
Source organism: Entelurus aequoreus (assembly GCF_033978785.1). Taxonomy (NCBI): domain Eukaryota; kingdom Metazoa; phylum Chordata; class Actinopteri; order Syngnathiformes; family Syngnathidae; genus Entelurus; species Entelurus aequoreus. The sequence continues at coordinate 30,768,619 of NC_084735.1, read as the reverse complement.
AAAGTATGTTTCTTACAAGTATCATCCCTGCAGGACAAGGAATAGCTAAGCATGCTTCACTACACACCGTAGGAGGATACGATAGCTCACCGGCGTCACAATGTAAACAAACATGGGTGGATCTACACATGACATCCACTGTAATGATACCAAGTACAAGAGCGTATCTAGTCGATACTACTATGATAACATCAATATGTTTTATCGTCAGAAAATGTTTTTTCTTATAAATTCATATTATATTCATAAACTCAGAAAATACGTCCTTGGACACATGAGAACTTAAATTATGACCAATGTATGACCCTGTAACTACTTGGCATCAGATTGATACCTAAATGTGTGGTATCATCCAAAACTAATGTAAAGTATCTAACAACATAAGAATAAGTGATTATTACATTTTAACAGAAGTGTAGATAGAACACGTTGAAACGGAAAATAACCAGATATTAACAGTAAATGAACAAGTAGATTAATAATCAATGTTTACAGCTTGTCCTTTATAATTTTGACAAAACAATAGAATGAGAAATGACACAATATGTTACTGCATACGTCAGCAGACAAATTAGGAGCCTTTGTTTGCTTACTTACTACTAAAAGACAAGTTGTCTAGTATGTTCACTATTTCATTTAAGGACTAAATTGCAATAAGAAACTTATGTTTAATGTACCGTAAGATGTTTTTGTAAAATAGACAGCCCTAGTATTATATATATATATATATATATATATATATATATATATATATATATATATATATATATATATATATATATATGTATATATATATATATATATATATATATATATATATATATATATATATATATATATATATATATATATATATATATATATATATATATATATATATATATATATGTATGTATATATATATATATATATATATATATATATATATATATATATATATATATATATATATATATATATATATATATATATACACATACCCAGTACAGCCCTGCGATGAGGTGGCGACTTGTCCAGGGTGTACCCCGCCTTCCGCCCGATTGTAGCTGAGATAGGCTCCAGCGCCCCCCGCGACCCCGAAGGGAATAAGCGGTAGAAAATGGATGGATGGATATACCCAGAATATATATAACCTTATATTTATATATGTATGTATATACATATGTATGTATATATGTTTATTAGTATGTATGTACATGTATGATATATATATATATATATATATATATATATATATATATATATATATATATATATATATATATATATATATATATTAAGTTAAAGTTAAAGTACCAATGATTGTCCCACACACACTAGGTGTGGCGAAATTACTCTGCATTTGACCCATCACCCTTGATCACCCCCTGGGAGGTGAGGGGAGCAGTGAGCAGCAGCGGTGGCCACGCCGGGAATCACTTTTGGTGATTTAACCCCCAATTCCAACCCTTGATGCTGAGTGCCAAACAGGGAGGACACTCTAACACTAAAACCTTATATGTATATATTTTATATCCAACCCTTAAAAAACACATTTGAGAATGCAATATAAATCAGCATTAAAAATAATATAAATCATTAAAATAGTGTTATTCAAAATAAACACAATAGTGTTTAGTAGTAATAGTAATTAGGTATGATTACATACCTATACATACATACACATACACACACACACATACATATATACAACCTTGTATTTATATATTTTATACCCAACCCTTAAAAAACACATTTAAGAATGTAATATAAATCAGCATTAAAAATAAAACCATTAAAAATCAAAATCAAAATAAATGGAAATAATTTGTGGTTTTAGAAACATGATTTATGTTTTATTATGGGGATGGAACTTCAACTGTTAAAACAAAGTGAAAAATAATGCAATATTACAGTGATGAGGTTTCTTTAAGTTATGGCTAAGAAACTACAATATAAGCTATAAAAGGAAATAAAAAATATTTGGGATTTTTTTTAATAGAAATAAATATAATTATTTAATATGGGAAGACAAAAAAAAAAAAAGGAACTTATATATTTTTTAAGGTATATATGTTGAAGCCCCCGCGACCCCGAAAGGGACAAGCGGTATAAAATGGATGGATGGATAGATGTTGAAGTACTACATTTGGTGCCGTCTTATGTGTGCTGGTATGTCAACAACAAACATTAAAATCCTTGAATTAGGCAATACCAACATAACTTTGATGAATTATTCCAGTAACAGACCTAATGTATATATAGAATGTATGTGTATTTATTTCTAAAGTAATATTTACATATTTAGGATGCTTTGAAAGTGAAAAAAAATAATCTGCAAAGTACACCGCAGGAGTCACATACGAAGGGGAAATGATAGAAGAGTAGGCAAAAGAATAATAGTGAAATATTTCTGACCGGAAGTGAGGGTGGAGAAGCAGCTCCACGAAGAGTCCTCTTCAGGCTGCCTGGCCTCGGACTGAGAGCATGACTCCCACAAAGACAGAGAAAAGTGGTCGGCGGTAACCCAGGCTGGACTGAGCAGAGCCACCAAGTCCAGACACAAAGCCAAGAAGACGCACAGCAGAGCGATGAGCTTGAAGGGTCGCAGCACGTACACGTCGTCCACGGACATGATTGCCTCCTCACACACCGCCGTGGACCGTCACTAGTGGGAAATGAACTGAAGCTGGACCTGTCTGTGTGTGAAAGCGAATTCTACCATGCCATCACTTGACATACACTGGCCGCTTTTTAGTGAGTCCCACGCGCTGAAGGCTGAACTCAAGACATCCGGTATGTGTTTGTTTACAAATTAAGAGCATTATAAAAGCTACACAACTATTTTTAAATCTCGGTTAAACCTAATATTAGAACACATTGTGAACCATAGAGTGATGCACTCTTTTAAATCATCCAGTATGAATATGTTATTATATTCCAAAAACTATTTATCCACTTACTCTTTTATTTTGAAAAAAGTTAAAGGGATGTTCGGAATAAGCACGCGCTAAAACGGCAAAGTCAGGCAACTCATAATAACAAAGTGACGAAAATAGATACACACGTTTAAAAATATGTAGTTTATCCGATTAAATTGCATTATATGATGGCCTTAAATGATTAGACGTTTCATCTGCATTTATATCATTAGCATGGGCACAGAGTCCGTTGGAGAGTTGGAAATAGTTGCTGTTGGTGCAATGCGCTGAAACTCCAGCAGATGGCAGTGTTCCATCGTCACTTCTCTGTCATCAAGCATACTCATAAAATACTACAGGATGTTTTCTTGCTGTTTTGTAGTCATTGTGTGAAAGACACAAAACAGTGGTATTTTATGAGTATAACAGACTTCTATTTTGTTAGATTATAACTGCAGGTCAATTGTATTTTTTTCTAGGGTATTACTGATATGTTATATTTACAATATAACCTAAATCCCATGTATTATGATTATTATGATATACAGCTTGTTTGACATTATTTACACATTTTTGTCCATCTTGGTAAATAGCTACTAGACCACATGTGTCCGACTCAAATGTGGCCCACCACTTCATTTTATGTGGCCCGCGAAAGCCTGGAAATAATATGCATTAATAAAGTTATTTATATTTTCTTACTACATATATTTGTTCTTTCCATTTTGACATAAAAAAATACATGTAGTGCATATAATTGTACTTGTTTAAAACTTTAATATTATCTAATAATGCAACAAAATAATATATTATCATATTTTGCAAAATATGTGTTTTGCTCAAATAAAGATACATTCCTAAATAGCTGCTTGACTTATGATTTCAAAACAAGTTATCCATAAATTTACCATAAAATAGACTTTGGCCCCGTTTTTCCATTTACAGTAATACAGTATGAAAACAACAACCGTGGATTTCACAGTAAAAACCGGCAGCTCAGTTGCCGGAATTTACTGTAAAAACTAAAGTGGTACCCATTTTAAAATTCTATTTGCAGTAATATGCAGTACAAAAAATACACACAAAATGTATATATATTTTCACAAATATTCATACAAATATTTTCTGGTGACTGAGCTGCTAGTTTTTTTAACAGTAAGATCTAAAGTGTTTTTTTTTACAATGTACATAAAAAAAATAATAATCAAATGCGTAGGCAATTTTGTAATCCTTATACATTTATATTCATATATTGTTCACTGTTACGGCCCTCTGGGGGCACCCATAACTGTGATTTGGCCCACGATGAAAATAAGTATGACACGCCTGAACTTGACTATAAAGACAAGGAGATAGCTTTCATCCTATTTAGTATATTATGATTATTCATACTGTATTGCAATTTTTTATAATTTAATGTTACTATTCTCAGTGGTGATTATATCTGATATCTTTCTTGTATGACATTCTTTAGAGTAGTCAGTGTACAGCTTCTATCACAGTGTCAGTTTACTGTACACTGAAAATAACCCAACACAGAGAAAGCTAGTCAATGCCCAGTGGCATACATTGTGGTCTTGTGTCTATATATTTTTTGGTGTATTTGTAAAGGCTGAATATTTATAAGCATAATGGATATAGAGCATTTGCTCCACAAATGAAGGTGGGTCTTAGTATCGAGTACAACGTGCGTTTAGCCCAGTTTAGTTTCATTTTGGAGCCTAAATTAGAGGTTTTCAATGTGCTTCACATAATGAGAGTTTCAGACTTGTACGCCCTAATGGTGCTGCCAAGATGCCAGCGGGGCTCGGGACTAGGGGGGTGGCAGTGTAGCACTAGTTTCCACAGAGAGCACCATGTTCATTTCTTTGAAACGCTCCTCCTCATGGACAGGACAGGCAAAGCGGCCTGTCATCCTCCTCCAAAAAGCCCCTCATTAGAAAATCCTCCCGGCAGACAAAGCTTCTTGCTTCATGGTGATTTAAAAGAGCAGACAGAAAGAAAAAAAAAAGTCTGGTCATGATTTACTGTTTTTTTGTGATCCTCCTCTTAAGTATCCGCCACCCACCTACAATCCTCCTGTTATAGCCCTCATCCGCCATGTTTTAAACCTCCCACGTGCTAACACAGTTGGGTTGACTCACTCAGCATTCTGGGAATGATGGAGAACAATGTAATAAAAAAATAGAAAAAGAGTGTGACACACTCTTGTGATTCAGCCGACATGTGAATGATGCTGACCAAGGTTATCATGCAGGAAGCTTCCTGACTAACTACTCATCACATGACCTCATCCTTTTGTTGCCTCCTGCTTTTCCTGCCGCTGATCATGCTCACAATAATCCTCTCAAGGATTTTTCCTGACTGTGAATAGGCTTCCATGGTAACTGATGAGGCTTTATGTACGGCTGTCCTTACGACACACGTTCAACCTGAACATCTTTCATGCAGAAATCAAGAACCATGTCACAGCCACTTCCTGTTATGGTTTTCATTGATGGTGACCAGGAAGGATGAACAGTACAGTCATCTCTCGCCATGCACATCGCGCTTCAAATATTGCGGCTTCACCACATCACTGACTTTCCTCCCCAACATTTTTGGCCTATATTGAGCTTTTTGAAGCATAATGACTAAATGAACTAATCATATCAATACTGCTGCAGTAGTGGTTACTAAAAGAGACCAAACCAATCAGAGCGCATTGTTCAGTATTGTGGCCACTGATTGGCTCAGCCTCAGGCAGCATTACTATATTGCAGTGCAATCATGGTACTTGGGCTCCATCTAGTGGCATGCCAAACAATCACTTGAATAAAAATTCAAAACACAGTGTTACTGTTGAAACTGTGTGAAATTGGCCTAAAATATTAAATATATGTGGTAAATAAAACCTCTGCCTTGTTTTGAATGAATATTTAGGCTCAGTGTGCTGCAGTCATTATGGTGGTACTTGGACAGCCAAGTGTTTTCTTAGGTGGTACTTGGTGGAAAAAGTTTAAGAACCACTGCTATATTGCATTAAATGAGTATGAGAGACGCTTGGTACCCCCTTGTCCCCACCCCGTTTCTTTTCAAGGATTAGTGTCAGTCTTCATTTAAATGGCAATATATGAACAACGCAGCAGTCGGCATCCTAATGACAGCAGAAATTGTACTGTAAGTGATGGTTTATTATGTTTGTTGGCTCTTATGAAGTCTGCAGTGAGTAGTAATCAGTGATGGAGAGAAAAAAAAGCAAACGTTGTGATGCGTTTTTTAAATTAATGCACCGCGTATGCTTAAAATGATCAAAATACTGAACTATTAAATGTTATTACATGTGCCCATTACTACATTACATATATACTTACATCATGTACTGTATATAAAACATCAATGGAGGTGTTTGGATGTTTATTAAGTGCTTTATAGGCTCCATTGTAAGCTGACTTTTGATCGCATTTATAATATTTAGAGGGCAAAAAAATAACTTCCATCGTCATGTCTTTCATAATGATTGTGAATGATAGGCCAAATTCCAAAAAAAGTGCAGTTCTCCTTTAATTTGCAGTACAAAAACCAGTTCCCAAAATGAGTTTAAATTAACAATATGCCTGAAAGAGTTAATATAGTTTATATTAAGTCTGCATAAGTGCACAGTTACAGTACAGTGTTTAAAGGTGCCATAAGTAGTAATGTGGCCAGAAATGGTACTGCAATGACGGTCAAACTTCTGGAGTCCCCTCCCTCTCTCCCTGACTGAGGTTGCCAGATAAGCAGCCAAATCCGAATTCTACTCCAAGGAACTTCAAATGGCAATCGACGAGTCCTACGCTGTAGGTTTCTTTTGTTTATGCTTCTTGCAAGATGGTTTAGTAAATAATTATGCCACATTTTACTAAAGTCAGTTAGCCAAATGTATTTGTAAAGTCACGCAGCAAGTCGGGACAGATTGTTGGCATTAACCTTCTAAAATGTCTAGTTTGACTGCACAGACCACCATTGAAATAATTATATATAATATAATATATTATATATCCCATAGGCCTACTTTGATGGTAAGCCAAGGCTAAATGTAAAATTACAGCCTCATTTTGTTCAGCATAACCCCATGTTGCATCCAACCTGACGCATTCTCTTCCATTTACGCACATCAAAAGAGCATCATACACAAATACAAATAGACGGAGTAGACTTTGAAAGGGTAAAAGAGACTAGATTTTTGGGTGTAATAATATATGAAAATATTAACTGGAGATCTCATATAAAAATATGCAACATAAGGTGGCAAGGAATGTTTCAATAATGAACAAAGCAAAATATGTTTTGGACCAAAAATCACTCCATACTACTCGCCAGTGTTACCATATCTGAGTTATTGTTATGTTGTTCGGTCCAAGTCGCTCCCCGTCCCCCAACGTTGACCTCTGCACTCTGACCCCGTATCTCAGCGACTGTGTCACAAACATGGGGGTAAAGTTCGACTCAGATTTTAAACAAATCAGCAGCGTCGTACAAAAAAGCTTTTATCAATTACGCCAAATAGCGAAATTGAAACCGCTTCTATCAGGACATGATCTCGAGAAATTAATCCACGCCTTTATCTCGACTCGTTTAGACTACTGCAATGCCCTGTATGTAGGCATTAGCCAGGCCTCCCTCGCCCACCTGCAGCTCGTGCAGAACTCTGCTGCTCGTCTGCTAACACAGACCCGCAGACGTGAGCACATCACCCCTATATTAGCGTCCCTTCACTGGCTCCCTGTGCATTACTACTCCTTTTATTTGTTTTTAAATGTCTAAACAACCTCGCGCCAACATATCTCTCCGACCTCCTTCAGCCTTACTGCCCCACCCGATCCCTAAGATCAGCCGATCAGCTGCTACTGACGGTCCCGGACACAAGGTTGAAGCTTAGAGGTGACAGAGCTTTCGCTGCTGCTGCTCCCAAGCTCTGGAACGACCTACCTCTGAGTGTTAGACAAGCCTCCTCTCTTCCTATTTTTAAATCTCTCTTGGCTTTTAACACTGAGTGATATCCATCCTGCAATGGCGCCCCATAATACACTTGCTGTGAACCTGTTTTTATGTTTTTATATTTTATTTATTTATTTTTTTTATCGTGTTCTGTTTGTGTTGTGTTGTGTTTGCTCGGTTCTCGTACTATCTTTTAACCTGGCAATTGTACAACACTTTGGCTACCCCTATGGTAAATTTTAAATGTGCTTTATAAATAAAGTTGATTTGATTTGATTTGATTATTGTGCAGGAATATGGGGAAATAACTACAAATATGCACTTCATTTACTAACCGTGTTACAAAAAAGATCAGTTAGACTAATACATAATGTTGGATATAGAGAACATAAAAGCACTTTATTTATTGAATCAAAAATATTGAAATTCAACGATTTGGTAAAATTGTAAACAGCTAAAATTATGTACAAAGCAAACTATAACCTGCTACCCAATATTGTACAACAATTCTCCTAAACTAAAGAGGAGAAATATAACCTTAGAGGAAAAACTAACTTTAAACATTTGTATGCACATACAACATTTAAGACCTTCAGCATATCAGTATGTGGAATTAAATTATGGAATGGATTAAGCACACAAGTTAAACAATGTACTGATATGATTCAGTTTAAGAGGTTGTTCAAATTAATTGTGCTTACAAAGTACAAGGAAGAAGAATTATGAGAAATACCTGAGAAAAATGGGATATTCTTCATCTCAGTATGTTTATCATGACTAAGTTAATCATATATTGCAATAACTGCTGTATTAATCATTCACTGATGTAATTGTGTTCCAAAAAGAAGACAGTAAATGAACATATGTATTTGTAAATGCTCTGAAGTGGGAAAGGGCTAGGATTAAATAAGCTTTGCTTCTTCCTACTCCTTTTCGGACATGATGCAGGAGAAATGATATGAAATGATGTGTGATGTATTATACTGTAAGTGTGTTCATGTTCGAAATAAACTAAACTCAATCAATCAATCACCATCTTTCGGTGCAGAGTGTGATTCTATGAGCCAACCCACGTTATGCAAAAACCACGTTACACATAAATCATATAGCCTACTACCATGTCAATACACAAAGTAGAAAATCATTACATGTAATGCATTATATTGTACCAAGCAAATACTACCCCATATGTGTTTGATGCACATTGAAACCACAATTAGCCGTGCTAATGTTGGAACCACCTTTCCTCAGCATATCTGCATATTGAAAACGAAATAGGCACTGACACTACACATATCCACGTAGGTTTTATTTGTCGCAAATATACTTTTCCCTTTCAGTTGGATGACACATCGACATACAGGCTAACCGGCATATATTTCCCCCGTCGATGTGTCATTGACCGGGCATTCATTGCACGAGCATACTAGCTTTGTTAGACAAGATCATAGACTGTATTGGACAATATAGTTTACACACAAAATGTCCATGTCCATTTATTACAAGTAATAAGAAAATGTAAATGCCTGACTTACCTATCAAGGAGGAAATGAGCAAATTTGGCATCTGATGAAAAAATCTTCTCCGCCTTCAATCGTCTGCATCGTTCAAAGGAATCCACGATACAAATCCTCCTTCCTGGCTTTGTCATGAATAAGTTGAGAATCCTAACGACGCCTTATAAATGTACTTAGTTCTTACATGTTTAGTAACTTTACCAGTGGCAGTCGCCAGATGAAGGTGGCGATGCGTAACTCGCAACCTGGATGTGACACACTCACAGACTTTCTATTTGGTCTAACGGTGGAGGGCGGGGCATCGAAATGAAAACAATAACAAGATTTCAGGGCTGTAAATCTAAATTTTAAATGAGCATATCCTGGCTGAACTACTGTTATCAGTTATAAAGCTATTTGAAAACAACATGATTTATTAATGCCTTTAGACATATCAGGGCCATTTTATGATGAAATGACATGAAATGACATACATATGGCACCTTTAAGTCAAAAAGTGGTTATGGTGCAAAAATTGCACTGCTTGTATTTACACACTCTGCTTATTAGCAATAAAGCTACAGACACACAAAATGAAAAGTTACTATCTTACTGACTGTCCATATTGAAGGCTAGATTTTGGGCAACATATTGTCGGACAGCTGAGACGTAGTTAAAATTACTGAAAAATAGTACGATATATTTACATAAGAACAGAATAGAATATAACTTTATAGTTGCACGTAAAAAGTACAGTAAAATGTAATTTTCAGCACAAACCTGTTCAAGTGCAGACATACATAATGTGTGTGTGTGTGTGTGTGTGTGTGTGTGTGTGTGTGTGTGTGTGTGTGTGTGTGTGTGTGTGTGTCCATTCTGGCTGTCAAATTGATCATAATGTCACCTTGCGATGCGGAAAGCTTCTCCGAGATGTTATCCAACTTGCGATTCAATTCTGACATCGATGCGAACGACCCATCACGACAAGCCGGTTCCCCTGGACCTGTGCTTCTCTTAAAGAAGATATTGTCAATTGAGTTGAGGGACCATTTTATCAATTCCATGTTTGGATTTAGAACAGTGCAAAAGAGAGGCTCTTAGAAAATTAAGACAAGAAAAAACGAGACGAGATAACGGAGAGGAAGGGAAATGTGAGCGTCTTCGTTGAGAGCCAAGCAAGAATGGGTCTTAATGAGAATTCATCCACAGGAAGGGGATTAATAAAGTACTTCTGATTCTGATTCTGATTCTGAAGTCAGTACAGTGCTGATAGAATTTGGCCTTTGTGGAGGTATGTTGCTAGGCAGAACTGCATCAAAACTACTACAACAAAACAAGTTCTAGTCAGTCTGGTTTCAATAAACTGTGAGAGGTCTTTCTGCAAAACATTTTTTGAAAAGTCTGCTACTTAAAGTCAGTGCCAGCATGTAAGTGAACCTCCCAGCAGCTGCTTTTCCGGAGCTTTCTTTAAGGTTTCGCTGACACTGAGTGTTGATGGATGCCACAACGCCGCCGTCACTTTCCTGGCCATTTTCGTGCCAGCCGGCCAGTTAGCTGAGGGGATTCAATCCAGCGGCGCTGCTTGCGTCTGATTCCTCGAGACCGCTGCTAGCGTGACTCCGCAAGAATGCTGAATCAGGCTTTAAGGGAGACAATGATAAATACGTTGGGACTGCTGAGATGGAAGCTTTCCCGGCGCATCATCTTCACTGTCATGAGGTCAGCCTGGAGCAAACACGAAGGGACTATTAGGATCATGTTTGAGATGTGTTGGTTTGGTGCCACCATGTTTACCAACAAAAACATTCATATTGTGTTTAAAGGCCTACTGAAACCCACTACTACCGACCACGCAGTCTGATAGTTTATATATCAATGATGAAATCTTATCATTGCAACACATGCCAATACGGCCGGGTTAACTTATAAAGTGCAATTTTAAATTTCCCGCCACACTTCCGCTTGAAAACGTTTTATTATGCTGACGTATGCGTGTGACGTCACGAGGATAAGGGAAGTATTCGGAGCCCGAAAAATCCTATACACAAAGCTCTGTTTTCATTTCATAATTCCACAGTATTCTGGACATCTGTGTTGGTGAATCTTTTGCAATTTGTTTAATGAACAATGGAGGCTGCAAAGAAGAACGTTGTGGGTGGGATCGGTGTATTATGGCTGGCTGTAGCAACACAACAAGGAGGACTTTGTTGGATAGCAGACACTAGCGCAGGCGACCTCACCTTGACTTCCTACGTCTCCGGGCCGCCGAACGCATCGTCGATCGCTGGAACGCAGGTGAGCACGGGTGTTGATGAGCAGAGGAGGGCTGGCTGGCGTAGGTGGAGCGCTAATGTTTTTATCATAGCTCTGACGAGCTCCCGTTGCTAAGTTAGCGTCGTTAGCAACAGCATTGCTAGGCTTCGACAGGCGTGGAATACACATTAACCGTGTATTTACATGTCCAGTGTTTGGTTCGGTGTCTCCTGATAGTAGTATTGTTGAACTTCTGTCTATCCTTCCAGTCAGGTATTTATTTATTTAGTTTCTATCTGCATTTGAGACAGATGCTATCACGTTAGCTCATGCTAAAGAGCTTCGTCGATGTATTGTCGTGGAGATAAAAGTCACTGAATGTCCATTTCGCCTTCTCGACTCTCATTTTCAAGAGGATATAGTATCCGAAGTAGTTTAAAATACAAATCCGTGATCCACAATAGAAAAAGGAGAGAGTGTGGAATCCAATGAGCCAGCTTGTACCTAAGTTACGGTAAGAGCGAAAAAATATATATCTTGAACTGCATTCTAGTCCGTCACTCTAACGTTCCGCATCCACAAATCTTTCATCCTCGCTCAAATTAATGGGGTAATCGTCGCTTTCTCGCTCCAAATATCTCTCGCTCCATTGTAAACAACGGGGAATTGTGAGCAGCACTACCGCTTGTGACGTCACGCTACTTCCGATAGGGGCACAGCTTTTTTTTTATCAGCGAGCAAAAGTTGCAAACTTTATCGTCGATTTTCTCTACTAAATCATTTCAGCTAAAATATGGCAATATCGCGAAATGATCAGGTATGACACATAGAATGGATCTGCTATTCCCGTTTAAATAAAAAAAAATCATTTCAGTTGGCCTTTAAGTTCACTAGAGCTTGTGTCCATGGATGTCCACCTGGCTCTTAGCACCCTTGGCCTGTCTTACCAGCAGGTGGACATCTGTTTACTTCCTCCCCAATCCGTCGCCATGGCAGCGAACCCACCATCCCAGCCATCTCCGGCCGACCCCTCCCCTTTCTGCAGACACCAGCTGTGAGCCGCTTATGCTGATCATGCAGTCGGGCTCTTTAAGATTGCAGCGCTGAAGTCATCACTGTGCTCTGCTGCCACGCTTCACTCATCATCACGTCCAACACACACACGCACGCACACGCACACACACACACACACACACACACACACACACACGCACACTCACACACATACACACGCACACACACACACACGCACGCATGCACGCACACACACACACACTTTCAGGGAAGCTGGCTGTGTGGTGTGTGCATTTGGGTTTCTATCAACAAATTATAGCATGTGGTTGGATTTTCAAATGGAATTCTGAATGCTTCCATTATAACTTTTGTAGGCCAACTGGGACGAGCGTCAAACTCTGACATCATGTTCTTCTCCTCTCTGGGATTATTGTAATTTTAAGACCTCTTCCTTTGCACTACATGGTCATGAAATGCCACAAATATAGTCAGGCGTTTTCACACAGCTCCTTCAATTTGTCATGGTTCCTGGTTTTTAGCCTTTACATTGATTTTTTTCTTGATCTATCTGTGATCAGTACTATTTACAATGTTCTGCAAATTGAAAACGCCTTCAGACCAGGCTGACATTTTAAACTTGAATTAAGTCATTCCCATTCCCTTTTATCCTAGCTAAATAGGATTTTTAAAAGTATATTGTCTCAATGAACAATAATGTTACAATTATACTTATAAAAAACAAATGTATAATAAGACACTATCAATAAAGCTTTAAATTAAATTACATTAAATCAAATTAAGTTTAATTATAAAATAAGATAACATTTGTAAATGTAAATTTATTCAGATTGAACAATTTTCTAAAAATGTCAATTAAAGTACCTATTTATTCATCTTTAAATATGAATATGTTATTTTGATTGATGAAATTAAAGTAGATTTAAATTATGTTTACAATTTAAATAAAGGTCATCCTAATTTTCCCAATATGGCATGGTTAACTTTAAAGGGTTTGCGATGAAGTGGCGACTTGTCCAGGGTGTACCCCGCCTTCCGCCCGATTGAAGCTGAGATAGGCTCCAGCGCCCCCCGCGACCCCAAAGGGAATAAGCGGTAGAAAATGGATGGATGGATGGAACTTTAAAGGGATTCAAGTAAATCTAATATATTTTCAATTTACTTGAATAATTTTCTAAATAAAAAACAACCAAACCCATTGTTGTACCTTTAAATTATACTTCATAATTTTAGTTGGTGAAATTAAACTACATTAATTTTTTATATTAAAATTTTAATTACACTTACTATAAGTATCAGCTAGTTGGAGTCCATTAGCATGGTTCAATGTACAATTCACTCCAGTTTACCTAATAAAGGAGGATATAAGTAAATACCCTGTTAGATATTATTTTAATTTAATTTAATTTAATTTAATTAGCCTCTTTCATTTCTAAATGATACATCATTTTTTGCGAGAACATATTAAAACCTATAGAAAAGATTGGTAATCTTTGTTTTACATATCAGTATTTTCTTTCACATTGTAGTCTATACAGGGGTCCCCAAACTTTTTGACTCGGGGGCCGCATTGGATTAAAAAAATTTGGCCGGGGGCCGGAGCTGTATATATATATATATATATATATATATATATATATATATATATATATATATATATATATATATATATATATATATATATATATGTGTGTGTATTCCGAGCGCGATGATGTCACGTTATCGATGGGAAAATGCATTTTTAGACAATATGATTTGCCTGAGTAGCTAGGAGACACCGAGAGTAACAAGCGGTAGAAAATGGAATAGAAAGGACAGATTTTAAAAAATAAAAAAAAAATAAAAAAAAATAAAAGTATTTATTTATTTATTTTTTTAAAATTTGGGACTTCCCGCGGGCCGTAGTTTGGGGACCCCTGGTCTATACTGAAAAACATGCAAACTCTCCTGAAGTCACTACTCCTGAAGAAATGATTGTCGCTCTCCAAAGGAATCATTTTATAGTATAGGACAATAAATGAGAGCCCATTTGTTTTCTTCCATGTTTACTTATTTGACCAGAGGCACTGCTCGTGACAAAGCATCCAGCTGAGAGAGTAAAATTTAAATCTGCTGTCCCCCCATTCTTGACTCTCCGCCATCTTGTCCCTATTGAAACCAGAGTGTCGCCCGCCCCTCTGGCACACTGTAGGCGGTCTAGTAAGGCAGCAATGAGGGAGGTGATCACAGTGCATTAGAGCTACAGTATGTGTGACATGCAAAGGAGAGGCGCCACAATGTGACAACAGTTGAGTTGAAAAGTGAAGCGATGAAGGCCAGCTTTGAAACATCACTTAATGACAAGAAACATGTTTTCAATGAGCCCAGTCACTGACTGGTAATCTCTGACTTTAAAGGTTTTTAAAAAAAATAAGGGGACACTTTGCCACCTGAAGACACCTTAGACTATGACACACTTTTAAGATGTAATTTTTTGTTCAGCCTGTCAGGAGTATCATGTGGCCGCCACCTGCGGTCCAGCATCTCACCTTTCCTTCACCTGTCCTGGACCATATTGTTGAGCTTTCAGTGAAATGAGTGCATATTACATTGCTGTACATACTGAATGTTTGTCTCATGCAGCAAACATGGCCAAATATACTGATGAGATTAATAACACTGACATATAGAGCTGCATACAATACCAATAGGCAGTAATTTACTGCATCTAGCATGTATCAAAAAGCCAGATGGCTAACGTTTTTTTAAATTTAAATGACCTATGACCCTGAGCTAATTTCTGGGTTTATTATATATATATATATATATATATATATATATATATATATATATATATATATATATATATATATATATATATATATATATATATATATATATATCCATCCATCCATCTTCTTCCGCTTATCCGAGGTCGGGTCGCGGGGGCAGCAGCTTAAGCAGGGAAGCCCAGACTTCCCTCTCCCCAGCCACTTCGTCCAGCTCCTCCCGGGGGATCCCGAGGCGTTCCCAGGCCAGTTGGGAGACATAGTCTTCCCAACCTGTCCTGGGTCTTCCCCGTGGTCTCCTACCGGTCGGACGTGCCCTAAACACCTCCCTAGGGAGGCGTTCGGGTGGCATCCTGACCAGATGCCCGAACCACCTCATCTGGCTCCTCTCGATGTGGAGGAGCAGCGGCTTTACTTTGAGCTCCCCCCGGATGGCAGAGCTTCTCACCCTATCTCTAAGGGAGAGCCCCGCCACCCGGCGGAGGAAACTCATTTCGGCCGCTTGTACCCGTGATCTTGTCCTTTCGGTCATAACCCAAAGCTCATGACCATAGGCGAGGATGGGAACGTAGATCGACCGGTAAATTGAGAGCTTTGCCTTCCGGCTCAGCTCCTTCTTCACCACAACGGATCGATACAGCGTCCGCATTACTGAAGACGCCGCACCGATCCGCCTGTCGATCTCACGATCCACTCTTCCCTCACTCGTGAACAAGACTCCGAGGTACTTGAACTCCTCCACTTGGAGCAGGGTCTCCTCCGCAACCCGGAGATGGCACTCCACCCTTTTCCGGGCGAGAACCATGGATTCGGACTTGGAAGTGCTGATTCTCATCCCAGTCGCTTCACACTCAGCTGCGAACCGATCCAGCGAGAGCTGAAGATCCTGGCCAGATGAAGCCATCAGGACCACATCATCTGCAAAAAGCAGAGACCTAATCCTGCAGCCACCAAACCAGATCCCCTCAACGCCTTGACTGCGCCTAGAAATTCTGTCCATAAAAGTTATGAACAGAATCGGTGACAAAGGGCAGCCTTGGCGGAGTCCAACTCTCACTGGAAACGTGTCCGACTTACTGCCGGCAATGCTGACCAAACTCTGGCACTGATCATACAGGGAGCGGACCGCCACAAGCAGACAGTCCGATACCCCATACTCTCTGAGCACTCCCCACAGGATTTCCCTGCCTTCTCCAAGTCCACAAAACACATGTAGACTGGTTGGGCAAACTCCCATGCACCCTCAAGGACCCTGCCGAGAGTATAGAGCTGGTCCACAGTTCCACGACCAGGATGAAAACCACACTGTTCCTCCTGAATCCGAGGCTCGACTATCCGGCGTAGCCTCCTCTCCAGCACACCTGAATAGAACTTACCGGGAAGATTGAGGAGTGTGATCCCACGATAGTTAGAACACACCCTCCGGTTCCCCTTCTTAAAGAGAGGAACCACCGACCCCGGTCTGCCAATCCAGAGGTACCGCCCCCGCGATGCTGCAGAGTCTTGTCAACCAAGACAGCCCCACAGCATCCAGAGCCTTAAGGAACTCCGGGCAGATCTCATCCACCCCCGGGGCCTTGCCACCGAGGAGCTTTTTAGCTACCTCAGCAACCTCAGCCCCAGAAATAGGAGAGCCCACCACAGATTCCCCAGGCACTGCTTCCTCATAGGAAGACGTGTTGGTGGGATTGAGGAGGTCTTCGAAGTATTCCCCCCACCGATCCACAACATCCGCAGTCGAGGTCAGCAGAACACCATCCTCACCGTACACGGTGTTGATAGTGCACTGCTTCCCCTTCCTGAGGCGGCGGATGGTGGTCCAGAATCGCTTCGAAGCCGTCCGGAAGTCGTTTTCCATCAATCAATCAATCAATCAATGTTTATTTATATAGCCCTAAATCACAAGTGTCTCAAAGGGCTGTACAAGCCACAACGACATCCTCGGTACAGAGCCCACATACGGGCAAGGAAAAACTCACCCCAGTGGGACGTCGGTGAATGACTATGAGAAACCTTGGAGAGGACCGCATATGTGGGTAACCCCCCCCCTCTAGGGGAGACCGAAAGCAACAGATGTCGAGTGGGTCTGACATAACATTGTGAAAGTCCAATCCACAGTGGATCCAACACATCAGCGGGAGTCCAGTCCACAGCGGGGCCAACAGGAAACCATCCCGAGCGGAGACGGGTCAGCAGCGCAGAGATGTCCCCAACCGATGCACAGGCTAGTGGTCCACCCGGGGTCCCGGCTTTGGACAGCCAGCACTTCATCCATGGCCACCGGTCCTATGCAACTCCCCCTCGCAAGGGACAGGGGAGAAGAGGAGAGAAGAAAAGAAACGGCAGATCAACTGGTCTAAAAAAGGGGGGGTCTATTTAAAGGCTAGATTATACAAATGAGTTTTAAGATGGGACTTAAATGCTTCTACTGAGGTAGCATCTCTAACTGTTACCGGGAGGGCATTCCAGAGTACTGGAGCCCGAATAGAAAACGCTCTATAGCCCGCAGACTTTTTTTTGGCTCTGGGAATCACTAATAAGCCGGAGTTCTTTGAACGCAGATTTCTTGTCGGGACATATGGTACAATACAATCGGCGAGATAGGCTGGAGCTAAACCGTGTAATATTTTATACGTAAGTAGTAAAACCTTAAAGTCGCATCTTAAGTGCACAGGAAGCCAGTGCAAGTGAGCCAGTATAGGCGTAATATGATCAAACTTTCTTGTTTTTGTCAGAAGCCTTGCAGCCGCATTTTGTACCAACTGTAATCTTTTAATGCTAGACATAGGGAGGCCCGAAAATAAAACGTTACAGTAATCGAGACGAGACGTAACGAACGCATGAATAATGATCTCAGCGTCGCTAGTGGACAAGATGGAACGAATTTTAGCGATATTACGGAGATGAAAGAAGGCCGTTTTAGTAACACTCTTAATGTGTGACTCAAACGAGAGAGTTGGGTCGAAGATAATACCCAGATTCTTTACCGAGTCTCCTTGTTTAATTGTTTGGTTGTCAAATGTTAAGGTGGTATTATTAAATAGATGTTGGTGTCTAGCAGGACCGATAATCAGCATTTCCGTTTTCTTAGCGTTGAGTTGCAAAAAGTTAGCGGACATCCATTGTTTAATTTCATTAAGACACGCCTCCAGCTGACTACAGTCCGGCGTGTTGGTCGGCTTTAGGGGCATGTAGAGTTGAGTGTCATCAGCATAACAGTGAAAGCTAACACCGTACTTGCGTATGATGTCACCCAGCGGCAGCATGTAAATACTAAAGAGTGCAGGGCCAAGAACCGAACCCTGGGGAACTCCGCACGTTACCTTGACATAGTCCGAGGTCACATTGTTATGGGAGACGCACTGCATCCTGTCAGTAAGATAAGAGTTAAACCAAGACAAGGCTAAGTCTGACATACCAATACGTGTTTTGATACGCTCTAATAAAATATTATGATCGACGGTATCGAAAGCGGCGCTAAGATCAAGAAGCAGCAACATAGATGACGCATCAGAATCCATCGTTAGCAATAGATCATTAGTCATTTTTGCGAGGGCTGTCTCCGTAGAGTGATTTGCCCTGAAACCGGATTGAAAAGGTTCACAGAGATTGTTAGTCACTAAGTGTTCATTTAGCTGCTGTGCAACAATTTTTTCGAGAATTTTAGAAATAAACGGAAGGTGGGAGACCGGTCGGTAGTTTACCATGAGGTCAGGATCGAGGTTAGGTCTTTTGAGCAGAGGATGAATAACCGCTTTTTTGAATGCTAGGGGAACAGTGCCGGAGGAAAGTGATAAGTTTATAATATTTAACACTGATGGACCTAATAATACAAACAGTTCCTTGATAAGTTTCCCAGGAAGTGGGTCAAGTAAACATGTTGTTTGTTTTATCCCACTTACACGCTGTAATAATTCCTCTAATGTTATTTCATCAAAAATAGAGAGACTATTTTGGAGGGCAGTGTCCGTCGTATATACAGTCGTATTTGTGTTAATAGAACCCAGTTGTAGCTGGGATGCGTTGTCTTTAATCTCCTTTCTAATGAGTTCAATTTTCTTATTAAAGAAATTCATAAAATCATCTGCCGAGTGGGTGGAGCTACTGGGAGGAGTCCCTTGTTGGGTTAGCGATGCTACTGTACTAAACAGAAATTTAGGATCGTTTTTGTTGAGGCGGATGAGATTTGAGTAGTATTTAGCTTTAGCTAAGGTAAGCATGCGTTTATAAGTTATTAAACTATCACTCCATGCTTGATGGAAAACCTCAAGTTTAGTCGCGCGCCATTTGCGTTCCAGTTTTCTACATGATAATTTATGAGCTCTAATTTCTTCTGTAAACCATGGGGTGCGCCTTTTAGGGGCCCTTTTTTGCTTTAGCGGTGCTATACTATCAATAATTTCGCGCAAGGCATCGTCAAAGTTGTTAGTGAGGTTATCAATAGAGCCGACATAATTTGGGAATGGTGCCATTACCGAAGGCAGTAGGTCAGCAAGAGTCATCGTTGTGGCAGCATTAATGTTGCGGCCGCTATAGCAGTTATTATTATTATTAGCTTGTTGACAAAGAGTCAAAACTTCAAATTTTATAAGGTAATGATCGGACATTACTTTAGTATATGGAAGTATCATAACTTTGGAGGTGGTGACACCCCTGACAAGCACTAGATCTATTGTATTACCGTTGCGATGCGTGGGTTCATGTATTATTTGTGTAAGACCACAGCTATCAATTATGGTTTGGAGCGCCACGCACTGAGGGTCCGATGGGGTATTCATATGGATATTAAAGTGATCGTTTTCCATGACTTCCCCGAACTCCTCCCATGTCCGAGTTTTTGCCTCCGCGACCGCCGAAGCCGCACACCGCTTGGCCTGTCGGTACCTGTCCGCTGCCTCAGGAGTCCTATGAGCCAAAAGAACCCGATAGGACTCCTTCTTCAGCTTGACGGCATCCCTCACCGCCGGTGTCCACCAACGGGTTCTAGGATTACCGCCACGACAGGCACCAACTACCTTGCGGCCACAGCTCCAATCAGCCGTCTCGACAATAGAGGTGCGGAACATGGTCCATTTGGACTCAATGTCCAGCACCTCCCTCGTGTCATGTTCAAAGTTCTTCCGGAGGTGGGAATTGAAACTCTCTCTGACAGGAGACCCTGCCAGACGTTCCCAGCAAACCCTCACAATGCGTTTGGGCCTGTCAGGTCTGTCCGGCATCCTCCCCCACCATCGCAGCCAACTCACCACCAGGTGGTGATCGGTAGAAAGCTCCGCCCCTCTCTTCACCCGAGTGTCCAAAACATGAGGCCGCAAATCCGACGACACAACTACAAAGTCGATCATGGAACTGCGGCCTAGGGTGTCCTGGTGCCAAGTGCACATATGGACACCCTTATGTTTGAACATGGTGTTCGTTATGGACAATCTGTGACGGGCACAAAAGTCCAATAACAAAACACCGCTCGGGTTCAGATCTGGGCAGCCATTCTTCCCAATCACGCCTTTCCAGGTTTCACTGTCGCTGCCAACATGAGCGTTGAAGTCCCCCAGTAGAACGAGGGAATCACCCGGGGGAGCACTCTCAAGTACTCCCTCGAGTGAATCCAAAAAGGGTGGGTACTCCGAGCTGCGGTTTGGCGCGTAAGCGCAAACCACAGTCAGGACCCGTTCCCCCACCCGATGGCGGAGGGAAGCTACCCTCTCGTCCACCGGGTTGAACTCCAACATGCAGGCTCTGAGCCGGGGGGCAACAAGAATTGCCACCCCAGCCCGTCGCCTCTCACTGCCGGCAACGCCAGAGTAGAAGAGAGTCCAGCCCCTCTCGAGAGAACTGGTTCCAGAGCCCCTGCTGTGCGTCAAAGTGAGTCCGACTATGTCTAGTCGGAACTTCTCCACCTCGCGCACTAGCTCAGGCTCCTTCCCCCCCAGCGAGGTGACGTTCCACGTCCCAAGAGCTAGCTTCTGTAGCCGAGGATCGGACCGCCAAGTGCCCTGCCTTCGGCTTCCGCCCAGCTCACATCGCACCCGACCTCTATGACCCCTGCTATGGGTGGTGAGCCCATTGGAGGGGGAACCCACGTTGCCTCTTCGGGCTGTGCCCGGCCGGGCCCCATGGGGACAGGCCCGGCCACCAGGCGCTCGCCATCGTGCCCCACCTCCGGGCCTGGCTCCAGAGGGGGTCCCCGGTGACCCGCGTCCGGGCGAGGGAAATCTGGGTCCATAGTTTTTGTTTCTCATTGAGGTCTTCGAGCTGCTCTTTGTCTGATCCCTCACCTAGGACCAGTTTGTCTTGGGAGACCCTACCAGGGGGCATAAAGCCCCCGGACAACATAGCTCCTAGGATCATTGGGACACGCAAACTCCTCTACCACGGTAAGGTGGCAGCTCAGAGAGGAGATATATATATATAGCCTTATTACAAAATGGAATTGATTCTTCAAAAATACTTGAGACTGTCATTGCTGCCACAGGTGCATCAACAAAGTTTTGAGCAAAAACTGTGAATACTTATGTATAAGTGATTTTTTTTTTTTATTCGCTAAAGTTTGTAAAAAAAAAAAATATTTTTTTTCGCATTGTCATTATGAGGTATTGTATGTAGAATTTTGAGGACAAAAATAATTGTTTTCCCATTTTGGAATAAGGCTGTTACATAACAAAATGTGTAAAAAATGAAGCGCTGGGAATACTTTCCAGATGCACTGTATATGTGCAATACCTCACAAATGTGAGTACCTCACGTTTCACGATAACATACATTATAGTATAAATTCTCAAGAGACAATACTATTTGTTTGTTTTGTTTTGAATAGCATACAAACTTACATTGCCGCACATTCGCGTGTTAACATAGTTATACAATTCAACATGTGCAAAGAAGAGTAGGAAGAAGCACAGCTTATCTATTCCTACCGCTTCTCCACATCACAGCAATCACCAAAAATCAAAGCAGTCACCCAAAAATACCATAGAAATTAAAGTTGGATATACTTTAAAGTAGTCAGTGTACAGCTTGTATAGCGGTATATATTTACTTAGTACTGAAAATCTAAATTCAAACTAGGTATGTGGGCTTGTATTAAGCCTCAGGGAGTTGAACGCCCCTGCCTTACATAGTTCCGGGTCACCCTTGGGCAAGGTGTAGCACCCGAATGCCCCCCCCATCAGGATTACGATACCCCCCATGAACTACACTAAAAGAGGATGCGTTACCCGGCCCGGAGGAAGCCCGGGGCCCTCCTCCGGAGCTAGGCCCGGAGGTAGGGCTCGTCAGCGAGCGCCTGGTGGCCGGGCTTGCCACGGAGCCCGACCGGGCACAGCCCGAAGAAGCTACGTGGACACACCATCTTCTCTGCCACGTGGGCCCACCACCCGCGGTCGGAACCAGTGGGGTTGGGTGCGCTGCCAAGTGGATGGCAGTGAAAGTGGAGGCTCCAGACGGACCAATTCGGGGCAGCAGAGGCTGACTTTCGGGACGTGGAACGTCTCTACGCTGGTGGGGAAGGAGCCTGAGCTGGTGCAAGAGGTGGAGCGCTACCGGTTGGATCTGGTGGGGCTTACCTCTACGCATAGCAAGGGCTCTGAAACCACACTCCTGGACAAGGGATTGACCTTGTTCACTTCTGGAGTTGCTCAGGGTGTGAGGGCACAGGCGGGTGTGGGGATACTCACAAGTCCCTGGCTGAGTGCCTGTACGTTGGAGTTCACCCCAGTGGACAAGAGGGTCGCCTCCCTTCGCCGTAGGGTTGGAGGGGGGAAAACTCTGACTGTTGTTTGTGCATACGCACCAAACAGGAGTTCAGAGTAGTCAGCCTTCTTGGATACCTTGCATGGGGTCCTGTATGGGGCGCCGGCAGGGGATTCCATAGTCTTGCTGGGGGACTTCAACGCGCACGTGGGCAATGACAGTGATACTTGGACTGGCGTGATTGGGAGGAACGGTCTCCCTGATCTGAACCTGAGTGGTGGATTGTTATTGGACTTCTGTGCTAGTCACGGACTTGCGATAACAAACACCATGTTCAAGCATAAGGATGCTCATAGGTGTACCTGGTACCAGAGCACCCTAGGCCAAAGATCAATGATCGATTTTGTAATCGTATCAGCTGATCTGAGGCCGTATGTTTTGGACACTCGGGTGAAGAGAGGGGCTGAACTGTCAACTGATCACCATCTGG
The DNA here is from genome assembly GCF_033978785.1 of Entelurus aequoreus. Lineage (NCBI taxonomy): Eukaryota > Metazoa > Chordata > Actinopteri > Syngnathiformes > Syngnathidae > Entelurus > Entelurus aequoreus. The sequence goes on along the minus strand of NC_084735.1, from coordinate 30,745,032 downwards.
TGGTGAGTTGGGTTAGATGGCGGGGGAAACCTCTGGACAGACCTGGCAAACCCAAGCGTGTAGTGCGGGTGAACTGGGAACGTTTGGAGGAGTCCTCTGTCCGGAAGGACTTCAACTCCCACCTCCGGCGGGACTTCTCTGCCATCCCTGTGGAGGTTGGGGTCATTGAACATGAATGGGCAATGTTCAAAGCCTCTATTGCTAAAGCTGCAGCTGCGAGCTGTGGCCAGAAGGTCTTAGGTGCCTCAAGGGGCGGTAACCCTCGAACACCCTGGTGGACAGTGGTGGTCAGGGAAGCCGTCCGACTGAAGAAGGAGTCCTACCGGGGTATGTTATCCCAGGGGACTCCGGAGGCAGTTGTAAGGTACCGACGGGCCCGAAGGGCAGCGGCCGTGGCTGTGGACGAGGCTAAGCAGAGGGTGTGGGAGCAATTCGGGGAATCCATGGAGAAGGACTATCGGGCGGAACCAAAGCTGTTCTGGCAGACCATACGGCACCTCAGGAGGGGGAAGCAGGGAACCATCCAAGCTGTGTACGGCAAGGATGGGACTTTGCTGACTTCAAGTGAGGAAGTCGTAGGGCGTTGGAAAGAGCACTTTGAGGAACTCCTGAACCCAAATACATCAGACACACCCTCCCTGATAGGAGCAGGGCCTGAGGATGATGGGGGATCGACGTCGATCTCTCGGAGTGAAGTCACTGAGGTAGTTAGACAACTCCACAGTGGCAAAGCTCCGGGGGTTGACGAGATCCGTCCAGAAATGCTGAAGGCTCTGGGTGTTGATGGGCTGTCTTGGTTGATACGCCTTTTCAACATTGCGTGGAAGTCTGGGACAGTGCCGAGGGAGTGGCAGACTGGGGTGGTGGTTGCCCTTTTCAAAAAGGGGGACCAGAGGGTGTGTGCTAATTACAGGGGTATCACACTACTCAGCCTCCCTGGGAAAGTTTACGCCAAGGTACTGGAAAGGAGGGTCCGGCCGATAGTCGAACCTCAGATTCAAGAGGAGCAATGTGGATTCCGTCCTGGTCGTGGAACAACTGACCAACTCTTTACGCTTGCGGGAATCCTGGAGAGGGCCTGGGAGTATGCCTATCCAGTCTACATATGTTTTGTGGATTTGGAGAAGGCGTATGACCGCGTCCCTCGGGAGATCTTGTGGGAGGTGCTGAGGGAGTACGGAGTGAGGGGAACCCTGCTGAGGGCCATCCAATCTCTGTACAACCAAAGCGAGAGTTGTGTCCGGGTGCTTGGATGTAAGTCGGATCCGTTTCCAGTGGGGGTTGGTCTCCGCCAGGGCTGCGCTCTGTCACCTATCCTGTTTGTGATTTTCATGGACAGGATTTCTAGGCGGAGTCATGGCCATGGCGGAGAGGGTATACGTCTCGGGGGGATAAAGGTTGCGTCACTGCTGTTTGCAGATGATGTGGTCCTGATGGCACCTTCGGTTCACCTGGTAGAAGACACAGGTGGCAATGGTTCCGGCAACTTTTTCTTTGTCAGGATTGTGATTGAATGTTCATCTAAACGATAGCATGTGAGCGTCCCGTTGGTCGACATCCTAGCGAGAGTGGAGAATTACAGTAAGTTTTTGTTTTTATGGTTTAATATGGTTAGTTTGTACGTTTAGCACCTAGCAAAGCTGTGAATGCTAGTGTCGCAATAACCCTGCATCCAGGTAGCAGTCGGCTTCTAAAACTTAATGCTCATCCTCTTTGTATTCGGGCTCAAAAATATAAGGTCCTGAATCAGAAATGTTCCCAATGTAATCATTGTTGGCTCTCACAAAGTGTGCTTGATTAGCATTGTTGTTGATGGGTAAGGACGTTACGCGATCACGTGACTGGCTTCCTCATTGTCTCTCAAAATGGCTCTGGAATCTCTCTGCGATAAATACTATTTCGATCATATCTATCAATTCGCAAACTTTGGAAGACTTTTGGTGTCATAAATCATATATGTATGATAATAGCTTCATTATAGAGGCAACTTATTTTTCCACTCCACTGGTACTTTAAGAAGCCTTTAATCAGTAATTAATTATTCCACCCAATCAATCAATTATGCCTGTCCTTAGAGGACATTATTTAGCGAATGGGTGTAATGTAAGTAATAAAAAAATGTTTTTAAAGTTGTCATTAAGTCATAAAATAAGACATTATAATAAGACAATACATGAGAATAAGGTTTTTAATGGGTTTCATATGAGGTGTGAAACCAATGACCCAGTTATTTCTGGCACTGATTTTACTGTCCAAAGTGGGCGTGGCCGGGAGTAATACAATTGTTTGTTTCCTAAAGTTGTCATTAAGGCATATAATGAGACATTATAATAAGACAATACATGACAATAAGGTCTTTAATGGGTTTCATATGAGGTGTGAAGCTAATGACCCAGTTATTTCTGGCACTGATTTTATTGTCCAAAGTGGGCGTGGCCGGGAGTAATACAATTGTTTGTTTCTTAAAGGCCTACTGAAAGCCACTACTACCGACCACGCAGTCTGATAGTTTATATATCAATGATGAAATCTTAACATTGCAACACATGCCAATACGGCCGGGTTAACTTATAAAGTGACATTTTAAAATTCCCGGGAAATATCCGGCTGAAACATTGCGGTATGATGACGTATGTGCGTGACGAAGTCCGAGTAACGGAAGTTATGGTACCCCGTAGAATCCTATACAAAAAGCTCTGTTTTCATTTCATAATTCCACAGTATTCTGGACATCTTTTGCAATTTTTTTAATGAACAATGAAGGCTGCAAAGAAGACAGTTGTAGGTGGGATCAGTGTATTAGCAGCGGACTACAGCAACACAACCAGGAGGACTTTGTTGGAGCGCTAGCCACGCTAGCCGCGCTAGCCGCCGACTTCACCTTGACTTCCTACGTCTCCGGGCCGCCAAACGCATCGGGTGAAGTCGTTCGTCCTTCTGCCGATCGCTGGAACGCAGGTGAGCACGGGTGTTGATGAGCAAATGAGGGCTGGCTGGCGTAGGTGGAGAGCTAATGTTTTTAGCATAGCTCTGTGCAATCCGGTTGCTAAGTTAGCTTCAATGGCGTCCTTAGCACAGCATTGTTAACCTTCGCCAGCCTGGAAAGCATTAACCGTGTATTTACATGTCCACGGTTTAATAGTATTGTTGATTTTCTATCTATACTTCCAGTCAGGGGTTTATTTCTTTTGTTTCTATTTGCAGTTAAAGCAAGATGCTATCACGTTAGCTCGTAGCTAAAGCATTTCGCCGATGTAAAAGGCACTGAATGTCCATTTCGCGTTCTCGTCTCTCATTTTCAAGAGGATATAGTATCCGAGGTGGTTTAAAATACAAATCTGTGATCTACAATAGAAAAAGGAGAGTGTGGAATCCAATGAGCCAGCTTGTACCTAAGTTACGGTCAGAGCGAAAAAAGATATGTCCATCGCTGCCTCTCAAGTCATTCACTGTAACGTTCCTCATCTACGAATCTTTCATCCTCGCTCAAATTAATGGGGTAATCATCACTTTCTCGGTCCGAATCTCTCTCGCTCCATTGTAAACAATGGGGAATTGTGAGGAATACTAGCTCCTGTGACGTCACGCTACTTCCGGTACAGGCAAGGCTTTTTTTTATCAGCGAGTAAAAGTTGCGAACTTTATCGTCGATTTTCTCTACTAAATCCTTTCAGCAAAAATATGGCAATATCGCGAAATGATCAAGTATGACACATAGAATGGATCTGCTATTTCCTTTCAAATTAAAAAAAATCATTTCAGTAGGCCTTTAAAGTTGTCATTAAGGCATATAATGAGACATCATAATAAGACAATACATGACAATAATGTATTTAATGGGTTTCATATGAGGTGTGAAACCAATGACCCAGTTATTTCTGGCACTGATTTTACTGTCCAAAGTGGGCGTGGCCGGGAGTAATACAATTGTTTGTTTCTTAAAGTTGTCATTAAGGCATATAATGAGACATCATAATAAGACAATACATGACAATAAGGTCTTTAATGGGTTTCATATGAGGTGTGAAGCTAATGACCCAGTTATTTCTGGCACTGATTTTATTGTCCAAAATGGGCGTGGCCGGAAGTAATAAAAAACAAATGTTCTTAAAGTTGTCATTAAGTCATAGGATGACACTTTATAATAAGACAATACATGATAATAAGGTCTTTAATGAGTTTCATATAAGGTGTGAAGCTAATGACCCAGTTATTTCTGGCACTGATTTTATTGTCCAAAGTGGGCGTTGCCGTAAGTAATAAAAACAAAAGTTCTTAAAGTCGTCATTAAGTCATAGAATGACACTTAATAATAAGACAATACATGACAATAAGGTCTTTAATGGGTTTTATATGAGGTGTGAAGCTAATGACCTAGTTATTTCTGGCACTGATTTTGCTGTCCACAGTGGGCGTGGCCGGAAGATGGCCTGCTTTAGGACCCGGCGGCTGCCCCGATGAGGCAGGCAGGCAGCGGCTGGCAGACAAAGGGAGCTGAGAGGCGGCGTGGATCTTTTCTTCGACACACACACACTCTCTGACACACTCCTTCACACACTCCCCCTGCGCGCGCTCCCTTCACTGGTGCAAGCAGCCACGCAGGTGAGTCCGCGTCTGGGTGGGATTATGGGCACACTCGACGGAAGAAATTAGGCTTGGGAGTCTGTTTAAGATAGTTTTTAGACTTTACAGGAGATGATTAGACTTGTTTTCACTTGCGTGTGTGTGAGATTGAGCTGATTTTTAGACAGTAATTAAAGTAAATTGGCACCAGCTGGTGCCCTGTGCCATATCCGTTTTAATAAGTGTCATTCATTCAGCTTCTTGGTATTCCTTTGTATAAAATAATTTTTAGTTTGAGGCAGTACGTGTCACACAATGTGAGCCAAAAATGACCAATCCAGGCTTTTATTCCTGGTTAAGTGATGTCACTATATTGTAATTTTAGGTCAAAGTGTGAATTAATAAGTGTTGTGCCAATTAAGATGCACTTTTTGGGCTAGTAAGATGGTGCTCCTCCAGCAAGCATGCACATGGTAGTGATGTCATTCTGAATGCAGTAAAGTAGACAATAGATGTCCTTCCAGTTAATACTCTGCAGGGGAAGGACTGGTCACTTTTTTTTAAAGCAGCAGATGGGCTTAAAAAACCTGCTCTTTGTCAGCTGAGGAGCCCCTGGTCCCCACCCTTGTCAGCATGCGGCTCATAAAAGCTGCTAAGCAATCTTTATTAATGGATGTCACTGTGACCGTCACTGCAATGGTCGTTGCTTAAAGACCCAAAATGAAGAGTTTGAACTGTGAGACAAGCTTTTAGTTCCCATAAACGGAGTCCATCTATCCATTTTCTACCGCTTGTCCCTTTCGGGGTCGCGGGGGTTGCTGGAGCCTATCTCAGCTACATTCGGGTGGAAGGCGGGGTACACCCTGGACAAGTCGCCACCTCATGGCAGGGCCAACACAGACAGACAACATTCATGGAGTCATCCTCTTTTTCTCCATGTTATCCTGTCTTTGATTTATTTTACCCTTTGAACCTAATATATTTTTTGATGTCCTATCTAAACTGTTCTGTTGTGATCAAAGGTTGCAGTTTCAAAAAAGTAGTAAGCTCAAAGACAGTAGTAGCCTGCAGTGGATTTTCTAAACGCAGCAGTGATAAGACCCGGGTGTCCAAACTTTTTCCACCGACGGCTGCATCCTGAAAAAGGACACCGTGGCCATTTTGACATTTTATTTTCAACCAGGCTAAAACCAACCCATGAAGATGTGTGTATTTGGAAAAAAAAGAAAAATAAACAGCCTGCATGTCACCTTTTTGTATATGTGTCCCACAGAACAGCAATCTATCTGTGGAGGGGGTGTAAAATGACATATTGTCTAATTTGCATAATTGTCTACCGTGTGCTAAAAACGTGCATGAAACATGTTTAGAAAAACAAATGTCAGAATCCTGCGAGTGTTTTATTTTGATACATGATATTTTGATTGTGTCCAATGCGACCAACAAAAAAAGTTGTTAGATTTGTCACTAATTTTAGGAATTTGGACGATCCCATTCAGTATCGGGTTCCGATACCAACACAATTCAAAGTTCGGAAATTTAAAATTTTCGGCACCATGGTGTTTGTTTAAAAAGATTCCACAAGTGCTAGCTGTTTACTCTGTAACGTGGTTTCAGATATGTCTATAAAATAAGACATTTAAGGTAGCTTAGCACTTAGCATGGCTTCTTGCTCAGGGTGTTTCATGTTAAGCTATTCCTCCAACAATAATGGTAAGAAATTAAGTTAATTTGCTGCCATGGAGGCGAGAATTAGTAACTGTTCCGCACTGTGTATGGACATCGTTTGGTAAGCTGTACCAACTCTCTGCCAAAACTAAATGGGATGCAAACAATAAAATGATGCATCGACAAAACTAATTTAGATATCGGGAACTGATCGGAAATGAAAAAAATGTCAAGTTGCATTTTAATTCTCTAAATATATAGTTTAGTTGGCAACACTGATCCCTCCTGCTACATCCTCTTATTCTCTGGCAGACCAAGTGTCAAGTAGCAGAGTTACGATGCCATCTACTGTACGAAATTGTAAAGACAAACTACTGTCAGACAGTGCCATTACGTGTTCATGAGTGAGTGCGCATTGGGTAGCATTACTTTTATTTGTGGTGTACCACAGGGGTTGTTAAAATTATAGCTGCGGACAAAAAATGGCCCAAGGGCCACACTTTGGACACCACTGGATTGGACCTATTTCCTACCGGATTCTTATTTTTACCGACATTTTTCTATGCTGCCAATTTTGTTAGTTGGAGTAAATACCCTCTTCTGTTCCAGGCAAGGTCCACAAGGGCATGATTGGATGGGTTTGGTGTAGAAGAATCACTTAATTCTGAACTCCACACTGCATAACTGTGAGCCATGTATGAGTCATCTGTAATAGCTTTCATTTTCACTTCCTTGCAATGGTCGGTGTCCCAATACTTGTGTCCACATAGTGCTATCATATTGTGGATCGCAAATCAATGTATGCCAGCCATCCATGCTTTGAAGTGCTTCAAGCATACTTATTCAAGCCTGATCAACATGAAGATGGTCCTCCACACACGCAGGATATCACAAAGCACAGTTTGGTTATTGTTTGATGGGTACTCATTTGCATTTATCCTGAAGAGGCTGGATGCATTGAATCTCACTTAAATGCATGTCGCGCTCTTTTGGGACGTCCACTCAGAGCTTACTGATAGTACACTGTCAAACACTAAGTATTCACATTGAGTGTCTGAACCTTTCTTTCACACCCTCGTCATCCAAAATGGTGGTCAAACACAGTAAAATATTGAGCATTAATCACCCATTTTGATAGACTACTCGCTGGTTTGGCCGTGAAGTTAAATTTGGCTTGGCACGATAGTTTGGAACAGTAAATTCTAATGGCTGTCATCTATAGTGATATCATAACTAGTGGTTCTCAACGGTTTTGACCTACCGTCAGCCCTTAAATGGTGACCCGAATTGCATGAATTTAATTACAATTCAAGGAAATGCTAAATAAATTGGTCTGTATGCTACTTTAAATTAAAAAAAAATCCCATACAGTAAACTGTTGTTTTTTGCTGTTAATTGGCCCTGGGCCTGACTGTGTAATAATTAGAGTATTGATTCTCAAACTGTGGTACATTGTACCACTAGTGGTATGTGGGCTCTAGCCAGTGGTATGCCATATAATCATTTAAAAAAGTGTTTTCTTCCTATATTCAACGTTACTGTTCAAACTTCTATGTTATAGTGGCCAAAATATTAAATATACTTGTTGACTAAAACCTGCCTTATTGTTAATGAATACTTAAGCCTAGTACGCGACTCCATTTTAATGCTGGTCATTATGGTGGTACTGGGAGAGACAATTTATTTTCTGATGTGGTACTTGGAGAAAAAAGTTTGAGAACCACTGAACCAGAGCATGAAAAACATTCTAAATATGGTGTTTAACATTATTAGAGCCCTGTAGGTGTGAAATGGCACCCACATAGTCACCTTTACATGATCTCTTTAAGTGGCAAATACTCTAGTACCGATATTTTTAGTCCAGCCATTTTTATGCTTGAAAATGTTGGCCAAAAATACGCAGAATATGCTCTACAAAAATCTGCGATAGTGAAGCTGCAAACTTCACAGCGCAATGTGGCGAGGGACCGAATGTATGCTTGTGATGAGCATTTGCAATTTTCCTTGGCGATTTTGAATGTCTCTAAACAGTATGATATTTACATAAATATAACATAATACCAACATTGGAAACACTGCTGCTCAATTGTCATCACTGTAACTTTAAAAGATGGCTAGAAATTAAAGCACAAGCTAACGTTAGCTTACCTAGTGGCTGTTTACCTTTTAGCTGGGAGGCTTGTCCATTTTCTTGCTGCGTTTTTGAAAGTCTTTAAAATCTACTTACCAACGCCGAAAATATAGGTGCCAACAATATACAGTGGGAAACTCACTTGTTGTGAAAGTGGTGTTTTTTTCCTGTACATTTCCTCTTTTTTGACAATGAACATCAAACAGTTTTGAGTTTTTTTGATTGACTAGATCTTGTCAAATTGTTGTAATGTGGGTTTGTTAACTTTATAACTGTAAAGCTTGTATATTTCATCCTCACCACTAGGGGTGCTGAGGTTACTGCCTAAATAACAGACGTGTGAATAGAGAGCTAGCTAGCTTGTACAGTACTATAGGGCTGCAACAACTAATCGATTAAAATCGATTATAAAAATAGTTGGCGATTAATTTAGTCACCGATTCGTTGGATCTATGCTATGCGCATGCGCAGAGGCTACTTTATTTTTTTAGTTGTATTTTTTATTTTTTTTAATAAACCTTTATTTATAAACTGCAACATTTACAAACAGCTGAGAAACAATAATCAAAATAAGTATAGTGCCAGTATGCTGTTTTTTTTCCAATAAAATACTGGAAAGGATAGAAAAATGTAGTTTGTCTCTTATCCGATTATTAATCGATTAATCAAAGGATTTATAATAATAATAATACCTGGGATTTATATAGCGCTTTTCTAAGTACCCAAAGTCGCTTTACATGTTAAAAACCCATCATTCATTCACACCTGGTGGTGGTAAGCTACTTTCGTAGCCACAGCTGCCCTGGGGTAGACTGACGGAAGCGTGGCTGCCAATTTGCGCCTACGGCCCCTCCGACCACCACCTATCATTCATTCAACATTCATTCACCGGTGTGAGCGGCACCGGGGGCAAGGGTGAAGTGTCCTGCCCAAGGACACAACGGCATGGTAAGAGGCGGGGCACGAACCTGCAACCCTCAGGTTTCTGACACGGGCGCTCTACCCACTACGCCATGCCAACAGATTAATCGATTATCAAATTACATGTTAGTTGCAGCCCTACTGTACTAACACATTTCTACTGTTTTATAACCACACTTGGTTTAATTCAATGTGTATAATTGCAATATCAGTTTAAAAAAAAAAATTGTTTTGATTGCAACATACTTTTCCTGTGTTTGTAGATTCCGGAGCTGTTCCCCACCCCCTCTCCACTCATCCGTCACAAGCATCACCAGTCAGTCATCATGGAGCTTGACTTCGGGCACTTTGACGAGCGAGACAAGGCGTCCCGTACAGCACGGGGCGGCCGCCTGAACGGACTCCCCAGCCCGACCCACAGCGCCCACTGCAGCTTCTACCGTACACGCACCCTGCAAGCCCTGTCCAACGAGAAGAAGGCTAAAAAGGTGCGCTTCTACCGCAATGGCGACCGCTACTTTAAGGGCATCGTGTACGCTGTGGCCAATGACCGGTTTCGCACCTTCGACTCTCTGCTGGCCGACCTGACTCGCTCGCTGTCCGACCACATCAACCTGCCTCAGGGCGTCCGATTCATCTTCTCCATTGATGGCACAAACAGGGTCTCAGCCCTTGATGAACTTGAGGAGGGTAAGCTTTTCTTTCTTAACAGGTGAAAAGCATACAAAAAAAGTAACAAAGTATTGTGGTGTTGTGAAGTAATCCAAATCTATTTGCAACAAGATAATTGCGAATCAGTCTGTCTGAGCAAAGAACTATTTGTCATTGTTCAATGAAGTTAAAGTATGTAATTGTACATTCTTGGCTACTTTTAATGGCATACTTGTTTAAGTTCTGCAGTCCTTCTTTTTCTTTTTGTTACTCCCAGTTCAAACAGTCAGACTTTGTTGAATAAACTCAAGACAAGGTGTTTAAAAATGATTAGACTGCCTTTTTCAGACTTGATTTATACTGGCCAGCCCACCAAATCAGTGCCATTTGCTTGTTGTAACTTTCAAAATAAACTTGTAATAAGATATTATACACATGGAGCTACTCAATATGTGTTGGTCTATTTCAGGCTAATTTAGTTTTTGTTCAAAGTTTACATGGCGAAGTGGCAGGGGTGCTCAAAAAATCGATTCACATCCAAATCGCTATTTATATTTATTTTGATTCTAAATAGATTCCTAATTTCCGAGAATCGTTTAAGAAATATATTTTTTATATACATTTTTGGATTAAAAACATTGAATTAGTAATTTAGTTTTATCTCTCCACCTCTGTACATAGCATGTATGATCTATAATAATTAGAGCATGTTGACACCACTTAGCACTTTGTAGCAATTCAACAATTTTTTTTTAAATGTCAAAAAAATTATTAGTATCAGGACAGTGCTGAGATTTAAAATCAACTTTACATTTAGAACATTGTCTTAATTATTTGTAACTGTATATTTGCAGTTGGAACCAAAATGATTCCTACCCTGGTAAGATTTTCATTGTGTGACAAGTGCAGTTAAGAAGACAGGCAGCACAGTAAGCCGTGGCGTATTTTTCTCTTCTTGTGGGGTGTATATAATTAATTGCTCAATTTCCTGGGCACTGTATAATCCTGCTTTTTGTCTTTGCTGTAATCTCTCCACACTTGGACTAATTGTTGCCTAAGATTCCAAAATGTCCCTCTCCCCCACTGTCACTCTTCCCCCTGCTCATGCCCTTTGTTTCCACTGGCCCCCCTCTGCATTTTGCAACAAGCTGCAGAAGAATGAGGGTTACGAACAGAAAAAGGGAGATTATGTAGAGCATATACACAGTTTTGTAAAGCAGATTTATGACATGGAGGCATTAATTACAGTACAGTAGCTACACCAATAAGAACAATAACTATCATGAATTGTGATTTTACAAAGACAATACACAGATTTTGCAGTGGTGTAGAATATTACTGCATTATACTGATTTACTATTTGCATTTTTAACCTCCCCCATACTTTGAAAAGCAAGTGTTGCACATCTAGCAGGTTTTAGCAAGTGTAATAGTTTTATACCTTGGAATATTCTTCTCCTTGCATATTTCTCTTGTAATGGTCTCTTTGGACTAAAATAAGGTTTGGAACCCCCTTGGAACTCTAAAATTGATCTAAAGACTTAATCCTCTGCCGAGCGTGTGAGAGAGGACACCACTGGGGCTCTCCGGTGTCTACAATGTGCTCGCAACACACTAACCAAATATTGTCTTCCATCTCAGGGGAGAGCTATGTTTGTGCTTCGGAAAACCTCTTCAAGAAGGTGGACTACACAAAGAACGTCAACCCCAACTGGTCGGTGAACGTGAAGGCCTCGGCCAGCCAGAGGAACATTCAGTCATTGAGTGCTAAAGCCGGCAGCGAGTCCCGAGAGTGCAAGGACTTTGTTCGACCCAAACTGGTGACGGTGATGCGCAGCGGCGTCAAGCCACGCAAGGCTGTGCGCGTCCTGCTCAACAAGAAGACTGCGCACTCCTTCGAACAGGTGCTCACTGACATCACAGAGGCCATTAAGCTGGAAAGCGGAGCAGTTAAAAAGATCTACACGCTGGATGGGAAGCAGGTATGTCATTGCATTTGTAGTTTGGATTAGGGATGATTCGAGCCTATTATCGAATCCTCTTATCGAACCGATTCCTTATCGATTCTCTTATCGAGTCCAGATAGGTTGTTGTATATGGAAAAACACACACAATATTTGGTTTAACATAAGCTCACTTTTATTATATAAGAAAAAAATAAAATCTAATAAACAAATAAATAAATATTGACTGTTACCCCCCTAAAAAAAATAAATAAAAAAAATAAATATTGACTGTTGTTACCCAAAGTATATTATACAGTAACACAAAAACAACCTGTCTCTGTGATCACTATAGGTGTATAAATATTAATATAGTGTTAAATTATATGTATGTGCTGCGGTTGCTTTAAGAACGTTGCGACAGCTGCCGTAAAGGAGGTGCGTTGCTAGCCTGGTTGCTATGTTTCCGGTTGGTCGTAAAAGTGTTCGTCATGTGTTTGTACCCTGCTCAAATGTCTCAGTAAAGTTATTCATTGGATTATACCTTTTTTGTTTTGAACTTTATTACACCTTGGAGCGCTTTTTCCGGTCCATTTTTTTCCTGCTTTCCCTATCTGCACCTAATGACTGAGCTACGTGACGTAATTTCTTGCGATGTCCCACGGGGCATTTCTGGTCGGGACGGGATTCATTCCCAGGGATTCGAATAAAGAACCAACTCTTTTTCTTTACTACAGTGGTCTCGATAACGGGTACCGGTTCTCAAAAAGGGATTAGAGTCGAGGACTCGGTTCTTTTCTTATCGAACAACCGGGAAAACCGGTTTCGAGTATCATCCCTAGATTGGATGGTCACATGATTGTTTTTGAAAGCCGCACATAAATTAACTTGGGCACTTCATTTGGTTACACTTGCACATTGATATCCAATACTAGTAATAGACCCAAAATATTTAACGCTTCATATGTTGCAGTACAGTTAACACCACTGCAAGGTTTGGCCGCAATTATTGGTTGCGGTCAATCCACACTGTGCATCATTTTATAAACTGTCAACCCAACAATAAATGTTTGGCATTTACGCTTTCATCCGCCATGTTTATATTTGTCAGTTTGATTATAAGGTGGTCCCACAGTTTTCGTTAATCAGTTTTCAAATGTCAGACGAAATTATACGAAGCCATAATGTAAAACCAATAATCTGTTCCAGACAAAACAAATTGTATATGATTTTAAACTATTCAAAATATATGAACAGGACTGGAGCAATAAATCAATCGCAGGTTAAATTAAAATGGACACTGTTTTTGTCTCTCACTTCCAATCAGGGTGCAAAGGGTTCATTCTGCATCAGTCTCATCACCTGAGCCTGATATTCAATAGTAGAACTAAATGGTGAACCCTATTGTCAGTCATCCACATCCTTTGTCGATGTGGGCGAAGGCGGGACCACTCGCTTACACACATAGGGCACCAAGAGGGCCTTGCTACTAGCTACTTGCTAGTGAGCAGCACCGCAAGGTAACAAAAATTAGGAGACAAGATAATTGCTAAACCAAATGTCCCTGTGTGGGAATATTTGGATAAATGAACATTTCCCCTTTTTTAATTTTACCTTTTTTATTGTTGAAGACTTGTTTTTGTGAAGATGAGCTTAGAGTTAAGAGGTGAAGAAGGGTCACACTGATGCCACCTTCTGTATTTTGTTCAGAGTTCTTTCTTGAGTTAGTGTTTCTCACCTTCTTTATCAAAGTGCTGGCACATTGCACTTGATAAAAGTACAAAGATTGAGCCACCAACATGTTTGTGTGCTGCAATGTTCGTTCGTGCAATAGGGAAAAACCAGGGCGAACATTTTTGGCAACGTTTGCGTATCAATACAAAAGTGATGGTGAGATGTTATGCAAACAAAAAATGTTGGCATTATAATTCATAACATTTTTAATATGCACCGAACCTGAGATGGATAATGGGTTCAGTATTCGTACCATCTGAAAAGACAATATGGGGACAAATCTAGCATGCACGCGCATACATAAAATGCAATGTTTGATCCTTTTATAGAGAATGGAAAACCAAACTTCGCAGGACTTTAGATCTTCTAAAAAATCCAACAACAAAAGAACTGTAATAACCACAAGGCAGGTGATCAAACTAAAAGCAATAAAGGATACTGGTAATTGTATTGACCTTTGCGTCATGGAACACAATACTTTGTCCTCTACCCTACATGACCACTTTGAAGGCCCAGACCAATGAAACCACCGATAATGATTTAATAATGCATTTTTGCTTCTGTTGCCCTCTGATCTTCATGAGTAGATAGATGCATGAGTGACTGAATGACCTCAAAGCCTGCTCACAGCTCTTGTGGTAATGAAGCACTACAGTGCAAGGGCGAACACCATTCTAGGATGACGATCAACATCAAAAATATGATTTATGAATTTAGTTCTACCTTAAATTATCTGTTCCATTGTCAATCTGTCACCATTCCTAATAATCATGCAAGTGTAAAAAGTAAAATTAATTGGTAAAATGTGTCTTAAAGGGGCCTTGTTATGCAAAACCAACTTTTCTTACCTTTTTGGTATACGTTTTTGTGTATTTGGGATCTGTATAAGTCCCGAAAGTTTGAAATCAAACCGTGGAGTCTTCCGTCATACTTTCCCTAAACGAGACGTTTAGAATTTGTGCAATTTGTGATGATTTTTCAAAGTGTAATGTCAGAGGATATCTCCATATATGGCATAAAATTATCCAAAGTGCTTTGCACGAGGCCGCCATTGTAGTCTGACGCTGTAGTCAATAAGCACATTTTTTTTTACTATCCTGTTGCTGTGGGACAGACTGGCTTGTACATGCACATGCTGTTGCCATTTTTTAATACGAAGTAGTGTATAGTTCAAACTTAATCTGTCAGTAGCATCACTATAGAAGTGCTAAAAACCTCAACATGGCTGAGGGGAAGAACACTCAAAGTGGAGGCACGTAAACAAGACCGCCTACAAACCATTACACGTTATTTAAACCACAAGGTGTTTTAAATGTAGAAAAAAAAATTATATGACCCGTTTAACTTTGACAAAGGTGTAAAACCTTAAACATTTAACAAGTGACACTTATTGCTTTGAAATGCGCGTCTGATTCCTTAATGAACTGATTGCTGCATGTTTTTAATTTTTTTTTTTATCAAAACCCGCTTAATTGGCCAAGTATGTTTTACTCGCACCAAAGATGTTTTCCATTTCTGAAATGTACAATCTTTCAAAATTCCATTCTCCTGATCAATCATCAAATTAGTTCTCAAATCAATGCAAGATGTAATAAAACATGTTTCTTCTCTGTATAAGGCATTGCTTGCTAAGGGAAGGTACTGTCTATGGATTTTGATTTGAATGCATTTTCACAAGGGAGTCCTCTCTAAGCCCCCAGGTTTTGGACTGTTGCAGAACAGATGTGAAATTGTTCTGCAATTGTAATAAGATTCTGCACATTTCTGGTTTTGTATTATTAATTATAAATTGTAGAGTAAAGATATTTCAGCACGCATCCCAATAAAATGTGTGATTGTGCGTTCATCATTGGAGGGATTAATTGTTTATCTTAATGAATGTATGTGATTAATGGGATGCCTGCATGTTCATTAAAATGCAGAGCCTGCACAATTTCTCCTTTTTGTGTGTGGCGGTAGTGGTACATTGTAGCAGCGGTGTGTTGGAGGTGATCTGGTAGAGGCGTTATTGATGCAGTGCCTGCCCCTCCCTGACTCTCTGCCGATCTGTCCTCCTCCTTCCTACCATTGCATTGCGATAGCTGCGAGGTCTGGTTGCTAGGAGACCACATCCTAGGCACAAAGACGAAGCCCAGCTGGTGCGGACCAGTCTGTCTGATGCCACATCCTGTGTAGTGGGTGTGAAAGTTTACAATCGATGCTGAATTTGGCTTAAACACCAAATCTATTTTTATTTTTAACATGTGCATTCCTTCATTGGTATTGATTGCTTGGCTCAGTCCTTTTGTTTTAAAGCAGGACCTTATTATTATTTTTTTTTTAGTAGGGTTACACCTGTTTCCCTGCTTTTTTCTAAATGCAGCACCGACATGAGACACCCAGTCCTCACTTTGAGGAAATTGCTCCCATTTTCCCCTCAAACACTGCTGCTTTTCACTCCATCTAGAAGGGTGGGGCCGATGGATTCAGGAGTAATTTTCCGCCCTTAGTCTGTTGCGATCACAATTTTTTTTGCTGCATGGGGGGGTTAATTATTTCCCATTACCTTAAAGCATGTCTTTTTGATTTGCTTTTAACAAGAAAATTAAATCAATCCTTATCTAACCGCCTGCAGACCTTTTTGTGTTAAATCCTGTGTCTGGTTTGCTTCTTGTTAAACACTTTCATTTAATAAATGCCGAATGGTATTTGTGAGAGCTCGTCAGGGTGCTATTTTCTCTGCAGCACTTTGAGTGTCCATCAGTTTGACCCTGCTTTGAATACCAGCCATTTTTTCTCTCTCCAAATGATTCTGCATAAGAGCCACTGTAGAGCAGCAATGGAGGCGTGAGGAAAGCTTTACACAAGACAAGGTCATGCGAACAAAAGATTTCCGATTTGCTTTCAATGCTGTTTATGGAAAATTATGTGCAGGATATAAGATGGATACATGTGTTCAGGTCATTTTGATTAAATACATCTGGTAAAGGGATTGTGGGGTTCTGCTTGCTCTTGACCAGCAGAAGCTGTTGTCATGGCGATAAGCTTTGCCGACACTGCTTCAGCTTGTAACAGTGGAATACGCTGTGTGCCTTCTTTTTTTTTTTTTTTACCTATACCAGCTTCGCCCATTTTATTATATCACATAAACGTGTAATTCTCTCCAACCCCCCATTTTTGGTGGGTTTATATAGGGCGTGGTCATGTATCCTCACTGCCGTTGTTACTGCATCAACTGGTGAACATGACTTAAGGGGGAACAGAGGGGGGACGCACAATTTAATGATGCACAGGCCAGCATCCGTCAGGCCTGCTTCCTAGATGTTAAGGGAGGGGAGGGTTTGAAAAGATCAGACACCAGCTGGCCCCCATGACTGTGCAGATATATCGCTGCCTGACTCATTCATCTGCTGCTTCAAATGAGAGATGATGGTTAACTCGCTGATGCACCAAGTCACACGCAGGTCACCAAGAATGAATTCCTTTTTAGATACATGGACTTGCACCCTTTATATGAGCCCCGACCACCCTTATTTTATGTCCCCATTTTCTTTGGATTGTTTGATTTGGGTTTGTCGTGAGCAGAATGATGCAGATTTCCTTGAAACTTTGTAGAGCATTGACTAAGCGCATTTTGTTACACTATTTTTTTGTATAAATTGCTATTAATGAAAGTAAAAATAATTATTTATTAATTTCATTCATCTATTTTACATTGTTTTATGCCTGTAGAAACTAAATCAAAACAGAGGTACCACTTTTGGCCTTTTTATGCATTTGACTTAATTGCTTCTCTTATCCAAGTGTTTTCAAGATATCTACTTATACTGTATATGTTGCCCTATGATGTTGCCCTATTTGATGCTGGTCCTGGACAGTGTGACCAAACATACTTTGTTTGGTATCAGTCTGAGTGCATAAACACCTTAGCCTACATTACTCACATCAGTTGCAAGGCTAAATAGTGCTATTCTAGCTTTAATGACACTTGAAGACTGAGTTCAACAGTTTAGACACAGGAAATAAACTATCAGTAATTGCTGAGGCGTGATGGAGAAGGGGTAGGATTGAATGAAGTCAGGTTCTTCCTACTTTTAGAACATATTGAGTTGCATAAGGGTAAACGTGCTGTTCGTCAGTGTAACTTGTTTGAAACAAATATCAATTTACTCCCAAATTGCTCCTGTTCTATTTTATATTTTTGTAATTTTTTATTTAAAAAAAAAAAAAAATTCCGATACAAAGGTCATTCCACCAAAATCTGGTATTTGCTTGTTGGAGCTCTCTCAAACCTTCCTTTTTTGCATTTAAAATCTTAATTTCTGCACCCCTCCAACTCTAAAGCATTTAAATTGTTAAAAAGGACACTAAGCTGACGATAATTGAGTTTAGTAACAGGAGTGAGTTTTTATCTTAAATTTAGCAAATACATCAGTACTTTTGCTTATGAGTTTAATTGGTTCTGTGATGGTGCTCTTATATCGAGCCACAACACTGCCAGTAAGTTTTGATATCCAACAAAGTTGAATTGGCAGCCAAACAAGGTTTAGCAACAAATAAATGCAAACATTGAAAAAATACAATATTTTTGGTGGATATTTTCAATGCCAATATTCATATTTTTGTGCACTTTTTGTGTATTTCACAGATTTTTGATCTTTTTTTTGTGATTTTTATTTTTATTTTTTTTATCGGTTTTGCTTTTTTTTTTTTTTTTTTTTACGTTATCAAAATAATGGCAGCGTTTTAGCCAGCCTCTGGGCGGGGTTATGATATCTTTGTTAACCTAGCCATACTTTGAGGATGTAGTATAAGTGGAATAGAAGTTGACAGTGTATTTTTAAATGATCCATGTGTCTCCATATAGCCGTGATATTTGCCGAAACTCTGTAACAATACTTTGTTACATCTCCACGCGTAGAGAAAAGAGAGACTTTAAAATGTAACTAGCTGTATTTATTCATTTAAACCATTTAACACCAGACATGTAAAGCTTGGTGTGACACGAGTAACCAATTTGTGTTAAAATACGAGACTTCAACTATCGTAATGTTGAGAGATCTCCGGCGGTTCACCTTCTTGTTCCCCGGGGAGGGAGCCTCATATCCAGGCTGTGGAGACAACTTCATGCACGGAACTTTTTTCAGCGTTTAGAAGTAAAACCTTACATCTGATCAATCTTTTACACCTAAATAGGTGGACTCATGTCTTACGGTGTGTATTATTGTATTATTTTGACTTGTATAATCAATGTGCTGAAACTACCGCTATTGTGATTAATTTCCTGCCTTAATTGCAAATACAAAATAGGGTAATACTCAGATATCCTAAATTATATTCCACATATTTACATTTGAAAGTACAACCTACAACATATTTAAAACATCTGCAATAATGTAGAGCTGAGGGATTATTTAAAATTAATTAAAAAAAGAAATAGGACTTTTAGAGACATTTCGATTAACAATTTCATTAAAACATCTTTAAAACTAATATCTGAGTAGTACTTTGTGATGTTGCTGTATGAAATTGAACAAGAAAGACAGACGATCTCTGTCTTTGTGGAACATCTGGACTTCCTTCACAGGTGTGTTTCTGAGAAGACATCCAACTACAGAACATCAAGTGAGCAAAGCTGATGATTGACTGCCATGTTACATTTTATTTAAAAAAATACAGTCATGTAATAAGTAATTGCTTTGAAGTACGGCTGTCAAACGTTTAAAATATTTAATCGCGATTAATCACATTTTGTTCATAGTTGACTAAAAAATTAATCGCGATTAATCAGATATACATAACTTTTCATCAAGTGTACCCTTGAAAAATCTTTTTCAAGTTATAACACTATGAACGGACAATTTGCTTTAAGGAAATGTATTTTAAACTTTATGCTAATAAAATTTACACATATTCCTCAACTGATGGACCAGCATTTATTTAGGTGCAAATATCACAGAATAACATTACAAAATATCTCTGACAAATGGGGATGGGTACCTTTCACATTTAAATCCATACAGTACTCCTGGTACCTGGGAATTGATACCTGTACTCAACGGTACCAATTTTTGGTACTTTAGTGTTCATGTGGTAAAAAAAAAGTTTAATAATGAAATCTTGAAATTGTTAAATGTAACATTTATTTCTCTTGATCAATCATCAAATATATCAAAACAATATCCAATTATTTGTATAGTAACATGTTGGCAATTGTTTTTGCAAATTTCTTCAACATAAACACTTAACTACAACAGTGCAGTGTTTTCTTAGTATTGCACAAAATACAACCCGGCTCTATGTACTGCTTACTTTTTTAATCTGGAAAATGTGATGGGGGTCCATGGAGGCAATTAAGTTAAACAAATAAGCAAAAAGTGATGGGGAAAAATAAAGACAATCTTTGTTTTTGTTTTCCAAGAGTATTAAACTACAAATTAAAGTGAAGCCAAGACTTTACATCAACATTACAAAGTACAGTACAAGGAACCGAGCTGATTTTAACTAATTGTATTTGTTCAAAGTTTGTATTTGACAAAACTTGTTTTGGTGCATATACAAGTTTTCCTATAATGTAAAAAAATGTTTCGATACCAAATCTTACTGGCAGCGTTCTGGCTCCATACTCGTAACCCAAAATACTTGTCTCAAATCAATCGTCCCTATTAATATGAATTTAATTTCATTCAACACATGCTTTTGAATAAGAAAACCAAACTTCTAGGTATGAAGTAATGGATAAAAACTATAGAATGTACTACAAAACACAGTCATTTTATCAAGTATGTACTCGGGTACAGAATTTACCTACAGTTTATCAATTTACAATTTATCTACTGCTTCTCGGTCAAACACCACTTCTCCATATTTGCATGAGTAATGGTCCGCCCTTTTTAGAAAGTATTTTAATGCCCTTTGCTAACCTTATTGTATAGCATATTATAGCCTTTATTAAGTCAGCTACATATACTGTCATGTTTTTTGAGGTGTTCTTTCTTTAATTCAATGAATATCATCCGCTGCTTGTTCTCAGTACTGTATAAACTCACTTGCTTTGTTTCCGAAACCATATTATGCCTTGCTAGCTATTGGCTGAACACTCGTGAGATACCTGATGTTTTGGGTGGGATCATGCGGGACTCACTGACATTTGCTAAGCCTAGTAGTGGGGAGGCTCGTAAACCTGAATTTTTGCCCGCAACCTTAAGCATACGTTGAGGGACAGCTTGTAGCCCTAAAAACTTGTGATATGTGGCACTTGTCAGCTGAGGTACCATTGTACGTGAATTATAGCCATCCAGCATGTTGAAGCTAATCTTAATTACATTTTACAGTTAATTTGATCATGCTATTATGCATTGTATTTCCTAGGCATGCAAATTGCACCTATTTCAGTGGAATGGCCGATTAACAGTCCTAGTAACATGATCCTGGTAATATTGGCAATTTTACAACCAAATCAAACCACACCTTTTGTAACATGCATTTCATTACTCATTGCCCTGACAAATTCTTATTTTGGATTGTTGATGCAGGGCCACTAATGACAATATTAGGAGTTATAATTCAGTGCCATTGACCTTTTTCTGTGGTTTGTCATTTGGGTGTTGCAAAAAAAATCTAAACTTTGCATGTAAGTATATAATGTCAAACGTACATTTTAATGTAATGTATCTAAAACATGTCCTGAAGACTGGCAATCTAACGGGCACCTAACTTTATATATATAGGATCCTACTATGTCTGTCCCCCCCCCTTTTATCCTTACTTGGCTACAACTTGACCCCTATCAGCCAGTTGCAGTCACCGGTCAGTTGGGCTGAATAATTCAGTTGTCATTTTTGGGAGGTCATGCGGCCCTTGACAGCTGGTGAGGCAGAGATTAGGGAATGGGTTGGATGGTATAAAGTGTGATGGGGGTTCTCTAAGGAACCTTCTCAATATATAAACAATCAAATCTGCACACTATTAAAAATAAAAAACAAGGTCTGCTGATTGTGTGGCGTGGTTTCATGTTATCTGCCTGACCGCCACAGGGTTAAGTTTATTTGAACTTTTTCCATGTGGAAAGATACTTTCCAAGCTGGTTTCCAATGTCATGTTTCAAAGCAACTCTTGGCATATTAGGAGCAAGCAAAAATGTTTTCCACAATTGCTGCAACTGTAGACAGCTGCCAGACCTATACACAGTGGATGCATTATTCATATGATCATTTATATATATACACTGTATAAGATGATTTGTAAAGAGCAACTGGATAATGTGCAACTTACTGTATATGATCCCTGGTGGCAAATGGGATTAGTCAAAGTGCTTTGCTTAAGAAGGTTGTTGTCATGCAGATAAACGCAGCTTATTTTTGTCTTTATAGATGCTCTTTACTGAGTCACCTTCTTCATCCTGTAGCTACTTTTCAATACTTTTTTGACTTTTGACATGCTCAAAGGAAGTACAATTTGAGAAAACTTGGAGTTGATTCCTTACCAGCTTTGGTTTTGGCTCTAAAAAAAAAACCCAGCTTAGTGTTTATGCCATGGGTTGGACCTGGAGATACATTTTTCTCCATAGTCAAAAAATGTTAATCAATTTTAGTGTCCAACTCTTACTTTCTGCCATTCATCAAATGCAACTATTAAACACTTATTCAAAAACAAATGTGACACAAAGTGCTTTACAGACATGAAAACAATGCCTTGATGACTCACCCCATCACCAGTACACAAACGGAAGCATGGCTATAATTTATTATTCCTAACTAAATGAAGATGAGGATTTATTTTGCCATAATAGTGTCTGTAATTTGACTTTTTTGAGAATTTTCTTTTGGCTCTGTACTGTCTTTTTTTTAACCACATTTTTATTGATATTGATACACATTTTGCTTTTTTGGAGCTGTCAAAAATGAGTTAACTAATATGATCACAAAAAATACAGCATTAATTTTAATCATACATCCCTTACCTGAACCATGGATGGTTACCCAAAAGGCGGGGCAGGTTCTTAAACGGTCAGGCACTGACCGTCAGTGATCAGATCAATGCATAAGTCAGTGCACAGATGCGTGAGGAGACTCGACTGTTGTCCTCAGTGGCAAATTTCACTCTGAAATAAAACCTGCTGGTACTTGGATAAAACTGTTGGCAAGTTTTAAGCAAATACATGATGTACATTGAAGTAAAACATTTTTGTAAATGGTCCGACAATAAAATAGTATTTGTCAAAAATATTAAGGGCTTTTTTTAAGTTGATTTAAATTATTCAAGCAAGTAATAACCTTGATTAATCAAATATGATTAATCCAATTTAAAAGAATCATTTGACAGCACTACTTATAGTGGGTAGGTCACTAAATGGATGTGACCCCACCACCGGGGCAGTTTTCATTTTACCAGCATATTCCTGCTGAGAGCTTAAGGAGGCAGTCTTTAGGATACCCACTTGATCTCTTTAATGAGCTCTGCTCTTAAAGCTATTTAAACAGCCGAGTCTTAGCCACCCCTCCTGGCCCATTTCTCCTCCAGTGGCTGCTCTCTGGAGGGAAATGTGTGCTTCCATTTTATGATAAAAGGTGTATTGCGCTTCTTGCCACACAGCAGTTTCTGGCTCTTGCTTTTAGTCATAATAAAACCACCTAACACGTTCTGTAAATTAGCCATAGCTAGCTAATTAACATTTGATCCCTGGAGTCAAAGCACTGTCTTAAGTGGATCAACCAGGCCAGGGTTTTATTCTGGTTTCCATGATGGTCCAAAGTGTACAGCTGTTGGATGCCACGCCACTAAGTCACCACCACACACTTGTAACTTGTTGGCCAAGACAGCTGCTGGGTGGGACCTTCCCAAATTATCTGCAGCTCATAGTTTGGATGCGTATCACCAAATGTGCCGCAATACCAAATGTGACACTACAGGGTCGTCCATCATGCCACATGTCCATGTTGTGGATTTGTTGCGTCTACAACATCCACTTGTGTGGCGTTTTATTTCAAACATGTAGTCACAGTGGCGTCTTTATGAGTTCTAATAGTCACTGGAGTAAGTTTCATACCAAAAAAACTACAGAACTCCTAGGTCTGTATTTTTATTCCAATAGCAATTTGCTAAACCGATGCAGAATTAGTTTGAGCGTCTAATCAAAGAAATTTCTCCGATTAATTTTTACTCATGTAAGAGTTTCAGCATGAACAGTTTTAAACCTAAACTTGGATGTATGAAAATTCGGTATTAAAATTTAAATTTTTTTATTCTATTTTTAAAAGCCCTGCTGGCAATTTATTTTTATTTAATTATGTTAAACATGTGTATCTCTCTTTTAATTAAATTGATTAAAATAATATTTCTAAATGTTTTTCTATAAACATATTGGCCACAGTCTAACTTTAAATATTGCTAACCTTACTGCTGAAACAAACTAACAAAGAATTATGTGACAACTCGGTACACGCACTGGCTAGGGAGGTTCCAATTGGTGTTTCTGATACTGATCACATGTATTACTTGTAAATTTTAGAAAAAAATTATGTTGAGTACCATTGACAATTTAACAATAGCAACACAATATATAAGCTAGCTCCTTGTCTTTTATTACATAAAATATTTTGAGCGAAATAAAGTCAATACTAAACATAAACTAGTATTAATTTAAATCATTTGGATTTCCTGTGTTCAGGGAATTATTTACTTTTAATATAAGTTAGCATAAACAAAAATATTTTGAGAAGCTAAAAATTGATATAGCCATCGATCATATATATTACCTTTGGTATCAACGCCACCATTTTACGTATTGATCTGCCTTCTTGGGTGTCATGTACTGACTGACAATGCTGACACACCTATTGATATATTATCCTCTCGAGACTTTTATTAGTCTAATTGTTAATTTCCTGTTTATCTTCTTACTTTCTGCTGTAACGTGGTTCTATCTACACTTCCTAAACTTTACCAAGCACTTATTTCTTGTGTAACATGGCTAGCCTCGTCCTCCAGTGATAATGATACTAAGAAATGCAGTTTTTTTCTGTAATGGAGGTGATTATTAACTTAAAAGAGCGGCTCCACACCGTGTATGGAGACATAATTAGCTGCTAGCCGCTTGTCAGCCAGTGGACTAAAAAAATAGTGTCCAAGGCGATCTGCTTTAATCAACAATGGGACTTATCCAGGGTGTACCCCGCCTTCCACCCAAATGCAGCTGAGAAAGGCTCCAGCACCCCCCGCGACCCTGAAAAGGACAAGGGGTAGAAAATGGATGGATGGGTGCTCACTTTTTTTTCACAAAATGGCCGATACTGATCGGAGATCGATCGGCACATCCCTAGTACCAACATTGTTCCTTTGCTACCATAAAGTCCACTAGGCTGTTTTGAATGGCAAACTATGGGTTGTTTGACACTCACTGAGCAAATGGCCTAAAACATTTGTTGATATACATTAACTTCATAACTGAGCTATTGTTCTGTAGTAAATATAAAATAAACATTGAAAGCAAAGTCACTGCATCTTGTGGGCTGCTAATCCCAGTTACCACTGGTTGGTAAAGTGTTTGATTTATTTAATTGAAAGACATGGATTAAAAGCAAGGGAGAAATGTCTTTTTGTGTGTGTGTGAATATGTTTAAGGTGCTAAAGGTGCCTTTTTACAAAGGAGGGGTAGTAGAAGGAATGGCTGCAGACATCTGTCCACTGTATGCAACACATTGATTCAACAGCTGCTGGGGACTGTGAAGTTGAATCATTCAACATTGCGACAAAGGTGTAACACTGCACAACAATGTGTGTTCGAGTGGTAAAACGCTGGCTTGGAATATATGCTGAATACACCATCTATTTCAAAGGCATTTAAAGATGGGAGAAAAATAAAATACAATTAGGATAATCCAAATGTGGATAGGTGCTTGGTTTTAATATTTTTATTTATACAACCACTGTTTTTCTTACCCATACAGGTTACTTGCCTTCAAGATTTCTTTGGAGAAGATGACGTCTTCATCGCATGTGGACCTGAGAAATTCCGCTATGCACAAGATGACTTCTCTCTGGATGAGAACGGTACTATATTTATTTGCAGTGAAATGTATTATGCTCAGTTTTAAAAGTATTAAATAATATTTTTAGGATTGTGGTTTGCAGTGGTGTATGAATGCAATGCATCTTTTTGTTTTTTTTGTAGCTAAATATGAATATTCTATATGTAGCTCTTTGCGTGTTAATGTAAGGAAAAGATGAGGTGTCAGAAAGAGGCCAATAAGGAGACAGACAGGAGGGAGTCTTATCTGCGGGCGCCAGCGAGAATAAGAAAAGGTAGAAGAAACCATTAATCTGCCCGGTGACAGGTTGAGGCCATAGCTGATGCGTCACTACTGATACTGCACAGAAATGATAAACCAATCCTCTTAGTCTCTAAAATCCCTTTTTTGTTGTTTTCCGAAGAAAACCACCTCCAAATATAAGTAGCTGTATCAAAAATTGTGCTTTTTTTTTCTCCGAAGATCATAATGCTCACTTTAGCAGGTGCACCTCCTTGGTATGATGCAGTGCAGTTCTGAGCTGTGAACAGTTGCATGGGAGGAAGGTTAAGATGGAGATAAATGCTTTAGATGAATGTAGGACATGTACAGTAATTAGCAACTAGAGATGATTTTTTTTTATGTAGAGTTTCTGCTAGCAAAAAAGTGCCAAGCTTTGAATCACCTTTTTGTGTTTCTTCTTTATTTATCCGCCTGTTATTGAACGAAAGCATGCTCAGCACAGGCTGTGCTTCTTGGGCCAGGTTGCTAGGCGACCAGTAGCCCTGAGCAATACTGTATCATTTAACCACATTTTTGAAAAACACTGAAAAGCTTTGTTGAAATAAACCGTGAACACATGCCGTCAAACTTATTTTCTGCTGTTTAGTCACGTAACCTATTTTGGATTTTGTGTATTTTCTGCTTCAAAGCACCCCAAAAAACCATGGCATGTTTATTCCACACAAATAACATGAGTTTAGAACCGAACCCTTGACTTCCAAACAAACTCTTTCCACGGGTCTTCTGTCATCACTATGCCAGTCTAGTTATTCAAATATTTAGTTAACACGTGCTGGTGTTTTGTCATTGCAGAGTGCAGAGTGATGAAGACTCCCAACAAAGTACTGCGTGGTTCAATCAAGAGTCCTTTATCCTTTCAACGCTGCAAGTCTCCTGCTGAATCAAGTAAGCTTTATTTTCTTAACAAAATTAATTTCTAATATTTTCATTTTAGGGATGTGCCGAGCGATCGGTCATTGATCAGTATCATCCGATTTTTCATGAAAAAGTATGTGATTGCCAATTAATGCTTTTTAATGCTGATCATAAACGCCGGTGCCTTTTGGCTGACACCATTTATTTTTAGTCTCCCGCTAACAAGCTTTGTATTGCTATGCAGTGTGGTGCCAGTCCACTAAATTAATCCCCTCCGTTGCGACAAACTGCATTTGTTAGTATCCATGTCTCGTTATCACTGGAGTTCAATGCTAAACATGTTACACACCAACAGCAAGCCAGCAGCAAACATGCTAATAGCTAAGCTAACCGCAACGCTGGCTTCAAACAACACCAATAAGTAAGTGCTTAGTGAACTTTAAGCAGTCTAGATGGAACCACGTTCAGCGGTAAGTAGAAGATATGACTAGGAAATTTACAAAAATAGTCTAGAGAAAGAATACCATAACGGTTGGTGTGTCAGCATTGTCAGTCAGTACACTTGTAAGAGAGCTGATCTAGTCATACTTTGGTAGTGTTGATAACAAGGATAGTATCACTATGATTGATACTAGAGCAGATATTCTCAAACTGTGGTACGTGTATCACTAGTGGTACATGAACTCCACTACGGGTACGCCAAATAATCACTTGATTAAAGCAGTGTTTTAATTTTCTATATTCAAACGGTGTTACTGTTCAGTGTGTTTAATGTTACAAAGGCCAAAAATGTTAAATATTCTTGTTCAATAAAACGTCAACCTTGTTTGTAATGAATACTTAGGCCTATTATGCTACTGTATTTTAATGTTGGTCGTTATGGTGGTACTTGTAGAGCCAAGTTTTTTCTGTGGTGGTACTTGATGAGAAAAGCTTGAGAACCACTGTACCAGAGTGATTTGATTGATATTTTTTTTATTTTGTCCAATGTTATGTTTTAATGTTTACAAATTCAGGAGGACTTGAGAGCAAAACAAAGGTGTGCTTTTGTTTAGTAATTGTGTACTATTGACTTTGTTTTGCTGAAACAGTTGTATGTGAATAAGGAACTAGTTTAAATGGACAAAGATAATGTTACAAAATTACATCCCATAAATCAGGCAAAAAGAACAGTGGCGTGTAAACAGCCTCATGCCGTTTGACTGATATTTAACAAACACTTTATCATCTCCTGCAGGCAACTGCTTGAATCGTTGTAGGAAAAACACCAGCTGTAACAATTTCTGCCATTTTTCCCAACATGATGCTAATTTCATCTTCTTTGCTGTGAAATCACAGTGGATGTGTGACTGCAAGCCACAGAGCAGGTGTACGTGTTCAATCCCCTGCAGGGTGGATGACAATTCCACACAATAGAAGGGTGTTTGGTTGGGGGTTCCGTCCTTTTAGCTGCTTTGATTGGTTTATTGATTAGCGTTGAACGGGAATGCCGTGCAGATGTCAGGCCAGCTGTTTAGAATTACATTAGTTGGATTGTGCATGTAAACTGTAACCTCAGTGTCTCTAATATCCTCATGCTGGATTAGATTTTCCATGGAGTATAAATTCTTTAAGAAATCGAAAGCTAGAGTTTTTTTGAGGGGAATTTTAGCTGCACTTGCCACTGGCATAACAGTGTTTGTGTGGTTTTTAGCGTCTGCTTCTTCTGAATGACACTTCTAGGAGACAATACTGTCATTAAGTGGTTCCATGAAGCTTGCATGCTGTATCAACAATGAAGCTTTGTTCAAGTTGTGTTTTTAATAGACTTAGTGGCCACCTGGCTCTTTTTAGTGCATGTTGACAAAAGAAAGAAGCCCTTATAAAGCCCTTCTGTTGCTCTTTAGATGTAAACACACAAACTGAATCCTAGCATTGGGAGGACCAAACAAGTGCAGTTTAACCTAAACTTGTTTTGGGTCAACCCACGTTCAAGTCTATTTAGATGTGCGCCGCTTATTTTCAATAACTGACATTTGGAGCTTCGAGGTGTTCAATTTGTACAGCAACTCCCTAAAATCAAACTTTACTATTGACGACCAAAATGGGGCTAGAGCAGGGGTGTCAAACTCATTTTAGCTCAGGGGCTGCATGGAGGAAAATCTGTGCACACGCGGGCCGGACTATTAAAATCATGGCATTAAAACTAAAAAATACAATAAAAATATAGAAAAAAATATCGGCAGCAGTAAAGTTTAGATCCATGAAGGAAAGAAGAAAGTGAATGAATGTTTATAACTGAATAAATTTACATATGCATAATGTTTTCTTTTGTATTTTTTTTTAAATGAATTAATGTTTATGACCTTGTTCCAAAACAATATAGAATGTGAGATATAACAGGATAATGCATACATTTATCATTTGTTTTCAAAACGCTTACAAAAAAGTGGAACCCCAAAAATTTACTGTGGGACCCCATTTTTATGACTTGATGGGGTCCCTGGGACCCCATTTTGAAAATTCCTAGAGCCAACACAGATGGAGTGTTGGTCCGTTCAAAACGGCAGCAGTCACCTGTGGCCTGCGGGCCGGTTCTAATACTAATCAAATATAATCTCGGGGGCCATAGATCATTCATTCGCGGGCCGGATCTGGCCCACAGGCCTTGACTTTGACACGACTGGGCTAGAGAAAGACCAACCATGTTGCTTTACGTTACGCAGTATTGAGGAAGAATACATTTTCAGTACTTCGTATTAAAAGTCAAAACATCAAGTCATCTGCAACTGAATGTGATATATTGTGATATCCATATGCCCCGCCCTTCGTGACTTTTTACCGCCTTCCTCCTCTCGTCCTCTCAGCCAATGGGACGGGCTCCAGCAGCCAGATTTCCACCCCCGTCTCCAAACACTCCCCCACCTCCACTCCAACCAGTCCTGGGCTCAATGACAAACAAAAGGTACACGCACACACATCCTCTTATTGCCTACTGATGCTGAGATGCTATCTAAATGTTGTTTCCAGGATCTGTACCTGCCCTTATCACTGGATGATGACGATTCTGTCGGGGAGTCTATGTAGACTCTCCTCCTGTCTGGCTTTCCACATCCTCTAAGAGCGCCATCTTGCGGTTGAGGCAATGCACTGATGCCCTTTGCTGCTTGAAAACACAAAACATTGTATTTCCTTCCTTTTTTTTAATCACCAAAACATTCATCACAAAGATTTCGCACTGTTTAAAAAAACCCCCCCCAAAAAACGAAAAAAAAAAAAAAAAAATCACTTTAATTATTGGACACACTCTTTTTACACTACACGATTCCAAGCAGCAAATGGGTGATTTTAAGTGGCAAATCTGTAAGCTCTTTTTTATGACTTTGTATGTCTTGCCCTAGGTGCATCCTTCCTAACTTTGCTGTAAATACTGTGTACAGTTCTCATATCCTCCTGGTTTTCCGCTCGCCATTGCTGTGCTTCCATAACACTGTTGTCTGATGGGGGGACAAAGTGTGGAAAAGGCAACTCCTAGATCGAATATGGTGATAAAGATTCTCTTTATTGGCTCCAAACAGTAAGTAGCAGGCTATATATGGTTAGTGTTGTGCATGAGACATCATTTTAAGGCTTTAGGTGCATCAGAAAAGCTGATTTGAAGGACCTAACGGTGCATAAGAATGACCAAAGTTCAACTCTTTATTGGGCCAATCAGTACACAGCAGTTTTTTTCAAATTAACAAATCATAGATGAATACATGATAAAGGTTGCAAAGCCAAAGTGTTGCAGGATTTATAAAAAGGGGATTTATTTGAAAATATTCCATAGGAGGGAGGATTACTTGATGCATGTTCTGTTTTATGACTCGCCTGGCTTTTAATATTTTATAAAGTTTAATTTATATTTAAGTGTATTTTTGATTTTTTTTCTACTCTTTCCAATGTTTCGTGTGCAGCTCTTTTTAAAAACACATTAAAGTGAATGTTGGGTTTTCCCCCCAAAATATTCTAGTGAAGAGTTTTTTCAGGTTTTGCAGGCCATCAAGCCTGAGACTTTTCGAATTGGATGACACTGAAGCACAAACTGCTGCGGGCACTTTGAATGTCAGCATACAGTAGAATACCACGATTATAAAGCGTGACCACAATTTGTGCTGCTTGTGTAGCAGCTTTTCTCTTTTCAATCGAGCATCTATGCATCTAGATGGAAGGATGGTGAAGAAACGTCCTCGCAATTTGTCGTAAAAAGTGTTGCGTCCTTACTTAACCTTCATCGCCATCATGTAACAGCCCGTCTGCTGTCATTGTATGGATACAAATGTGTTTTTGCGACCAGAGAAGATTTACAATTACAAAAAATGTATTTGAAATTGAAAAATATTTTCAAACAAGTTTTTGTGTTGCAGATATTTTGTTCCAAAAATACATTTGGTGTTAAATAATTTTTTTTGTTTAAGGGTCAATAGAAAAATTAAGTTTAGGCACCTGCAAATTTGACGTTGGTCATAACCAAAAGGATTTAGCTGCAGTTTGCTTTTAAAAATGTTTTGAAGACCCCCAAATTTAAAGTTGAGTCTTAACCAAAAAAAGATTTGCAACAATAAAATGGATTTGAAATTAATCAAAAATAGTCTAAGTATAGCACTTTTTAAAAATTATTTGCTAGCATTTTTTTGGCTGCAAATGTTTATTTTTTTGGTTACGAGTCGACTCAACTTCAGGCAATATGTGACCGAAAAAATAATTTACAACCACAAAATTGTTTGAAAATTTTTTATAATTTGAAATTCTTTTTTTTTTTTTTTTTTAACCACCCACCAAATTGAAATTGAGTTGTAACCCGAACAAATATTTGAAAACACTTTTTAAAAATATATTTCGTATTACAAATCCATTTGTATTTTTGCAAATCTGTTTTGGTGGTGTTTCAAATCCATGTGGCGTTTGGCTGCACAAAAATACAGTGCTCTTCCCAGTTTCTCTCCATATATCATTGCAACCTATGTCCAAAAGAGGGCGCCGTCGCACAAGTATTCGCCCACCAAATTTGTTTATTCCCTCGCATTCGCTTTTCCTACCGCTTTGTTTCTTCAGCATATACACAACAAATGTCTTGTGCAGATGCCACCTCCATATAGAATGGCTGACATGGTGCCTTTTTTTGACTACTGCTTTTGGTTAAAAAAAATCCCAAGGTATGCTTTTTTTTTTAACCACTTTGTAAACTTGTTTTCTCAAATATAACCTTAAAACACGCTTTGTTTTGTAGAGGCACTTCATCAGTGTAAATAAATACCTTCCTTGCAGCCCCCTTTTTATATTCCACTTATCCCTTTTTTCCATTGAAGAATTTTCACAGCATTGTTTTATTAGTCTTTTGCAATGTCACAGTGGCTTGTTTCAGTGCTCCATTTAATGTATTAACTGGTATCTTTTTTTGCAAATAAAACCGTTTTAGTTCACCTGTTTCCATTTGTGATACCTTCCTTTTTACGACAGTAGCACATTAACTCTTGCAGTACAGAACATTCACACTATTTCAGTGGCAATGTGGTGCATGTATATAGTGACGCTGCCCTGTTACTGTGTAGATGTTTCATAATGGCGCCATCTTCTGGATTAAACTCCCTAAATTTGACCTGCAAAACAAGTTTAAATGAATATGCACCTAGACACGTTGGAACAAAATCACAGCTTTTTTTAGTGACTTCCAGCAAATGGCGGGACTAATTTTGAATATTACCTCCAGGTGGTGATCCACGGCAGGTCGGCCTTCTTAAAGGAACATGCACTATAGACACTTTGGGGAAAAAAAATCACAGTTTAGTTCAGTGTTTTTCAACCTTTTTTAAGCCGAAGCACATTTTTTTTCATTGAAAAAATCCTGAGACACACCACCAGCAGAAAACATAAAAAAATGAAAGTCAGCAGCCGATATTGACAATAAAAAGTCGTTCCCGCAAATGTTGGATATGACTTTAAACCATAACCAAGCATGCATCACTATATCTCTTGTCTCAAAGTAGGTGTACTGTCACAACCTGTCACATCAGGCCGTGACAGTTTTTTTTTTGGTGTTTTCGTTTAGTCCTTGTCTTCCGCTCCTATTTTGGTGGCTTTTTGTTTTATTGGTATTTTCCTGTAGCATTTTCATTTCTTCTTTGAACGCTATTCCCCGCACCTTCCTTGTTTTCGCAATCAAGACTATAAGTTGTGCGGACGCTATCCTTCTTTGTGGGGACATTGTTGATTGTCATGTCATGTACGGATGTACTTTGTGGACGCCGTCTGCTCCACACGCTGTAAGTCTTTGCTGTCGCCCAGCATTTTGTGTTTTGTTTACTTTGCAGCCAGTTCAGGTTTAGTTTTGTTTTTGGATAGCCATCCCTAAGCTTCAATGCCTTTTCTTAGCGGCCCTCGCCTTTTCGCCCTTTAAGCGTTAGATACCTTTTTTACCTGCACGCTGCCTCCCGCATATTGTGATCACGACAAACCATGCTCCCGACGTCTACAAAGCAATTAGCTACCTGCTGCCACCTACTGATATAGAAGAGTATTACACGGTTACTCTGCCGAGCTCTAGACAACGCAGACACTCAACAACGGCGCATTATTTTTGGATTATAATTACTGGTTCGCAAAAAAATATTTTTAAACCAATTAGGTGAAATTACATAATCTCCCACAGCACACCAGACTGTATCTCACGGCACACTAGTGTGCCGCGGCACAGTGGTTGAAAAACACTGGTTTAGTTAACGTTTTTTTAAATGCAAAACTGTTCTATGAGCCAAATGGTAATAGGAAATGAGTATTTCTTTTTGGCTCTATGAAATCCAAATAATTTCACATGTGTAAAATCGTTTTTACATGTGTGCGTCATTCGTGCACGATTTAATTCTACTGAGACAGATTTATAAATAGATTAAATAGTTCAGTTTTGTGCATGTAGAGGTCAAAAGGATATTTTATCACCATGGCAACCAGAAATCTGGTTCCAGCAGAGAAACTATTCTAGATCAAAGGCTGCCTTGAGAAAAAACTTTCATGGTTTATGATTTACAAAGTCATGTCAAGTATTTCCATATTTTCCATAAAGGGATAAAATAAAAACAAGCAATGTTGTATGGCTAAAGCACAAATTAAGTGCCCACTCATGGCAGTGTCTGAGTTCTTTAACGCATAAATACATTTACAGTATGTTGTAGAAATAGGACACTGTTAAAGCAAACACATGCACCAGAAATTCCAACTCAGTATTGTCTTTTTGTAAAGCACATATTTGCAGCCACAGTCACACTATGTAAATGGAATGTCTTCATTTGCACATTGTGTGCATTTTTGACAATCGCAAGGATATTATGCACTTTTTTCATTTTATTTTATTTATCTGGGAATATTGTACAGCGTCAATCATGGTAATCTGCTGCCATCTGATGCTTTAAAAAAAACATGCGTTGCAAATGAGTTTGTTGGACAATTGTATTGTGGGGTCAGGTCTCAGTTTAAGAAAAGACGATAAATGCTTGCGTCCTTTTTAGATGAAAACCTAATGTGTTTTCATTGTGAAGTATTTGTTTCTACTTAACTGTATAATTTTTTAAAAATATTTTTTCTTTATTTTTGTTTTTAATGTTTGAAATACACTGCTACCACTATTTATGGGACAAAATATAAATACATCTTTAAATAATTACCTAAACGAGTCAATTATAATTAGACATGCTGTGCATTTATTTACTAAAGTAAATCCATCCATCCATCCATTTTCTACCGCTTATTCCCTTCGTAATTATTTAATTTAATTTAATTGTTTTAATTTCATGATTTAATTATTTCATGATTTAATAATTTAGCTATTTAAAATAAATGTGAAGAAATCTTTTAGTTTATTTTTTAACTTTCAATTATATTTAATATAATTGAACTTAAATACGTTAAATGTGTATTAATGGAATAAGTAAATTTATTGAACCTTGTTTTAATAAGTTTATATTGATTTCATTTAAATATGTCATGATTTAATTATTTCAAAATTATACATTCTAAGTAACTTATTTTTATTAAAATATTGAAATAAAATTACCTGAATGATAAAGTACACTATATTACCAAAAGTATTTGGCCACCCATCCAAATGATCAGAATCAGGTGTCCTAATCACTTGGCCCGGCCACAGGTGTATAAAATCAAGCACTTAGGCATGGAGACTGTTTCTACAAACATTCGTTAAAGAATGGGCCACTCTCAGGAGTTCAGTGATTTCCAGTGTGGAGCTGTCATAGGATGCCACCTGTGCAACAAATCCAGTCGGGAAATTTCCTTGCATCTAAATATTCCAAAGTCAACTGTCGGCTTTATTATAAGAAAATGGAAGAGTTTGGGAACAACACGTAAACTGACAGATGCTGAAGCGCATAGTGCAAAGAGGTCGCCGAATTTCTGCACAGTCAGTTGCTACAGATCTCCAAACTTCATGTGACCTTCCAATTAGTCCACATACTGTACGCAGAGAGCTTCATGGAATGTGTTTCCATGGCCGAGCAGCTGCATCTAAGCCATAAATCACCAAGCCCAATGCAAAGCGTCGGATGCAGTGGTGTAAAGCACGTTGCCACTGGACTCTAGAGCAGTGGAGAAGCGTTCTCTGGAGTGATGAATCATGCTTTTCCATCTGGCAATCTGATGGACAAGTCTAGGTTTGGAGGTTGCCAGGAGAACGGTACATTTCAGACTGCATTGTGCTGAGTGTGAAATTTGGTGGAGGAGGAATTATGGTGTGGGGTTGTTTTTCAGGAGTTTGGCTTGGCCCCTTAGTTCCAGTGAAAGGAACTTTGAATGCTACAGGATACCAAAACATTTTGGACAATTCCATGCTCCCAACCTTGTGGGAACAATTTGGAGCGGGCCCCTTCCTCTCCCAACATGACTGTGCACCAGTGCACAAAGCAAGGTCCATAAAGACATGGATGACAGAGTCTGGTGTGGGTGAACTTGACTGGCCTGCACAGAGTCCTGACCTGAACCCGAGAGAACACCTTTGGGATGAATTAGAACGGAGACTGCGAGCCAGGCCTTCTCGACCAACATCAGTGTGTGACCTCACCAATGCGCTTTTGTAAGAATGGTGGAAAATTCCTACAAACACACTCCGCAACCTTGTGGACAGCCTTCCCAGAAGAGTTGAAGCTGAAATAGCTGCAAAATGTGGACCCACATCATATTGAACCCTATGGGTTAGGAATGGGATGGCACTTCAAGTTCATATGTGAGTCAAGGCAGGTGGCCAAATACTTTTGGCAATATAGTTTATCTAAATGTACTTTTACAATAAATGAGTGACACATCTAATAATCCAATTATAATTCATGAATGACACTTAAGTAATTATTTAAAGATTTATTTATATATAATTTGTTTCATTAGACCCTCCATTGTTAGTATAAAAACGGACTTTGTCACCGTGCCCAAAATCAATTAAGCTGTAGAATATTCTTATCAGTCACTGTCCTCTGTTTCAAACAATGTGGTATAACTTCAAACTGGTGGATGAAAGTTTTATAATCCTACAGTTTAGTCACATGTTTTCTCCGTTAGTGTTGCTGTGTACTTTTAAGGTGAAACCCATTTCCTTTGGCTCAAGGACCCATATACGCCGATAAGGTCAGAGGTCACCACCGGCTAGGTCCAGAGACAAATCGTTTTCATGTTTCCCAAATATTGACTGGAAGGTCTGCAACCCTGTGAGTCACAAGAAGGATTGGCCTGTTTGCCATCACTTTCAAACACAGGAGAGTAATTGGTGACCATATGTTTGCTCTTGGATGACTTCTTGGTAGAAATACCACAAGTGGAATTATGATTTTTTATCAGTGTGGGACTTTTTGCATTTACTACTTGACCACTTCATTGGGTTCACCAATACAGGATGTATCAAAATAATGCTCCTTCTTTAATGTGTTCATTTAACACTGTAAATCGTGCTACTTAGCATTATAAATGTACAAGCGGCTTTTAGTGCTCAAAACAATGTTTCATTATAACACCACTAAACGATCATTTGTAACTGTATCCAAAGGACAAATATGAGTAATAATAATAATTAAAAGAAACAGGAATACCTTTGCATATTCCGAATTTTCATTGTATTATTTTATTATGAGCTATAACACCGTTATTTCCACAATTAATAAAACATGTACGGTATATATTAATATATATATTTATATTCATTATGTTGGATATTACGATATATAATCAATTTACATTTTTGTATTGCATATAATATATAAAAAACAAGAAAACTAAATATTTGTTATCCTTTTATAAAAACATTTTGCCAAAAAATAACTTAATTATATTTTTATTAGTTTTTATTCACATTTTAATTATCTCCACTCTAGTACTTTAAGATTCAAGAAAATATAAAGTGCATTATAACTACATTTTACTGTTACTATATTAACTGTTGAATGAAATAGTCAGCATATTTGACAAAATGTTTTTTTGTGTTTTTGCAGACCACTAAAAAATATTTTTTCTGTCCTCGAAATTCTACAGACAATACCCCATAATGACAAGTTAAAAAATATTTGTTTATGTTTTTATTGCAAATTCATAAAAAATAACTAAACAATCACATGTACATAAGTATTCCAAGCCTTTGCTCAATACTTTGTTGATGCACCTTTGGCAAAAAATACAGCCTGAAGTCTTTTTGAATGCGATGCCACAAGCTTGGCACACTTATCTTTCCTCTTTGCAGCTCCTCTCAAGCTCCATCAGGTTGGATGGGAAGTGTTGGTTTTCATCCAGGATGTCTCTGTACATTGCTGCATTCATCTTAGTCTAGTCATGGAGGTGACCAAGAACCCGATGGTCACTCTGTCAGAGCTACAGCATTCCTCTGTGGAGAGAGGAGAACTTTCCAGAAGGTCAACTATCTCTGCAGCAATCCACCAATAAGGCCTTTATGGTATAGTCATGTGGCCAGACGGAAGCCATTTCTTCGTAAAAGGTTTTCCAAAATGCACCTGAAAGACTCTCAGACCATGAGTAACAAAATTCTCTGGTCTGATTAGACAAAGATTGAACTCTTTGGTGTGAATGCCAGGCATCGTGTTCTGTTCAGTTTCAGTTTATTTCGAACATGCATACGATACAATGTAATGCATCACATTTTTCCAGTTGTTTCATTACAGCACGTCCGAAAAGGAGTCGGAAGAAGCAGAGCTTATTTAATCCGACCCCTTCTCAGGTCTCAGCAAATTTATCCCATTTCCTTGTTCTCTGTAACAGGACAGGGAATACATAAACAATACATTACTACTCAGTGGCCTGGTGGTTAGAGTGTCCGCCCTGAGATCGGTAGGTTAAATGATAAATGGGTTATACTTGTATAGCGCTTTTCTACCTTCAAGGTACTCAAAGCGCTTTGACAGTATTTCCACATTCACCCATTCACACACACATTCACACACTGATGGCGGGAGCTGCCATGCAAGGCGCTAACCAGCAGCCATCAGGGGCAAAGGGTGAAGTGTCTTGCCCAAGGACACAACAGACGTAACTAGGATGATAGAAGGCGGGGATTGAACCCCAGTAACCAGCAACCCTCCGATTGCTGGCACAGCCACTCTACCAACTTCGCCACGCTGTCCCTTGTGTGTTGTGTGTTCAAACCCCGGCCGAGTCATACCAAAGACTATAAAAATGGCACCCATTACATCCCTGCTTGGCACTCAGCATCAAGGGTTGGAATTGGGGGTTAAATCACCAGAAATGATTCCTGGGCGCGGGACCGCTGCTGCCCACTGCTCCCCTCACCTCCCAGGGGGTGGAACAAGGGGATGGGTCAAATGCAAAGGACACATTTCACCACACCTAGTGTGTGTGTGACAATCATTGGTACTTTAACATTAAATAGATATATACATAAATAATCATTCTCATTTTTTTTAACAAAGGTTCAAGATGTTCATCACAATTGTTCTTCTTCGTACTTTGTGAACACTTGTAGTTTGAACAGTCTCTTGAACTGAATCATATTGGTGCATTGCCCAAGGACACAGGCAGGGACTAGAATGGCGGAAGCAGGAATTCAATCTGAAACCCTCAAGTGGCTGGCATGGCTGCTCTACCAAGTGAGCCACACTGCCCCAGAAGATGAATGCAGCAATGTACAGAGACATCCTGGATGAAAACCAAAGCTTCCCATCCAACCTGATGAAGCTTAAGAGGTGCTGCAAAGAGGAATGGGCGAAACTGCCCAACAATAGGTGTGCTGAGCTTGTGGCATTGTATTCAAAAAGACTTGAGGCTGTAATTAATGCCAAGGGAGCATTAACAAAGTATTGAGCAAAGGCTGTGAATACTTATGTACGGGGCAGTATAGCGTAATGGGTAGAGCAGCCGTGCCAGAAACCTGCCTGAAGGTTGCAGGTTCGCTCCCCGCCTCTTGACATCCAAATCGCTTCCGTTGTGTCCTTGGGCAGGACACTTCACCCTTGCCCCCGGTGCCGCTCACACTGGTGAATGAATGAATGATGAATGAATGATAGGTGGTGGTCGGAGGGGCCGTAGGCGCAAACTGGCAGCCTCGCTTCCGTCAGTCTACCCCAGGGCAGCTGTGGCTACAAATGTAGCTTACCACCACCAGGTGTGAATGAATGATGGGTTCCCACTTCTCCGTGAGCGCTTTGAGTATCTAATAATAGAAAAGCGCGTGATAAAATCTAATCCATTATTATTATTATTACATGTGATTTTTTTTGGATTATTTTTAATACATTTGCAAAATAAAAAATAAAATCCTGTTGTCATTACGGGGTTTTGTCAGTAGAATTTGTAAGACAAAAATGAATTAATTAAATTTTAAATCAAGGCTATAACATAACAAAATGTGGAAAAAGTGAAGCGCTGTGAATACTTTCCGGATGCACTGTTTGTTTTATTATAACCTAATTAATAATCAATCCACAATATCGGATACAAATAGGTTTAGTTTGCATTATTATCAATACCATCAGTATGTATTATAAAATAATCATTTTTTAATATACAACATTTTTAATCAGTCCAACAAAATAATACACAATAATACAATAATAAAACAATTCCAATTCCAAACCAAACACGGCCCAGCAACAATCCGAATAGCAATCAACAGAGTAATTGAGAGGACACAAACATGACACAAAACAATCCGAAGTAGTCACAGAAAAATTCATAACATCAACAGTATCAATATTACTAATAATTCCAACATAACAGTGATTAAAAATCCCTCATTTACATTGTCATCACAGCCATTAAAAACAAAAAAAAGAATAGTGTCACAGTGGCTTACACTTGCATCGCACCTCATAAGCATTGTGTTCAATATTTACCACGAGCATAAAATAGATTATATTTTAGGTGCATTTACCAGTTAAAACACATTTAAATATTGGATCCCATATTCCAATATGACTCATTATCTAATAAAAATGCAGATTTTTTTCTGCTGATATCATGTCCATAGCTTTAATAATTATATCATTCTTATTTTTACTCTATAAATTGTAATTTATATGTAAGAAGATAAATAAATAAGAATAATCTTGTTTAGTGTCTGATATGAATCAAATTACATTGTGTATTCTACAAACCATTACTACTGGAAATAAACACAAGGATGGAG
Organism: Entelurus aequoreus; assembly: GCF_033978785.1. NCBI lineage: Eukaryota > Metazoa > Chordata > Actinopteri > Syngnathiformes > Syngnathidae > Entelurus > Entelurus aequoreus. The sequence goes on along the minus strand of NC_084735.1, from coordinate 30,704,616 downwards.
TCTGCATATTCATAGGCGTCTTCAGCGTCTCCTGCATCTTTTTCTCATGAACTTTGCATTTGAAAAAATGTTCCTTTTCATTTCTTCCTCAGCTCAGTCGTGATCCCAAAGATTTACTTGTTTCTTCTCGGGCCAGTTTGTTTATCTCCTGTGCGGATTTGTCATATTTCTTTTGGCTGTGTGGAAACATTCTTCTTCTTTCGCTTTCACGGTTGAAGATTATCCTCAAAAAGAAGCTCCTTTGTGGGGGTTTTTGTGTGTGTGTGTGTGAGTGAAAGAGCTTCTTGTGCTCCTTCCAAACTCTGGACCAGACAACAGACTTCCTGTCAGTGCGTCTGCTTTACTACCGTTGACTTCATGTGAATGGCTTGTAAACCCCTTTATTAACCTTCTCTTTCTAGCCACAGCACAACAGTCCACAGTCCATATAAAAGCTCTAGATGATCCCATGCACCGATGCTTTATGGCAGCAATACAATTCAAACACCAACAGGTTTTGGCTTGTTTCACCTCCAGTAAAAAAGTCGCTAGTTGGTGTTCAGTTTCACTCTTCCCTCCTCTTTCTTCCCAGCTGCCTTTGAGCATGGCTGCTGCAGAGAGCTGCTGACCAGTCAGACCAGTTTTCAACGTCGTGGCCTAATTACCGCATTGGCTTTAGGGAGTTTGCATAGTTTAAAAGCTGCTTTTCAGATGGTTTCCCTTCATGGAACGGAGAGACGCAAAAGTGGGATGTGTTGTAAGTCTTGATGGGCATTGGTCTCCGTACAAGAAGGACAACAAGACATCGCCACAGGTGAGTGTTACCTCAACTTACTTAGTCGTTACAGGTGGGCGATACTAGACGTTTTAATATCGATCCAATAACACAGGCCAGTATTGCCAAACTTTTCACTCTGACATTTTCCAAAATGATTTAATGATTGTGCCTTTGATTTGATTGATCACGGTTAAAACAGAGAGAAGGATTAGGATTAGGGTTTGGACAAGCACAAACCTATTTTGAACTAACACACTTATTTGTTAACAATTGAATCCAACAATTTAAGACACTGGCTTTCATTACGTATAAATATTTCATCAAAATAAAGTCAATAGTGCAAAATAAGTAACCAAAAAACCGCTACTGGTTCTCATTCAAATACCAAACCCAAAACCAGTGAAATTGGCACGTTGTGTAAATCGTAAATAAAAGCAGAATATAATGATTTGCAAATGCTTTTCAACCTATATTCAATTGAATAGACTGCAAAGACAAGATATTTAATGTTCAAACTGGATTTTTTTTTTTTTTTTTGCAAATACTAGCTCATTTGGAATTTGATGCCTGCAACATGTTTAAAAAAAGCTGGCACAAGTGGCAAAAAAGACTGATAAAGTTGAGGAATGCTCATCAAACACTTATTTGGAACATCCCAGAGGTGAACAGGCTAATTGGGAACAGGGGAGTGCCATGATCGAGTATAAAAGTAGCTTCCATGAAATGTTCAGTCATTCACAAACAAGGATGGGGTGAGTGTCACCACTTTGCGAACAAGTGCGTGAGCAAATTGTCGAACAGTTTAAGAACAACATTTCTCAACCAGCTATTGCAAAGAATGTAGGGATTTCACCATCTACCGTAATATCATCAAAAGGTTCAGAGAATCTGGAGGAAATCACCACACGTAAGCGGCAATGCCCGTTACCTTCGATCCCTCAGGCGGTACTGCATCAAAAAGCGACATCAGTGTGTAAAGGATATCACCACATAGGCTCAGGAACACTTCAGAAAACCACTGTCAGTAACTACAGTTCGTCACTACATCTGAAAGTGCAAGCTAAAACTCTACTATGCAAAGCGAAAGCCATTTATCAACAACACCCAGAAACGCCACCAACTTCGCTGGGCCCGAGCTCATCTAAGATGGACTGATGCAAAGTGGAAAAGTGTTCTGTGGTCCACATTTCAAATTGTTTTTGGAAACTGTGGACGTCGTGTCCTCCGGACCAAAGAGGAAAATAACCATACGTATTGTTATAGGCGCAAAGTTGAAAAGCCAGCATCTGTAATGGTATGGGGGTGTATTAGTGCCCAAGACATGGGTAACTTACACATCTGTGAAGGCACCATTAATGCTGAAAGGTACATACAGGTTTTGGAGCAACATATGTTGCCATCCAAGCAACGTCTTTTTCATGGACGCCCCTGCTTATTTCAGCAAGACAATGCCAAGCCACATTCTGCACATGTTACAACAGCGTGGCTTCATAGTAAAAGAGTGCGGGTACTAGACTGGCCTGCCTGTAGTCCAGACCTGTCTCCCATTGAAAATGTGTGGCGCATTATGAAGCCTAAAATACCACAACAGAGAACCCGGACTGTTGAACAACTTAAGCTGTACATCAAGCAAGAATGGGAAATAATTCCACCTGAAAAGCTTCAAAAATTGGTCTCCTCAGTTCCCAAATGTTTACTGAGTGTTGTTAAAAGGAAAGGCCATGTAACACCGTGGTAAAAATGCCCCTGTGCCAACTTTTTTGCAATGTGTTGCTGCCATTAAATTCTAAATTAATGATTATTTGAAGAAAAAAAAAAGTTTCTCAGTTCAAACATTAAATAGCTTGTCTTTGCAGTCTATTCAATTGAATATAAGTTGAAACGGATTTACAAATCATACTGGATTTGAGTTTTGTACTGTACAAATATATAGATTATATATACTTTACATATATATGTATATATATATCATATGTATGTTTTATATATATATATATATATATATATATATATATATATATATATATATATATATATATATATATATATATATATATATATACTGTATATACACTATATACAGCACCTTTCTCCATGAGAAACAATGTAAACAACAAAAGTCCACATTTTAGTCAACGTTTGTACACTTTCAACACAAACTTAAAGGGGAACTGCACATTTTTTGGAATTTTGCCTATCGTTCACAATCATTATGAGAGACACGAACACGTGTTTTTTTTTTTCTAGGATTTTAAAAAGGATTAAAAAAACGCTTGAAAGATGGGGCTAATGGGAGTCACCGTTGTAAGCTTCATAGCCCTCTAAAACAACTTCAAAACCCTCCATCGACGTTTCATATACACACTGCAAGTCTATATATAATGTAATAACAGACACCTTCATAACAATATATAATATTTGTAATATTTACCATATTTTGATCATTTTAATCAATTCCGGCACTGATTTATTCCGCGCATTAATTTCTGTTTCTGTAGCAGCACATGTCTGACTTCTGGCAACATGCGTGTTCCTACTTCCGGAATCAAACACGAGTGTGTGTTCTAATTATGGTAGACTTGGTAACGGACAACAAAGACGACTATTTTTCGAAAAATAATGATTCATAAACTTATCTTTTTGAACCTGAATGACTGGAGGATAAACTGCTGCTTATAGAAGCCAATACGAAGGAAGAGTGAGATGGTGGAGCAGACGGAGGCCGATAGAGTGAGGTGAAAGCCACTCGAAGCTGCAAATGTGGAATTTGGACACAAGCTATTTCGACATAAATGGCGTGCTTACCCAAAATAAACCAGAAAAAACGTCCCTGGCCAGCTGGACCACACGAACTGTCCATCGAGTGAGTCACTATAATATCGATCTTAATACCCGCCTTCCGCCCGAATGCAGCTGAGATAGGCTCCAGCAGCTCCCGCGACCCCGTAAGGGACAAGCGGTAGAAAATGGATGGATGGATTATTATTATACCAGGTTGTCCAAAGTGCGGCTCGGGGGCCTTTGTAGGTTTTTATTGGCCACCGACGTGAAAATGAAATGAGTTCATTATTAATGAGGTCTATTAGCTAAAACACTGACAACTAATTGCATTATCAACTATAACACAAAAGCTAAGACAACTGTTTCATTTCAAAAAGCATAGCATATTCTGATATGCATTGAATTCGTTTTAGCATCTTTCGTTCTTTTATTTTTTTTTAGTTTGTGGCCCAAAGTGGAAAACGTTTGGACACCCCTGTTATGTACGGAACGTATACGTATATAATATTCGTTCTTGGGAAGCTGACATTTTTCATCAAATTAAACCTTTTAAGGGTTAAATTGTACCTTAAATAACTTGTTTACTATTTCCATACATCAACCTAATAAAGCGGCCAACCATGCGTTTGGGAAATGTGTTTCTCTTACCAGAACTCAAATCCAATCGTAAACAAACATTTTTAAGTAAATGCCAAAAATAACCTGCATGATGGCACGACCCTGGAACTCTAAAAGCGATAACACACATGCACACTTGGCACATGAACAAACACAGTGTGTCCAGCACCACTCAAGTAGCCCTTCCTCCATGACTCTTTTCATTATCAAACCATTGCTCACCTGCGTCATGTGAGTGATTTCCCATAAATGGTGTAGTATGGAACAATATGAGAGGAAGGATATACAGTACGTACGTACAACAGTTGTAAAAGGATTGTGTTGGACAACAGGCAAGGTGTGGCTTCAGCAATGCAGTGACTTTGTGTGGGAGGAGACACGCATACAGGCAGGTAAAAACACTCAGGAGCTTCCTCATTGTGGAGCAAGAAGGTGTAGGTTTCTACGAGATAAGGTACGGACATTTTTGAACTTCTTTCAATGAAATAAATCGATCAAGGAAGTGTCTTCTTCTAAAGGCATGTACCCCAAAGACCATAGACAACAGTTTGGCTCCATTTTGTTCACTATGAAACTGAACAAAATGCAGTTTTAGAATAGCTCTAAAATTGCATTTTTGTCTTTGTAAACCACATTTGTTGGACACTCTTGTACTGGGTGTCCATTGAGCATGTGTACCTAACCTTGTGGCAAGTGTGCTACATTTTCCCAGGGGCCAGATTTTTTTCTCAGCAGGGGGTTCTTGATGTCGTCGGGATGTAACAATTTGAACCTTTCATATCAACTTTTTTTTTTACTTCCGATGCCGATACTGATATCAGTCCGATCAACACGAACCATAGCACATACTTGTAATTTTTGTAGTGTGGATTGTTTGAAAAGGCTTGATCAAGTGAAGTTACTCAGGTAACAATGGTATTTATGAAAAACACTAACCTTATGACAGTTTCTGAAGTGGAGCAATAATTTGTTTTTGATGACGCCGATTCACTGAATTAAGGTCATAACGCAGAGAATGATGCAAACACGCTTGTTACTGGAAATTTTTTAAATATTTGATACTTGCTTATGTTAACAAATGTGCTGTTTTAGACTGCAATTTTGTATCAATTAAGGACACTTACTAATGTCTAGCTTGTGTGCTGTTGTGTGCTGTTGTGTGCTCAGCTGTTGTGTAGCTGCTAGCTCATAGTAGCCTAAAACCTACCAGTGTACAACTCTGGTAATGGGTACATTCGCACCCACCTGCACAAATGTATTTCAAAATGTAACAATCAAAATAAATATGACTTTTTTGTTTGTTTACTAGGGCATGCAAATATAATATGCATTAGTTTGACCATTTAAAATCAACGATAACAAAAAGGAGATGCTTGGAAATAGCATAAAAATGCCCCAAAAACTTGGAAAAACGCGATTCATAGCGTTACTTTTTGGTGTAACCATCATGAGCGTTCTGTTCAGGTATATTTCTTTTATATTTTGATAAATCATCATATTTATGTATTACTAAATTTAAATAGGTATTGATCAATCTTTAAGCTGTGTGTATTTGATTTCAGTTTGCTTTTGACATCCTGTTTAGAATTGTAGTTGAAACTTTTACAACCTTGTGTTGCGCTCATGATGGCGTAACCAAACCAGATTTCATTTAATGATCTTATTTTTGTATATTTATTCCCTTTTTTACATTTAGTATATTTAAATATTCATTTATAAACATTGAATACATTTCAAATATCAATAAAATGCAATTGCCTTCATCTTATAGGGTAATGTTTAGTTACACCAAGTCATGAGCGTAACACTAAGCTTCATCACTTTGACTTGTAATATCTCTAATTCTGGTGGTGTTTTATGCTTTTTTCTTTTTGGAACATGTACTATACATATAATACAATAAAGTCCCATATAAAATTATGTTTCTAGCAATACTTTAATATTGCCTTTGAAAGTAACACTCCAATGTCCATTATTGGAGCTGTAGTCTACACACCATGTTTCCTTTTTGTAAATTAATTGAGTAAAATACTTCAAAAGTCCAATCTTGTGTGCTTATTGGAGGACATTTAGATTTTAACCGGCTGTCCGGTTTTGCATAAGTAAACATGCTGTAGGACTGCTTGCAAACTGAGATATTTTTTCTAGCTGATATCTACTTAATTTTTGCTATTATCGGACCGATATTCCATCTCAATATAAAATCGGAACGCCCCTAGCTATCATTATTGTCACAATATTGTTGAATGTGCACAAACATACTTATACACATGCTGAAACGTATTAACCAAGTTTTATTTTCAAAACGTTAATGTGCCTTCATGTAAGCATCTAAGCTAGCAAGTGATTAGTGCGCTAGCTGCTGCTCTTGAAAATGTGGTAATCAATCATGTTTTTACTGTACATACAATTTGAAAAGACAGATAGATACACTACGATTAAATCTTTTTTTTAATTTTTAATCGTTTTCTTTGAGATCCTATATTGTTTAATTTGCATATTTGACCTTGGCACGTCATTTTCAAAAAATGCTAAAAAGATGTTAAATATATTTATATTCGGAGGAGTGTTATGATCTATTGATAGAGGTCAGAATTTGTTGATCTTCTTTATTCGAGTCGTCTTCTTCTGCTGTTTTTTTATTGTGACGCCTATGCCTCGTTGTTGCCCCCTTCTTGGCAGGGGCAGTACATCCCCATTCTAGTGAAAATGAATGGGGATGTTTATTAAAGTTAAAGTTAAAGTTAAAGTTAAAGTTAAAGTACCAATGATTGTCACACACACACTAGGTGTGGCAACATTTTTCCTCTGCATTTGACCCATGCCCTTGTTCACCCCCTGGGAGGTGAGGGGAGCAGTGGGCAGCAGCGGTGGCCGCACCCGGAAACATTTTTGGTGATTTAACCCCCAATTCCAACCCTGCAAACAGGAGGAGGGCTTCTGGTCTACTATGTCAAATATATCTAAACAGAGGGCCTATCAATATGCATTAAAACAAAAACAATAACACTGAAAAAATGGATAACTAGTGTACATAAGCTATGGAAAGGATGTCAGTCGAAAAAGTGTTGATAACGAGTCATATTTTGAAATATGGGATATAATATATGGATTTGTTTTAACTATTAAATGAACTTAAAATATGTATCTTTTTTTCCTCGGGGTGAATAATGGCTTAAGTGTGGTTATCAAGCTTATGACATACAACGCAAGTGTATGACCGCTGTCTTACACTTGCTGTTGTTGTTGATGGTGATAGATAAGTGATAATAATAATAATAATGATATGTATTGTTTCTGTTATTGTAATCAATTATGTTTGTTGTTGTTTAATGTCTTATTGTTATTGATATTGTTGCTTTTACTATTGGTTTAAACAATAAGAAACAAACAGAGAGCATGTTGCTTAAATCCAAGTATATTTTGTCATTTCATGTTGAGTATTGGATTAATATTGTGTTTTTATTTGACTAATAAATTCAGAATGAAGGGGTCAAAGCGGTGAAAAGTTAAAATATGTTCATTCCCCTGAGGGGAGAGCTGCTTTAGTCATGTGGTGCATGATCTAAGTAGACTTTGGGACCATACCGCTGCTTTCTTTTGTGCACATCTTTGTAGCGGAAAAGTACTACACATTGTTTTCAGGGAAGATTTGCGTTTAAGAAATGCCCATAATAACTCTCACTTTCCAGAGTTAGACCTACTCAGAGGGATGTATTTATTACAAGGATTTTTCCTAAAATAAGAGCAAGAAACCGCTGTACCATGGAGATTCACCCCCAAACAAATACAAGTGTGGATTATTCCTCTTTGCAGGCGTGAGTCTTCCACGAGTGCAACATGTTCTCCTCTGCGACCCCCTACAAGAACCAGCACTACGCTGAGCTCAAGAAGGAATGCATCAAGAGTAAAAAACTCTTTGAGGATCCAGAGTTTCCAGCTATAGATTCGTCGCTGTATTTTCGGAAACCACCGCGTGGTATTGCGCAATGGAAACGTCCTGGGGTGAGTGATTGAGTGGGTATTTGTGTCAGTTTCTGTTGGGAAACTTCTGGAAGTCAATAAGAAGTAGTCCAGACTTACTGTTGAAGTGATTTATTGTGAATCATATCAAATGTACAAGTCATGTCGTGTACTAATCATTGTTTTTGTGCAACAGTCAACACAGTGAATTAAAGCCAGATGAATACATTTTTGACTGAATGTAACTCCCACATTCATGTGAAGCAGGCAGCCGCTACAAAGCTCATTATCGCATCTGATGAGATTACTGTAATAACTAGGCTCGTGTGCATCAGAAAAAATATTCCTCAGTGAAATCCTCACTTCCATGTTTGCAAATTAAAACAAATGACAAGTGGATACTTTGGGACACGTAATTACTCGCATCCACACGAAGGCATGATATGATTTGTAATAATGATGATAATGATACAGATACTAGTACTACTATTAAAGGCCTACTGAAACCCACTACTACCAACCACGCAGTCTGATAGTTATATATCAATGATGAAATCCTAACATTGCAACACATGCCAATACGGCCGGGTTAACTTATAAAGTGCAATTTTAAAATTCCCGCCACACTTCCGGTTGGAAAAACTCCTTTGGATATGATTTATGCGCGTGACGTCACAAAAGCAACGGAAGTGGTTGGACCCCGTCGGACCCGATAGAAAAGCCTCTTGTTTTCTTCGACAAAATTCCACAGTATTCTGGACATCTGTGTTGGTGAATCTTTTGCAATTTGTTTAATGGACAATGGAGACTGCAAATAAGAAAGTTGTAGGTGCGATCGGTGGAGCGGCGGACTACAGCAACACCAACACCAGGAGGTTGTGTTGTGTTTTGAGCAGGATAGCAGACGCACTACGGTGAGTCTAGCTTTGGCTTCCAAACATTTGATCGCTTGCCCGTACGTGCGTGTCGATATGTGCATGTCACGTACGTAACTTTGGGGAAATATATGTTTCTTGCCGACTCTGATGGCGGCCGGGGTGTCGTCAAAAGCGTACAACGCCCGCCGCCGCATCTAAGTTAGCTTCTGTTTTTTTAGCTATGCCAAGCTGAATATTATTAATCGTGTATTTACATGTTCATGGTTTAATAGTATTATTGATCTTCTGTCTATCCATCCAGTCAGGGTTTTTTTTAATTTAGTTTCTATCTGCATTTGAGACTGATGCTATCACGTTGGCTACGTAGCTAGGTTAGCTTCTGTTTTTTTTTAGCTTCGCCAAGCGGAATATTATTAATCGTGTATTTACATGTTCATAGTTTAATAGTATTATTGATCTTCTGTCTATCCATCCAGTCAGGGTTTTTTAAAATTTAGTTTCTATCCGCATTTGAGACTGATGCTATCACGTTGGCTACGTAGCTAGGTTAGCTTCTATTTTTTAGATTCGCCAAGCTGAATATTATTAATCGTGTATTTACATGTTCATGGTTTATTAGTATTATTGATCTTCTGTCTATCCATCCAGTCAGGGTTTTTTTAAATTTAGTTTCTATCTGCATTTGAGACTGATGCTATCACGTTGGCTACGTAGCTAGGTTAGCTTCTATTTTTTTAGCTTCGCAAAGCTGAATATTATTAATCGTGTATTTACATGTTCAGTCACTGTGAATGTCCATTTCGTGTTCTCGACTCTCATTTTCAAGAGGATATAGTATCTGAGATGGTTTAAAATACAAATCTGTGATACACAATAGAAAAAGGAGAGAGTGTGGAATCCAATGAGCCAGCTTGTACCTAAGTTACGGTCAGAGCGAAAAAAGATACGTCCATCACTGCCTCTCAAGTCCTTCACTGTAACGTTCCTCATCTACGAATCTTTCATCCTCGCTCAAATTAATGGGGTAATCGTCACTTTCTCGGTCCGAATCTCTCTCGCTCCATTGTAAACAACGGGGAATTGTGAGGAATACTAGCTCATGTGACATCAGCGATGTCACATGAGTCACAGTGTTTTGGCTAATAGACCTCTTATCAGCGAGCAAAAGTTGCGAACTTTATCGTCGATTTTCTCTACTAAATCCTTTCAGCAAAAATATGGCAATATCGCGAAATGATCAAGTATGACACATAGAATGGATCTGCTATTCCCGTTTAAATAAAAAAAAAAATTCATTTCAGTAGGCCTTTAATAGTAATAAACAATAAAATATTCTATTCATAGATACTTCACTTTCCTGAACACTTCATACAAGTTATCATACAAAAATTGAGAACATTCATCGATCATAAATTAAATAATATAAATAAAACTTTACAACAAGTAGTCAATAAAATAAAGATAAAATAAAACAGTAAAAACATTGTTTTGCTATGATAAATTGTAATATACTAAGTTGGTTTATTGATTATTTATTTGGAAATAAACCTTTTTAAAAAAAATACATTTTAGGACATTCTTTTTTGTTATTAAAAAACATTTACATTTTAAAAATATTTTAAAAACTATTAGTTTAAAGCTACAAATGAGGTTTATTTGAAAAATAACAAACTTAAAGGGAAACTGCAGTTTTGGGTAATGTTGCCTATTGTTCACGATGAGAGACAAGAAGACAAAAGTAAATAATTTTTTTTCGCTTTCTAACATATAAAAAGCGGCTTGTTCGAGGTGGCCAGCAATGCAGTTAATGGGAGCAATCAATTCTACCTCTAAATAACTTTAAAAATGCATTCAAAAACTGTCAACAATACTTTTACCTTTACGGTCCGTAACCTGTATAATAACCAACTGAAGCCACATTGTTATTGTAAGAGCAAACACTAAGGAACACTTTTTCTATCGTAGTAACACATCGGCATGCTACGGCATTAGCCGTACAAGGTAACTACGGCAAGAGATAAGCTAGCTTCTACAACAACACGAAACACATTTGAGTTTGTAATGCACAACGCTGCGATAGAACACCAATCTGTATGACTGAAAAACATGAACGATCATATTATCAATCTTGTTAAGTATTAGCCCACATTTCATGTTTTGTTTGTACACAGCTAGCCAGACAGCATATGTACTGCAGTTGTACTAACACACATGACGTGCTGCGTGTATCATGATCGATATTAAAGTGACTCACTCGATGGACAGTTAGTCTGGTCCAGCTGGCCGGGGACGTTTCCTCTTGATTTTGGGTGAGCAATCCATTCAAGGCGACCTAGCTTGTCTCCAAAGTTCCATATTTTTCGCGTCAAATTCGCTTTCATTCCCTTCTCCTGGCGTCCGTCTGCTCCAACATCTCACTCTTCCTTCATCCTTGCTTCTATAAGCAGCAGTATATTTTGCTTCAAAAGTATAAGGTTGTAAATCCTCATTTGTCCAAAAATAGTCGTCTTCATTGTCTGTAACCAAGTTACACGTGTGTTTGATTCCGGAAGTAGGAACACACATGTTGCCAGAAGTCAGACGTTTGCTGCTATGTAAACAGAAATCAATGCACGAAATAAATCAGTCCCGGAAATGATTAAAATGATCAAAATATGGCGAAATATTTAACAAATTGTTATGAACATGTCTGTTACTACATTTTATATAGACTTTCAGTGTGTATGAAATGTTGATGGAGGGTTTTGAAGTTGTTTTAGAGGGCTTTGAAGGTTACAACGGTGACTCCCATTTGCCGCATCTTTCAACCGTTTTTTATCCTCTTTAAAATCGTCAAAAAAAACCCCACGTGTGTTCTCGTCTCTTATAATGATTGTGAACGATAGGCAAAATTCCAAAAAAAAGAGCAATTCCCCTTTAAAGTGCAATTTGAAATCTTAAACAACAAACTAGTAAAAGCAATTGGTAGAACTTGTGTGTTAATGCTAAAAAGCAGAGGCCGAATTGAAATGCTAAAAGTTATCACTTTGGCCAGATAGCGTCAGGTCACAAAAAATATGACTCTTATCTGTATACCTGCTAAATTTGCAAAAATGTTAGCATGCTAATTGTTAGCAAGCTTCAAATACCAAAATATGTGACTCTAAAGTGTACACCTACAAAAATTGCTAGGAAAAAAGCTGAATGATACCATGCGTCAAATACCCAAATATATGATTCTGAGCTGTATACCATGCTAATTTTGGCATACTAGCAATTGAGAAATTTAAAAGTTTGAAAAATTACCCATTGATTTGGAGTAGTAAAAATGTTCCTAAAAAATGTACAATTCCTGGAAATGTAGGAATTTTTTGATAATAAACATTTTTGAGCCCAAACACATGTAAGATGAGCAATTTTTTTTTAGAAGTTGAGTGCTAAACAAATGCAGCTTTATTGAAACACTATAGCATCAGCAGCATTGCTAAGTGCTAAACATACAAATTAACCATAATAAAACAAACACTTACTGTGCAATTTCTACTCTCGCTGGGATGCCGAACAATAGGACGCTCACATAATTCCGTTTAGATGAAGACTCAATCACAATCCTCACGAAGGGTGAAAAAAGTGTCTTTTTCACCATCTCGGGGGATGTCAAAGTTGACCAGCCTGTCAGACCATGGCCACATTTGTCTACTACCAAGTGAGAGATTCATTAATTATAATCTAGAATTTATTTTTAGCAATTATCAGAGTAAGCGCCGGCTTACTGTAAACTAGCATTAGCTCACTGCTATCAATGCTGTTGACTCAATCCATCCATTTTCTACCGCTTATTCCCTTCGGGGTCGCGGGGGGCGCTGGAGCCTATCTCAGCTACAATCGGGCGGAAGGCGGGGTACACCCTGGACAAGTCGCCACCTCATCGCAGGGCCAACACAGATAGTTTCTGTGTGGAGTTTGCATGTTCTCCCCGTGACTGCATGGGTTCCCTCCAGGTACTCCGGCTTCCTCCCACCTCTAAAGACATGCACCTGGGGATAGGTTGATTGGCAACACTAAATTGGCTCTAGTGTGTGAATGTGAGTGTTGACTCAATTGTTAGCTATTTATCCGCTCAGTGGCCTAGTGGTTAGAGTGTCCGCCCTGAGATCGGTAGGTTGGAGTTCAAATCCCAGCCGAGTCATACCAAAAACTATAAAAATGGGACCCATAACCTCCCTGCTTGGCACTCAGCAACGCGGGTTGGAGTTGGGGGTTAAATCACCAAAATGATTCCCGGGCGCGGCGCCGCTGCTGCCCACTGCTCCCCAAGGGGATGGGTCAAATGCAGAGGACAAATTTCACCACATCTAGTGTGTGTGTGTGATAATCATTGGTACTTTAATCTTAATCTTAATTTAGGATTTCGAATGCTTAAAAAAAGCCGAGCATATTTGTTCTTGACTTAAGGATTGTGAAAGGTAAACACCACATCTCTTTTCAATTTTAGCGTATTTCCAGTTTGACTGATGTAATATAATGGTCAGAGTGCAGAAGCGTTACTACAGTGACGTAAAATCTACGGAAATTGCCAAAGATATTCAGGGCAGAATATTTAAAATGGCCGACTGAATTTGTGATGTGGTGTTTTCACACACTTTGTGGATCGTAAATACAAATGGATATGGTTTAATGGATACAGTGTAACACAAATAAGCATATAAAGTCAACTTGTTTTTCCACTTTACTGATACTTGTATATACTACTCACTGTTTTTGTTCAACGAGTTAACCATAGCTTCTTCAAAGTAATAAAGTTAGCTTTCTTTGATCAGATTGGCTGGAAATGATCACATGGTTTTCTGTATCAAGGCACATAGCGGCCATTTGTTTGATTGATTGAAACTTTTATTAGTAGATTGTACAGTACAGTACATATTCCGTACAATTGACCACCAAATGGTAACACCCAAATAAGTTTTTCAACTTGTTTAAGTCGGGATCCACGTTAATCAATTCATGCCATTTTGACTTTTAGCAAACATGGTCCTTTTCCCTGAAGGTATGTTTATTGAATATAATTGGTTTGGAGACAGCATCGCTCACTCTGTCATGTGATTAAAGAAGACATAGTTTTTAGGGTGTAAAAGATGTTTGCGTGTCACTAATAAATGTTACTAATGTGCTGCAGGAGATCAGCAATGACCCGCACCTGTTTGTGGAGGGCGTCAGCTCCCATGACTTGAACCAAGGCTCAGTGGGGAACTGCTGGTTTGTAGCTGCTTGCTCTTGCTTGGCCCTGAAACCTAACCTGTGGAAAAGGGTGAGCTTATTTGATTGTTGTTGTTGTTGAAATGAAGGGCTGTTAGTATGTCTGAGCAACCGCATGCTAACATATATGCAACCTAGCTGACAGCAGGATTTCACCTCAGTTTCACTCATTCCAGCCAAACTCGCATAACTAAGTCAAATAAGTCTTCTTTCCCCTAATAAAGTACTAAACTTTAAAAAAAAGTCTTTAAAACTTGTGTTTCCAGGTCATTCCGGACTGGAAGGAGCAGGAGTGGGACTCCAAACACCCGGAGGAATATGCCGGAATCTTTCACTTTCAGTTTTGGGTGTTTGGCAAGTGGGTGGATGTTGTGGTGGATGACCGCCTTCCTACAATAAACGGAGAACTCATCTACTGTCACTCCAAAGACAACAATGAATACTGGAGTGCTCTGTTGGAGAAGGCCTATGCCAAGTGAGTACACTTTTTTAAAATTCATCACATACAAATTCTAATAAAAACTATTATAATTTATTTTAAGTATTTGTGTCAAAGAAGATCATTGCTGTCTTTCTTTTCTATTACAACATGCCGACTCACCATTCTGTGTTAATTATAAATAATGATATGGCATATGCTAATCTTATTACTTTAAAATGGTTGTTATAATTTTAAAATATTAATACGGCATTATTTTTGTCGTTAGTATTATCTACAAATTAAAAATGATTATCATTCATGCAAATCACAGACATCTAACAAAATACATATTTATTATTTATTCCTATTATCAATATTAAATGTGAGGAGCAGTAAATGTTTTCAACAATACTGCTACTACTGTAATAATAATCCTGACATTAGTATATAATACAGAGCAATAGAATATTTAGTTTTGCACTTTTTTGTATTGGATGCTTATCTTTATTTTTGCACATTTTAAAGCAAAATAAGCAATACTTTTACTTTTGAAATGCTTATACAATTGCAGAATATTAAGATTTGCACTGGATGTTGACTTTTATATTTGCACATTAAAAAGCAAATAAGCTACTTTTAATTTTGTTAAATGTTAAAAGTTTTAAATGTTTACATTGTTACAGAATATTTAATCATGTTGTTGTCAATGTTGACTGAGAGGCCATACTTCTTTTTTTGTAAATAAAAGCCAGGCCTTTTGAAAAAACGGGCCTACATATATTTTTTCATCTTCATTCTGAATAAAAAAATAATCGGTAAAAGGAAAAATAATTTATAGATTAATCGAAAAAAATAATCTATAGATTAACCGATTAATCGAAAAAAATAATCTATAGATTAATCGATAGAAAAATAATCGTTAGCTGCAGCCTTACACTCAATATGAAATATGAAACATATATATTAAACTTAAGCTACAAATATGAAATACTTAATAAAAAGTAGCTGTTGAATACATTTGGAATACCAATTATTTATAATAATATTATGATAACAATAATTCTGATAGCCTTTGATAATGATTTAGATTTTTTTAATTTTGTATTATTTCAATATTATTGCAGTTGTAGTAATATTAGTAATCATAACAATAATAATAATATTTGTACTAATTTTAATGTCATGATTACCATGAAAATTACAATAATTGTAAATAAATAATAACAATATTGTAATTTAATTAAATATTTTAAAAATATTTATGAAAACCGTGAATTAATTAGAAATTATTATGTATGAATATACTGTAGTAATATTTCCGTGCTGTTTTTTTTTGTAATGATTGTCGATAATTACAACGGTATGAACACGTCCCCTGTGCCCTAATTCAGGCTCTCTGGCTGCTATGAGTCGCTTGAGGGGGGCAACACTGGAGACGCCGTGGTGGACTTCAGTGGAGCTGTGTCTGAGGCCATCAACCTGGAGGGCGAGGCTTACTACAAAGACCAGAAGAAGCTAGACCATCTCTTTGTAGACCTACTGAAGGTGTACGACCGAGGCGGCATCATAAGCTCCTCCATTAAGGTCTGTGCTGTGTCCTTGTGGTGGCGCGGTGTGGGAATTGAAGAGAATTCATCTTCACGGGATGTTAGATGTTTTTCTTTTCCTCAGGCGGAACCTCATGAAATTGAGCTCAAAATGGCTAATGGGCTGGTGAAAGGTCACGCGTACTCTGTGACGGCAGTAAAGAAGGTGCGTCTGGGTCACGGGCTGATAGCCTACTTCAAGAATGACACCATCCCGATGATCCGCATGAGGAATCCCTGGGGAAAGACGGAGTGGAATGGAGCCTGGAGTGACAGGTGAGAAAAGGAAGTTCATCTTACAGCTTATTAATTTTGGTTAAATAATATTGAGAACCACTGCCTTATAAAGAGAGAACAGGACTGTACTTAATACTGGCACTTAAATAGAAACAATACACATACACATTTTTGCTTGCAACTTCTAACGCTATTTTCATGCTACTCATGAACCATTACAGCTGGATACTATTTGCATAGTGTTGTCTATGTAATTGATATTATGGAGTAGTTAGACCCTTTGATGTTATATTTATTGTTCTATGGTTATCATTACACTATTCTTCCTTGTCATTACTGGTACTCTGATGTGGTATCATCACAAAAAAAAAAATACAAACAAAAAGCAGAAAAGTGTCCCGATCAGATATTGATATCGGTTCCATATCAGCAAATAAATAAAGAAAAAATTAAGTACTGGATGATATCTTGCATTTAAAATCTCCAATACAAGCAGTCTTATAGCTTGTTTACCTGTGCAAAGCTGGACAGCCAGTTAACATTCGAATGTCCTCCACTAAATAAGCACACATGGTTGGTCTTTTCTTGTATTTTATTGAAGTCGTTTACAAAAGGTAAACATGGGTTACTAGGATCTAGCAGCTACACAACACCTAAACACACAATAGCACACAAGCTAGACATACAAAAAAAGTGTCCTTTACTGAAAGTTATTGCGGTCTAAAATGCCACATTTGTCAATATAATCAAGTATCAAATAATTCTGGTTTCATATGACTTACAGATATAAAGTCTCGAAGGCAAAGGCGTATTAGAAAGTATGCAGTAACAAACGTGTCCGCATCATTCAACTCACTGCGTCATTAGCCTAATTTAATGAATTATTGTGACCACTATGTGTCGCCAAAAAACTACCACTTCAATTGGGGCGGCGGGCTCTGTTAGTAGAGCGACGGTGCCAGCAACTTGAGGGTTCCAGGATTGATCCCCGACACTTTACCCACCTGCTCCCAGTGCCACCCACACTGGTTTAAATGTACAGTAGCTTAAAGATGTAGATAATGGGTTTCACTATGTAAAGCGCTTTGAGCCTCTAGAGAAAAGCGCTATATAAATATACTTCACTTCACTTGAAAATCTATCATAAGGTTAATGTTTTTCATACCTACCAATGTTCTGAGTAATTTCACTTGATCAAACCTTTTATAACATTCACTACAAAATAATAAAATGATGTACGATTTGGGCCGATATCATAATAGATTAATATCGGTATCGGCCAATATTGAAATCTTAATCATCGGTATCGTATTGGAAGTAAAAAAAACTTGTTTCAGGACACCCTACAATATATTTGTGGATGATGCTTACTTAGTTGAAGATTTTGAAGGAAAAGATTGTCTAATTTCAAAATGAAGGAAGTTTTCACTGTGATAATTTTAGGGTGGACCCATTTTATTATGACTGTGTAATAATGTCACTTATACTTTTGTCAGTTCTGAGGAATGGTCAAAAGTCGGCGACACGGAAAGGGGCAACCTCGGTATCACAGTGGAAGATGATGGCGAGTTCTGGTGAGAGATCGCGCATCCAAACCAATCCTCCTTTAGAAACTTCTGTGATCATTTTCTCACTTGACATCCACAGGATGTTTTTCACAGACTGGTGCAAGTACTTCACAGATGCCGACGTTTGCCGTCTCATCAACACGTCTGTGTTGAGCCTCCATAAGACCTGGCATGAAGTGGTGCACTTTGGGAGCTGGACCAAGCAAGCGGAGCCTCTCTTGAACCGCTGTGGTGGCTGTGCAAACCATAAGCAGACCTTCCTGCAGAACCCACAGGTATTATACAACAGACAATACTCCTGTACAATCTAATTTGAGTGATTCACATTCATTATTGTAATAGACGCTGCATGAGACAAGCATTTAAAAAAGTGTGTAAAAATAACATGAAAACTACAAATGAAACATACCAAATGAAATGTCCCTTCATTTTGTCAATGTTTTTTTTAAAGATGTCACAAACAAAAAGAAGCTGCTTTTGAGTAGGAATGCATACTGAACTCGGTACACAAAAGTCTGTTAGTACTATTGGGTACCGATTCACGTAAAATCAAACAGGGCTATATTTCGATACCTTTGTTGCACGGACGTCACGTCCGGTCGTAGGCTCAACGCTGGCTCAAATACTTGGTCGGGAAACAAGCAGTCAAGTGCTCAGCGCGGACTCAGCCGGACTGCCTCTTTGGTATGGTTACAATTTTTCATGCCACAAAGCAAGAAGGAAGAAGGCACTCAAAAGTACAGACAAAATGCGCTAGCTTGATGCTAATTTACATTGGATTTGCCATAGACATGCTACTTATTAGCATTAGCGATTTTACAAAACCCAAAACCTGTGAAGTTGGCACGTTGTGTAAATCGTAAATAAAAACAGAATACAATGATTTGCAAAAACTTTTCAACTTATATTCAATTGAATAGACTGCAAAGACAAGATATTTAATGTTGGAACTGAGAAACGTAATTTTTTTGGGCAAATAATCATTAACTTAGAATTTAATGGCAGTAACACATTGCAAAAAAGTTGGCAGAGGGGCATTTTTACCACTGTGTTACATGGCCTTTCCTTTTAACAACACTTGTTTAACAACCCAATGTTTGGGAACTGGGAAGACTAATTTTTTAAAGCTTTTCAGGTATAATTATTTCCCATTCTTGCTTGATGTACAGCATAAGTTGTTCAACTGTCCGGGGTCTCAATTGTATTTTAAGCTTCATAATACGCCACACATTTTCAATGGGAGACAGGTCTGGACTACAGGCAGGCCAGTCTAGTACCCGCACTCTTTTACTATGAAGCCACGCTGTTGTATCACGTGCAGAATGTGGTTTGGCAAAGTCTTGCTGAAATAAGCAGGGGCGTCCATGAAAAAGACGTTGCTTGGATGGCAACATATGTTGCTCCAAAACCTGTATGTACCTTTCAGCATTAATGGTGCCTTCACAGATGTGTAAGTTACCCATGTCTTGGGCACTAATACACCCCCATACCATCACAGATGCTGGCTTTTGAACTTTGCGCCTGTAACAGTCCGGATGGTTCTTTTCCTCTTTGGTCCGGAGGACACTACGTCCACAGTTTCCAAAAACAATTTGAAATGTGGACTCATCAGACCACAGAACACTTTTCCACTTTGCATCAGTCCATCTTTGATGAGCTCGGGCCCAGCGAAGACGCCGGCGTTTCTGGGTGTTGTTGATAAATTTATTTGGCTTTGCATAGTACAGTTTTAACTTGCACTTACAGATGTAGCGACAAACTGTAGTTACAGACAGTGGTTTTCTGAAGTGTTCCTGAGTCCAACTAAGAGGCACGTTACAATCAAACAACTGGTGTGTCATAAGTACAATACTTACAGTATTAACACTTTGTAGGGCTCAAAAGAAAATACTGGCGCATCCAATTTAATGGCAAAGACTACTTCCTGGCTAAGTCAACACATGGTATTTTATGAATTACTGCCATCTAATGTATTGGAATTGCAATTGGATGCAAAGTCTACTATATATGATACAGTAAATTGCATGCATGCAAATGAAAACAGAAATGTCAGTAAACATAACTGTACAGCACAGCTCAGTGTTAAATTAAAATAGATTTTTTTTTTTTACAATTAACGTTTATTGACACATTTTGAACAAACACAAAACTACCGAAAATTGGCACTGTTGATTACCGGTATCGATTCCTCGATATGGGAAATTGTAACACTTGCTGCTCATTGAAAAGAGCGATACATGCTTTCATGTCCAGGTCTCTGTTAGAAAGCCCACAATTTTTAAATGTTTGTCTTTGTTTCATTCATAATGTTTTTTGTCAAGCTTTAAGAGTTCACACTTGATATGGTGGTCCTTGAACTTACCACTTTTTTGTGCTATGAGATGCAAAAGTGAAACTTACACATACCACATCTTGCTAAATCCACCCAAAAGAAGACAAACTACTGTACTCATACACATTTTTGCAACCCTAAACCAGTTCAATCTCACCCTTTTGATAGCCGCTTAGTTTTAGCCTCTAACAGCGTCACGGTACTGCGCTCTCTCGTCATCGCTGCATTTTCCTTGTTTTTTGCATTGTACAAAGAGCACAGTACTGAGTCAAATTTCGTGTGTGCTACATACTTGGCCAATAAAGATGGTTCTAATTCTGATTTCGATGTGGCGGCCGCCGGCCGGCCACAAATAAATGAATGTATGGGAAATTCTGGTTTATTTCTCTGGTTGCTTACATTGAAGTAGAACTACACTGCTTCACACTGAGAGATGTTTGTCATGTTATTTAATACTACATTTGTTGGTGACCTCATTTTCAACTTCTGTCTAGTTCGTGTTCGACATCACAAAGGAGGCCGACGAGGTCCTCATCTCCTTACAACAGCGAGATATGAAAATCCACAGGAAGATTGGACAAGGGGAGAATATCACAATCGGCTTCTGCATCTTTAAGGTACAGAGAAAATGTTGAGTCAATCATTTGCTTGGGAATTACATTTGAACGCAAGAATGTTTGAGAAACAACTTTTTTTTTTAAATCTCATGTAAATAAAGAAAAAAACCCATTCCTGATCTAAGATAGCTGATATAGCAGAGGTGAAGCGTTGGGCACGTTATTCTCAACATATTAGATATGATGCATTATATCAGAAAGATGGTGCAAGTAGGTCCAAAGTCCAATTTATTATCTGGACATGAATATGCTAGATTAACTGGGTTTAAATGTCATATGATAAACATCTGAACTGTATCAGTGTGCACATGTTGTCACATTGAGTTGTTGGTGACGAACCCCACGATGCAGAGATGGCAGGCTTTGTCCAGGAAAACATGATTTAATGTTCATAAAATAAAAGGTAAAAACACAAACCAGGAACTAGGAATAGCCAAAACTGAAAACAGGAACCAGCAAACAGAAAAAACTGGAAACAGCTGATGGTAATGATGGGTCGATGAGGCCTCATGAAGCGTTTCGACACATTGCAAAACTGTATTGATACTGTGTCGATACTGTGTCACTAAATACTGACATCTGCTGGACATTAAATATCCCTACAGGCAACCTATGGACCGACTCAACTGACACTGATTTTATGACCTAGTATATACAATAATATAAACCAAGTCATTGTATTTCATTTAGGATTATTTCATATCTTCATTTAAATAAAAATATATTTTTATCTTTTTTAGATACAGTCAATAAATAATGTGAACATGTATCGTGACTAGGATGGTAGAAGGTGGGGATTGAACCCCAGTAACCAGCAACCCTCCGATTGCTGGCACGGCCACTCTACCAACTTCGCCACGCCGTCATTCCTGTACCTTTCTCTAGTAACAGTAGTGATGGGTCCGGCAACACAGATGCATCGGCGCATGCGTCGAGCAGCTCATAGAGCGAAACCCTGTGTCGGTGCGCGTACCGCTTTTAGAAAGTCACGTGACCGATCATGAGCTGCTTTGGTCACGTGACCGATCATGAGCTGCTTTGGTCACGTGACCGATCATGAGCTGCTTTGGTCACGTGACCGATACGCGAACTGTATCGCACTGACGCCTCCTCTGTGCCCTGTGAGCAACGTTCCCTCTAAGGTGCGCGCCTGCGCAATTGCGCACTGCTCAAGCGTCCTCTGCGCACACTGTGCGCCGCACAGCAAATATATGCCGCGCACCAAATCAAACCCATCTGAATTCTAAACAAATTAAACACATTTATTCTGTGTAATTTTGAAATGCAACTTTGAGTGACAGTGACAACAAGCGGCCCTAACGGTGTTCGTCAACAACACGCATACCACTAAGCGTTTAAGGCCACACAAAAAGTCGGACAACTCAAACACCACACAAAGTTACACTATGACTCCTCAGTCATACGTGTGCTTATTTTTCTGTCATTTATTATTAATATTAATCATGGAATGCTGTTAGTCAATAAATAATGTGAACATGTATCAGAACATGGAAATCTAAGAGAACGTGTTGTGAATGATGATGCTTGTGGACTGGGAATTTTTTTTTTTAACATATTTTTATTAAAAAAAAACATTTTTTCCAAAGTATTAAATTTTAAACGATTTCTCTTTTTGGTTATTATTTCTCCGGCTGTAAAAAATACCCGCTCACAGGGCACAGAGGAGGCGGGAGTGCAGAGGAAATGAAGTGATAGCTGGAAGAGGTTTGGGAAGGTGGTTTTCTGTTGGTCCCAGTATTTTAATGGGTCCTGGGACCTAGCTACATTTCCCTCTGCCAGGTACCGTTGGACCTCTTGTATGGCATCTGCAGTAGAGTTTTTTGTCTGCCTTCCCACTTCCATATCCAGATGTTTCCAAAGGTTATCTTAAAAACAAAAAATATGCATTTTATTACATGATTTCAAACAACAACAAACAAATAATGCTGAATAAATGCCTGAAGTGGGTGCAGACAGCTGTTCTGCAGATGGTCCTGGCAGGGGCTCATTTGTGTGTCCCATGACAGACGCACATTCGGAACGTAGGCGAATGATGGCGTCATTTAATTTAAAAGAACTGCGGAACCCGAGTGATTTATATCCGGGGTCAAGAAGTGTTGCTAGGGTCAACACACTTAATGACTCCAGATTGGAAGCAGTGTCTGTGACTCGACGCTTCAAATTTTCATGGAGGTGTTTGGCTGCCTGTGTTTGCAAGGTTGAAGCACTATGCTCTAGTGCAAGGTAGAGTATTTTCATCATCGGGATGACCTTTGACCCTGACACTCGCCTCTCCTCAGACAACTCCACTGTGGCTTGATGGAAAGGAGCAAGCACAATAAGTGTTTCTCCTACGATGTTAAACTCATCAGCTGTAAGTGGAGTCAAATCTGTTTTTAGAGAGGCCAGAGATACCCACACTGACTCCTTCTCATCATGTAGCCTTGACAGCATTTCATATGTGCTGTTCCAGCGTGTTGCCACCTCATTGATGAGTTTCAGGGTTGGCCGTCCCATCTGTTGCTGCACTTGAGCAAGCTTCTCCTTAGCTGTAGTGCTCGATCTGAAGTATGTGACAATGTGCCTAGCTTTGTGTCTGATGGATGCAAGTGTGGGGATCTGGTCACATGATTTTCTAACTAATAAATTAAGACTATGTGCAATGCAAATTGAGTGTCGAATTTGGAGCTGTCAAGTGGATGCAATCATGTTTGGTGCTGCGTCGGTCACAAAACACTTTATTAGTTATGGCCCAGTCTGCCATCATGTCCCTTTTGACCTGGGCCAAATTGTCAGCAGTTTGACTTTGTGGAAAGTATTGCACACCCAACACAGATGTACACAACTGCAAATGATCATTTATGTAGTGACAGGTAAGAGCCAAGTAAGCCTCCATGTTTACAGATGTCCACATGTCAGCTGTTATACTCACTGCCACAGCTTGCTGCACTTCCAATTTCACTCGTTCCCGTTCCTCCTCATATTTTGTCACCAGCATTTTTTTGATGGTCGGAAAATAACACCAAGTCAAACCAAAAGCAACTCAACATATTCAATTTAAATATTAAATAAATTGGATGTATCAACTACAACTTTAGATAATTTCCACACAAACCTTTCTGGTAGGCAAAACATATGATGGCTCAAGGACCTGCACCAGTTCCCTGAACCCTTCACTCGCCACAATGCTGAGGGGCTGGCAGTCCTTCACAATGAAGTTCAGCAGAGCCTCATCCAGCATCTGCTTCCTGGTAGCTTGATGGTTAAAAATGAGATAAAGAAGAAGGGAATTAATTCTCAAAAAATAAACTGAGTAAGTTGTAGAATGGCTGTATACCTGAGTTTATCCTGGGTGTCTCTGGAACTTCATTTTCATGCCTGGCCCTATAATGCCTCAGCATTGAGGAGGTGGATTTGTTGATGTACGACAATTCTGTCGAACAAATGCGACATTTAACCTGCAGAAAATATGAATAGTAAACTAAGAATCATTTTGAAGAGATTTTGAATTCTAATAGATCAAGTGGAAACTTTGAGAGAAGAGGATGAAACGAGAAGGAAATGAACACCAATACCTTATTATCCGGTATTTGATCAAAATAGTCCCACACGGCGGAATTTTTTCTTTTTCCCTGAGGCTGCTCCATGATCGACGACGATAAATGACAAATGACCAACGAGAGAAGTGCGCCGATTCTGTTGCCAGGTGCATCTCGTTGACAGATGCGCCGCTTCCTTATAAACACAGTTTGGCGCGCACGCGTCAGTGCGATACAGTTCGCGTGTCGGTCACGTGTCCGGAACAGCTCATGAGCAGTCACGTGACAAGAACAGCTCATGAGCGGTCATGTGACCAAAACAGCTCGTGTTCGGTCACGTGACTTTCTAAAAGCGATACGCGCACCGACACAGGGTATCGCTCTATGAGCTCGACGCATGCGCCGATGCATCGGTGTTGCCGGACCCATCACTAGCTGATGGCTAACAAGAAAACACGAAACAAAAGAGCTAGGAGAAAGCAAACTACAAATAGCTAACAGGAACAGCTTACCGCTACGACGACAGGTACAAGGACAAGTAGTAGCACGACAGGTAGTAGCTGTAACGATATCGACACGACAGGTAGAAATGACAATAATCCAGCACTGACTGGAGGGAAATTCAGGTTTAAATAGCAGCTGGCTGATTGACACCAGGTGTGGCCAGGTGCCAATCAGCCACAGCTGAGGGGACAAAGCACTCAGGGAGAAAATCCGGAAATAACCAAAATAATAGTGCTGACAGGAAACAAAGACAAACGCAGAGGAAAAACTAAAACATGGCCAAACTGTCAGGGACAAGCCTGACACATGTTGCACAGAAGGTGCACTTTAAAAAGACAACCTTGTGGGTAAGCAAAAACAAAAAACAAAGCATGCAGGCCAATAATTTAGATTTGGGATGGGCATTATTGCACATTTTGGTATTGATCCAATATCAAGTAAACAGGACCAGTATTTCCCATACAGAACATTTTAACTTGAAATTATTCTGATTGTTTTTGTAAATTTCACCTTTAATTTGTTGATTGTAATTTGAATCAGAATAGCATACAGGACCATGTTTTTCAACAAACTTATTGGTGGACCATTTTTCAACAGAAGTACAACAATACACAACTATGTAAGAATATCAACAAAACATAATTAGTGTTTTCCCTTTATCACACCTATTTGAGAAAAATAAAGTCAATAGTGCAAACTCACTAACAAAACTATACTATACTATCTTAAAATGGCCCTCATGTGTCCAAGTAAGTTCAATTCAATTCAGTTCATTTTCAATGTAATGCATCACATATTTCCAGTTGTTTCATTAGCACATCCGAAAAGGAGTAGGAAGAAGCTGAGCTGATTTAATCCTACCCCTTTTCATACCATAGCAATTTTATCCCATTTCCTTGTTCTCTGAAACAGAACTGTGAATGAATAGATAATAAATAAATAATATACCATAGTAAGTAAACAAATATTAAATACATAAATAATCTTTATCTCAAAATAAAACAAAAAAGGTTCAAGATGTTTATCATAATTATTGTTCTGTGTACGTTGTGAATACTTGTTGTTTGAACAGTCTCTTAAACTGAATCATTTTGGTGCTTTGTTTGATTTATTTGGTTAATCCATTCCATAATTGAATTCCACATACGGATATGCTGAACGTTTTAAGTGTTGTACGAGCATACAAATGTTTTAAAGTAGATTTTCCTCTAAGGTTATATTTCTCCTCTTTTGTTGAGAATAATTGTTGTACATTCTTGGGTAGCAGATTATAGTTTGCTTTGTACATCATTTTAGCTGTTTGCAAATGCACCAAATCATTACATGTCAATCATTTTGATTCAATAAATAAAGGGTTTGTATGTTCTCTATATCCAACATTGTGTATTATACTAATTGATCTTTTTTGTAAGACCGTTAGTGAAGGAAGCGCACATTTGTAGTTATTTCCCCATATTTCTACACAATAACTCAGATATGGTAACACTAGCGAGCAGTAAAGAATATGAAGTGATTTTTGGTCCAGAAAATGTTTTGCTTTATTCATTATTGACGTGTTTCTTACTACTTTTTGTTGTATATTTTTTTACATGAGGTTTCCAGTTCATTTTATCATGAGTGCCGGTATCGAATCCCAAGTATGGGGAATTTTAACACCTGCTGTAAACAACATACAGTGGTACCTTGGTTTTCGTTGCAAAAGGTTTAGCGAAAATTGAATGGACAAAAGCTGAAGCAATTTTTCCCATAAAAAATGTAAATCCAGTTGGTTTGTTCCAGGCACCCAAATTATTAATACTGAACACATTTTATAAAGAATAATTTGAGTTAAACTTGCAGAAAACAATGCAAAATACTTGTAAACGATGAAGGAAATGGATGTATGAACCTTTGATGTCACTTTTACTTTTATTGAAGACTGGAAAGGGAGGAGCCACGTAGAAACCAACTTCATACTTTGCTATAAGTTCTGTCTTAAATTCAATAGTTTTTAATCAAAGTACTGGCACTCGCAAATTTATTCGGCCCCTGAATGGCTTATTTTGCAGTTGTTCTTAATATATTTTTTAAAAAAGTACAGAGACTTAGTCATTAACATGTCCGATTCTTTGTTTGGGATCTCGATTCCATGGAATGATACAAATGCAAAATTTTCATCGAAAACCAAATCATACAAAAATTGGGGCATACAAAATCAAAGGTACCAACATGAACAAAATCACCCAAGTATTTATCAAAAATAAATAGAAAGGAGTCGGAAAATATCAGTTTCATTACACCAGCACTGATCCAATACTGACTCTACTGTACCTTTGGTGTCGATACTATTATATTTTGGACTAATCATCCTACCTCTAATTTCTATAGTATTCAGTTATTATACCATTATACCAATGAATCATCATTATATTGGCTATATAAACAAGTTAAAAGTTGAGCAAGTGATTGTCATCAACATGCTTCACGCATGGATCACAAAGAGGGAAATGGGAAAGTCTGGGCTTTGTGGACTCGGGCCAATTTTTTTTATTGTTTTGGCAAAGAAGCAGGGACTTTTGTTCAAAATTTGGCCTTTTGTCGTGCAAACACAGAATAGTTTTAGTGACACCGATTATGGTTATCTGATCAAGTGTGACCTTTTTAACGAGACACTAAATCATACCAAAGAACGCAATTACTCAAATGCTGATTGTTTCAAGCTGAAGAAACACACAACGAACCTGGTTGCATGACTATTTTATATCAGTTATATCAGTATATTGAAAAGACAGCCAACTACTGTACTATGCATGCACAATCTAAGAATGCAGCACTATATCTTCAACTCACATTATGCTTTTTATGTGTTCTGTAACTTCAGTTGACACAACATCTAGCTATGGTCAAACCCAAAGTTTATACTTTTATCATGCTGACACTTTTCTGGACAGTGTAGCTATTGCCACAATCAACATGTCATATTCAGAAGCAGCTGTCTGCACAAGGCCAGCTGGAATTGTAACTTCTGTTATCTCTTCGTGTTAATGTCCTTCATATGATACAATGCAGATGGTGGGAAAATAGTAAGCGATGTTTTAATGAGAACATGCACATGAGCAATACAACCGGTCATGAACTACTTGTGGACGAAGGCAATGCTTGCACATTTACTGTAGCTAAACTAACTACACTTGGCAGCTTAAACACTACTTACTGTACTTCCTGTAAAATTATAATTAATTACTCCATAATTGCCATGCCTAAATAAAGGTTAAATGTAATCCACATCCAAAGGCAATGGAAAATATTTAATATATACCACATATAAATATTATTTATATACTTATATATAGTACTATCACAGGGTAGTTGCAATAATAAATCAACAATAACTGCTCCTTGTCATGTGAATATTACTGTTTTTAAGTATTATTAATGTAACCATTGTGCAATCTTTTAAATTGATTCTTACAATGACAAAAGATTTCTGGTTTAGTAATAAATGTTCATTCTAAAATTAATTGTATAAAATATAAATTGTAAATATTTATATAATGCCAGCTGTGTATGGATTGTCACTCATATCTACTTGGAAACATCAGAAAAAAAAATGAAAAAAAAAATGGAAAGAGAAAGTAAGAACAGCTTTATTTTTGTCTGACACCAGGGGGCGCTAAAACACTCATCTGTCAACTCTCACTCAGTAGAACTTTCCAACAGTATTGCATTGAATCAATCACCTAATTATCATCCCTTTTGGACAGGTGGAACTAAACAGGAAATACAGACTGCACGACATCCTGACCCAGAACCTCGTACAGACGTCCACGTACATAAACGCCCGCACGGTCTTCATGCGATGCACGCTGCAGCAGGGCCGCTATGTCATCCTGCCCACCACCTTCAAACCGTACACTCTGGGGGACTACATGATCCGACTCTTCACCGACGTGGACTCGGGCTGCCGGTACTTTGTCATTTCTAACGGTATTCATCTTCGAAGGTAATAATCTTCGGTGCTTCCAGGGAGCTGACTGAAGATAAGCCCAGGGTGAGATGTTGGAGTTCCTTCCTGGGATACCCACAGGCCGTGACCCACGTGTATGTGCACTCTGCTGAGGGTCTGCAGAACCAGGACAGTACAGGCGGTTAGTTCCTTGCCGCTTTGAACTCAAAACTCAACAATGAATCCCACCAGCTGTGTTTATATTGACTGTTTTTTTGCTCTTTGTTCCTCATGCAGGCGCAGACCCTTACGTGATCATCAGCTGCGAAGGCCGCTCTGTAAAGTCCGCCATCCAGAAGGACACTTTGACACCAGAGTTTGCAACCAGTGGTATTTTCTACAGGAAGAAGCCCAGGAAGCCTTTAACTTTACAGGTAAGATTTTAAATACATATGCAATTAATAAGTAGTAATCAGGGGTGTCGAAGTTGATGTTGTGCCGGGGAACAAAAGCATTTTGCAAAGTTTTTCTAAAGCTTTTTTTCTGTCATATAATTATGTAAGTTTAAAAAAAAAAAAACTAAATTGGCCCTAGTGTGTGAATGTGAGTGTGAATGTTGTCTGTCTATCTGTGTTGGCCCTGCGATGAGGTGGCGACTTGTCCAGGGTGTACCCCGCCTTCCGCCCGAATGCAGCTTGGATAGGCTCCAGCACCCCCGCGACCCCGAACGGGACAAGCAGTAGAAAATGGATGGATGGATGTCATACATGTTTAATTATTGAACAATGATAATGTTGCTTAAACCAAACTAAGAATGTCGAAGGCCCCTTCTACACTAGGCAGGCTAAGGTTATAGAGGCTATATCCCACCTAACCTTATCCTTGTCCACACACACACAATGCCGTTGTTTAAGACCCCCTCCCCCCCCTCCGTCCGCCGGCGCAACGCGACCTAGTACGCATGCACGGAAAATGCGTACGTCATAGTCACCTCCAGTGTTGCTTTGTGTGCAAGTTCTTAAATTAAATTTAACTTATCTGAACAATATTCAGTGTTGTGGTATTTCAATTAACTGGAATCCAGTGTGCTGTGGCACCCTGTTGTAGTGAATCACACCTGAGACATCATACATGAATCACATCTTTATTAGACACGTAAACAATGTGATAAAGAATATTTTACAACAATCAATCTAGGGATCTAGATATCTGGTCAGGACACTCCTCACTCTTTTGCCTTCACCTTCATTGTCCATTCCTTTTTGGTGACTTTATATACTCTGGACCTAGACGTTGAGTCCGGGACATACATGGCGGACAATAACTGTGACAGTCTGCTTTGCCAGTCCAAAAGCATTCGCTGTTTTTTGTAGTCTTCCCTCGTCGGCCAGGTTATACAAAGCACACGCTACTTTTTTTTATCACATTCACGGGAGCCCGCATTCTCGTTGTCTCTCCTTCGACAAATGGACGGAGTTTTTTGGTAAGTAGAATCAGACCATAGAATAAGACTAGCTACACCCCCATCAAGAACGCAAATTGGTTCATTCCACCTGTATAGGCCAAACATAGCTTTGAACACTTCCCTCAACACAGACGTCATCAAAGATCACCTTTAAGTTTTCCTACACTGCACAGACATTTCGGAACCAGGATGAGGTGATAGAAGAAAGGTAAACATACAATAAATCTATCTGTGGCAGAGTAGGAGAAAGTGATGAACAAGTTTCACTTTTGCATCTCATTGCCCGTAACTGTGGTGCATTCAAGGACCCTCGGTTGAAGTTAGAAACAGAAGTGTCACTAGGTTTTAAAGTTGGGGGGTACTAATAATAACACAATCAATATAGTAATTTTGCATTAATATGATCCATATTATCCACTGATGATTAAACAGTACATGAAACAGCTAATCTCTACTTGACACTTTGAAGTAAAGGAAAATGTACATAGCTTTATAGTCAGTCATATTCATGTGAATCATTCATATTATGGCCTCTTTATTTTGAATTTGTCGGCACTTATTTTTTATTTACGTGGGTTTTCTAAAAATGTTTAAGTACAGTGGATTCTTAAACTATTTTCACCAAGTACCACCTCAGAAAAAACTTGGCTCTCCAAGTACCACCGTAATGACTAACATTAAAATACAGTAGCGTAGTAGGCCTGAATACTCATTAAAAACAAGGTACAGGTTTTATTTAATAAGTATATTTAATATTTGTGGCCACTGTAACATTACACACAGAATATAGGAAACTAAAACCTTTTTAATATTTTTCTATTTTATTTATATTACGGATTGGGTCTTATGTTATGTTCCACATGTAGTTGATTCAATGTTTAACAGATGATGTGATTTCCCATAGCCTTGAAGGCATCATTGTTATGTGCAGCTTTCTCTGCCAGTGTTCGTAGTTGTTCACATGTGTTCTGCGTGTTGATTGGCTGGGAAAAGACAGACATAAGCGGAGAATGTGGCAAACATTCGGTTCCCACACGTGTTGAGTGATAGAAAAGGCAGAGCAAGACGGTTCTGTTTGAGTCCTCATTGTTTAGTAAAAAAAAAAAAAAATATATATATATTTTTTTGTCATAAAGAAATACAATCATGTGTGCTTACGGACTGTATCCCTGCAGACTGTATTGATTTATATTGATATATAATGTATATATTGTGTTTTTTATGTTGATTTAATTTTAAAAAAAAATAAATAAATAAATATATATATATATATATATATATATATATATATATATATATATATATATATATATATATATATATATATATATATATATATATATATATATATATATATATAACTTCTTGTACCAATCGGTCCACGGACCGGTACCGGGCCGCGGCCCGGTGGTTGGGGACCACTGCTTTACACCACTGCATCCGACGCTTTGCATTGGACTTGGTGATGTATAGCTTAGATGCAGCTGCTCATCCATGGAAACCCATTTCGGTGATATATGGCTTAGATGCAGCTGCTCGGCCATGGAAAGCCATTCCATGAAGCTCTCTGCGTACTGTACGTGGGCTAATCGGAAGGCCACATGAAGTTTGGAGCTTTGTAGCAACTGACTGTGCAGAAAGTCTGTGACCTCTTTGCACTATGCGCTTCAGCATCCGCTGACCCCTCTCTGTCAGTTTACATGGCCTACCACTTTGTGGCTTTGTTCCCAAACTCTTCCATTTTCCTATAAAAAAAGACGACAGTTGACTTTGCAATATTTAGGAGCGAGGAAATTTCATAACTGGATATGTTGCACAGGTGGCATCCTATGACAGTTCCACGCTGGAAATCACTGAACCCCTGAGAGCGGCCCATTCTTTCACAAATGTTTGTAGAAACAGTCTCCATGCCTAAGTGCTTGATTTTATACACCTGTGGCCGGGCCAAGTGATTAGGACACCTGATTCTGATCATTTGGATGGGTGGCCAAATACTTTTGGCAATATAGTGTATGTTAATCCCATCTTTTCAAGTCAAAAACCTAATTTGTTTTTTTTTCATGCGCTTTAAAAAGCCAGCTTTAACCAAATGCATGCAATGAATAGCTTTTTTAGTGCATGTTTGGTTTAGGTTTGATTGGGGGCCCAGAATTCGGTAGCTGTACACAAAACTATTGACTATGTTCACCACTATGGCAACAACGTACTTTGTCTAAACTGCTGTGTTTTTCAAACGCTTGCTTGACTTCAGATCTGGAACAGTAATGCAGTACAGGACCAGTTCATGGGCCAAGTGATGCTTTCCGCTTCTACGAAGGACACCGCCGATCCCCAGAGGCTGCAGCTGAGGAAACAAGGCCACAACATGGCCGATGAGATGCCGGGGAGCGTCACTCTAAGGGTCGTCACTTCCTCTCAGCTCACCGCCATGTGAGGGCTCGCCCATCGACTGAACTGTGAAACAATGACGAGCACAACGTGCCTATAGCCTCATGATTACTATTTGTAATGCAGGTAATAATATTGCACAATAACCTTTTTTTTAATATAACTTGTATATGACTTTTTACAGTGAATACCAAATATTGTATCACACTAACATAATGTGAGTAAGGCTACATTGTGATGTGGTCAAATGAATCTTGACTCACCAGACACAACGTTAGGTGCACCTGTATCCGATAGTATTGCCTCTGTTTTGTTTGCAGTGCTGTGGAAGTGCACTGCATCATACCGAGGGCTAATATCTCACTATAATAACATGGAGTAAACTAAGCATTATTACTAATGATGGCTAGATCCGAAAAAGATGTCAGATATCTGTTTGATATCAGCAAAAAAACAATTGTTGGATTATATTGGCTTCCATATAAGTGCCGAAACAAGCAGTCCTGCATTATGTTCAGTTGTGCAAAGTTGGGACATCTTCTAGATAAAGTGAACATGGTAGGCTATAGGCTACTAGGAGCTAGCAGCTACACAACAGCTGGGCACACAATAGCACACAAGCTAGACATACGACGTAAATATCCTTAATTGAACAATATTCCAGTCTAAAACATGACACTTGTAAATACAAACAAGTATCAAATAATGATAGTTATATTTAAGGTCTCCAAGGCAGAAGCATATTAGAAAGTGTCCAGCAACGAATGGGCCCGCATAATTCCATTTACTGTGATGAGTTTAATTTAATTTTTGTGGCCACTAGGTGTCGACAAATACATTTACCACTCCACTTCAATTTAAATAAAACATAAGCCAGCTAGTAATAAGCAGTTTAGTGTTATTTTCTGAGTAATTGCACATAATCAAGCATTTTCAACATTCTTCACTTCAAGTAAAGTATTATGTAAAGTATGTATGATTCATGCTGCCGTCGTATAGCATTAATATCTGTAGCAGCTCTAATATCAGTATCGTATTGGAAGCAAAAAAGTTGTATCGAAACACCCCTCATCATTACCATAATCATTTTGATACAGATCTTGTAATGGATTATCATCACTTTAGATTGTGTCCATGGGTGTGTTGACAACTAGCATTCTCTGCAGTGAAACATGTTTTTAATGATTTATTAATAACCGCCAAAACTTAAGTGTTTGAAAAAAATAACCTGGTTATGCAAAAAGACAAATGTCCACCGCAGAGGACACTTGTCCTCAGGAAGTCAGCCTGCAGCAAAAGTTACAGCACATAGCCTCAACATATTACAGCGACGCTTGTTTCCTCCTTTTATTTCAGTCCAGTTCCCAAACTGTGATGTTTTCTTTTTTTTTTGTTTTGTTTACACTCAAGACACAGCCATGCACAATTCAAAGTTCAAAAAGTCTATTGCTTCAACCACAAAAATACTTTATGCAAAACCTCATGTCTCCCATCGCTCGTTTTGTCCTTT
Organism: Entelurus aequoreus; assembly: GCF_033978785.1. Classification (NCBI taxonomy): domain Eukaryota; kingdom Metazoa; phylum Chordata; class Actinopteri; order Syngnathiformes; family Syngnathidae; genus Entelurus; species Entelurus aequoreus. The sequence goes on along the minus strand of NC_084735.1, from coordinate 30,670,292 downwards.
TCCAAAGGCGAGGAGGCGGGTGGGGGGAGTGGGGGGGTCAGCCTGCTGAGGTGCGCCGGATGGATCAGCAGTTTTTTTAAGTTTTTTTTTTTACAAAGCTAGACAATAATAAGAGTAAGAAGAATAATAATTTAAAAAGTAACATTTTTTTGTCTTTGTTCCATTCTCTTGATACACATTAGAGGAATTGTCACAGCACGTGTACAGATTGACAGATTGAGAAGATAGGAATGTAAAGGAGCGACCACACAAAATGGTGGCGGTCAGAGTCTTCCCCATCTTCACCTTGGTTTTGTGCTCACAGTCCGCACATGTACTGGACATGAGTACTCTCAGCGAAAGGTCCTCACAGGCACACAAATACTCTGGTGTCCCAAGACAGAAGTGTGTGTTCTTTTCTGCCATTTGCAGGATGCAACAACATTTATCATAACGCAGCCTGAAGATTCTTACATAAATTTGCCAAAAAAAAAAGAAAAAAAAAAGTGGGGATTGGTGGAGAGAGGCGGGGGCGGGGCTTGTCACCCCCTGTTATATTTACATACATACATATTCTAACAATCTTAACCTATGTGAATGATGAGATACACTATTGGTTGTTTAACATGCATGACTTGTGTTGCATCACTCCTTCATCTGGTGGACCTCTGCTGTACAAACATGGGGGTGAGCAGCTACCCTGCACCTCCTGTCAGGGTGGAGGCCTGGCCTGAGGTAGCCCACACACACACACACACACACACACACACACACACACACACACACACACACACACACACACACACACACACACACACACACACACACACACACACACACACACACACACACACACACACACACACACAACACACACACATATATGCACAGTGTCATTGGATGAAAGGATGTTTTGGAAGTGCGTTGGAAGACAAGAACGCACACACTATTGTAGTTACATGGGGAAAAGCGACCCCCACAAGTCAGTAAGAGAACACACACATTTCCAGACTCCACCAGGGGGGTGGTGAGACAAGTGCTTTTCGTGTCGTTCTCGCCATTTCCAGGTCGGAAACGGCTGTCAAAGTGTCCCAACTTGTCGGAACTTACAAAGCGCAGGGAAGCAAGGAAACAGCAGATGATGTAAACATAGGGACACACGGTAATGATCACGGCGACGCTCTAAATAGTTTGTCTGCGTTAGCGCTCATAATAACAATATCACTTATACTTGGTTAATATTCAAGTCAGCAAATGTAAATAGAGTATTGTTGGCGCTTTTTGAATGCATCATTGGATTTTTTGGGCAGAATAGTGACGGCGTGGCGAAGTTGGTAGAGTGGCTGTGCCAGCAATCGGAGTGTTGCCGGTTACTGGGGTTCAATTCCCACCTTCTACCTTCCTAGTCACGTCCGTTGTGTCCTTGGGCAAGACACTTCACCCTTTGCCTCTGATGGCTGCTGGTTAGCGCCTTGCATGGCAGCTCCCTTCATCAGTGTGCGAATGTGTGTGCGAATGGGTAAATGTGGAAATACTGTCAAAGCGCTTTGAGTACCTTGAAGGTAGAAAAGCGCTTTACAAGTATAACCCATTTATTTATTATCATTTATTCCCATTGGCTCCGCTGTAAGCTGACTATTATTTACGTTTAATATTTAGAATGCATATAAAAAAAAAATACATCCGTCGTCATGTCTTTCATAAGGATTGTGAACAACAGGCAAAATTCCCCCCAAAAAGTGCAGTTCCCCTTTAACAAGGAATAGTCTTATTTAAAAAAGCATGCTGCTCAAATGCATGCACTATTTTCAAATAATGTATACAGCTGACAATGTAGAGACGGATTTATTTGTCTTAAGATTAAATATTCTTATCCGTATTGTTGGAAATGTGATCAAATGAAATAAAATCAGAATGCAGCCGGACCAATTAAAAGACTCAAACCCAGTTTAGTTATCCCTTGTGCACCACTAGGCCCCAAAACAGGTATTACATGCTACATTTTTTGTGTTTACGTTTCACTAGAAGGTTTTTCCCCATTTTTTTTCCAATAAGAAATTGCATTTTGTTTTTGATTGCAACCTTGTTAGCTATATAAACAAAGTAAGCGCACTTTCTCTTAGGAACTCTTTCGGCAACATTGACTTCCATTATAACTGTTTTTTAGCTAACTGTAATCCTGGTATATTATTATGTTTTTTCTATGAAAACCGAATGAATTAAATGTTCGCCAATTTTGAAAAACAAGAACATTCTGTTTTGGTATAAATAACCTCCAGATAGCGCCAGGAAACCGTGAGCATAATTCTTTCAGCTTTGATGACTTCAACTGGGCATAATTCTCAGAGCTTTGATGAGCGTAAATGAGTTAAACTATCATTAAACCGCTAAAATGCAATAAAAATGATCTCGGGCAGTTATATATATATAACATGACAGATGTATAAAAGACTTGTGTGAACTCAATAAACTCAACCAAGTCCTGCCTGCTTTCTCTCTCATTCTAGCTCAGGAGGCACAGTTTTTCTGTCTACTGTATCAAAATCAATTTTCATAAATGATTTACCTATTCGACACTTGAATTACCCGACCTCAAATATTTCCCTCCAACCTATTTTAAGAAATATTGTAGTGGTGTAACGATTGATCGATACATCGATTGATATTCTTAAATTTCAAGTATATCGCTCTGTGCTCAGCAAGTTTTGCTTGTTTGTATCCATAATTCATTTATACATAATTATCTACAATAAATAGCAGGAATATAAGAAACTTCACCTGCAGTGTCCTGTATCCTGACTATGATATCTGATTTGTTTTGCTAAAAAGTTACTGAACCGATTTCAACTCACTGAATCATTTCGTATCATATCTCTATAAAACAAAATAAATAAAAAAATCATCCCTGAATCGTATCGGCAAGCAAAATATCGAATTGAATCGTTAAAACGAATCATTACACACCTAAAATGTTGCATTATTTGCATTTTTCCGTTATTTATGACAAAAAAAAAACTATATCAATAGATAGTTGTAGAAATGTTGAAAGATTTCAAGTGTTAAAGGTGGGGTGGGGTGGGGGGGGGAGTACATTTTATTGCTAACTGACGAATGACACTTTTATGAGCGGATCTCTTTTGGATCCTAAGAGTGTATCGTCTATCTTAAATGGGCTGTTTGCAACATTTACACAGATGCATAGAGGGCGCCAACTTTCCAATGTATTTGACACAGCATATCCCACCCTCTTACCACTTCTACGTAATGACGTCATTACGAACGTACGCAACAGACGCACGCACATTAGCTTTAGGTGTTGCTAGCTAACAATAGCAATTTGGATAGCTGGCATTAGCTTTATATTCCATCATATAAAACAACGTGACTGCAAATTGTTCGTTGCTTCTCTCGGACTGGTCTTGTACGTGTGTATGCGCTTCCTGCGCGTACGTGTTGACAAGACCGGGCGAGTGACCGTCGTAAACACCGATCAAACCAAATGTTTTTATTTCATAAACTGTGTAATTGTGAAAAATATAGACAATTGTCAAACAAATGACTTCTGTTAACCCACTAATGGCAACAAGCTACCCAATGGTGTTCTTATATTTTTTGCTTTGAAAAATGTTACTGTGAGGAAATTGCAAACAGCCCCTTTAAGGTTTTAAGAGTGTTAAATGAACCTTGCTTTCTCCCCTGTAACTGCACCTACACACACACACACACACACACACACACACACACACACACACACACACACACACACACACACACACACACACACACACACACACACGAATACGCACTCACTCATACTGAGCACAGTGACTGCAGGTGTGGGCGTGGCCTGTTCTAGCACCGCACATGAGAAAACTCGACCAAAAGCTCTTTTTTGAGGGCGTTTTTGTCCTCTTTTTTTGGTTTTGAAGCGACTGTTTTCCCCCCATACAGAACCTACACACACACACACACACACACACACACACACACACACACACACACACTAGTGATGGATTGCTCTACATGTACATGAGCGCAAAGAAAAACGTGTCCTTTTTAGTAGCAGCACGGGGCCGAGAGGCTGCAAGGCCGACATCCGTCCTACGTAAATGCAAGGGGGAAGAGAGAGCTCCACTCGGACCCCCTCCCGCTTTGTGCCGTCACATGACCCGGCCTGCACGCACAAGCAGGGCTGCAGCCTTGGGTGAGCATAGAGGGCGCCCTCTAGCGACTGCTGTTCTTTATGGCTTCCTTGGCAGCTACAATCAGAGGCGTCAGGCTGGACAGCGGCTTGGCCAGCTTGAGGAAGGAATGCTGCGCGCGGAAGGAAAGAATCAAAATGTAAGACGGATGCAATAAAACGAAGATGAAGTGTTAAGTATTAACATATGGCGGTCACGCTGCCATTATTGAAACAAACGCTCCAAATAAAACCCCAAATAGCCAATAGTAGTCTGTAATGAGTGTCTGAATTTGAGTTATCATGAGGGGTCAACATTCATCTGCAGCTACATGCGCTGTAAAATGTTGGCTGTGATACTCAGTGAAACTCTTGGAATGTTGTTTACAACAAACTCAACACTATAAATGACTGACTGACATAGCAGTTTATTTCTTTACGTTGGCTTTACTTTTTCACTTTCTCATGCACTCCAAATCATAATCAAAATGTAAAAATTAAGTTGTTGTATATAACGAGTTGTCAAATTGGTATCGCCTGCAAACAATCCACTTGGAAAGCTAGTAATTGTGAAGTAAACATTTTAAACCCAACATCATTTTTACAAATGTTGCGTTGTAACTATTTTGTGGGAATCCACCGAATCAGTGATTATTTGCGTGTCCCTAGGAAATAAAATGCATACAATAAATTAACTGTAAAACATTTTTTATCAGGCAAAGTGTCCTGAACATTGATTTAATAAGTAAAATCTAAAAGCTGAATTTTGAGAAAAATATATTTGTTGCCTGTCCCCTCTCCCTAGAATTAGACTTTATCATGAAATATAATCATTTAAATTAGTGGTTCTTAAACTTTTTTCACCAAGTACCACCTCAGAAAACACTTGGTTCTCCGAGTACAGTACCACCATAATGACCAACATTAAAGTACAGTAGCATAGTAGGCCTAAACATTCATAAAAAACAAAGCAGATGTTTTATTTAACAAATATATTGAAAACATGTTATGGCCACTGTAACATTGCACACAGTTTGAACAGTAACACTGTGTTTGAAAATTGAATTAAGTGATTGTTTAGCATACGGCAGTTTGAGAATCACTGATCAGGAATATGGAGGGTCAGATGGGACATTTTTAAATATTAACTTAAAAGTGTCATTCATTTATTATAATTGGAATGAAATACGTTAATGTGTTATAAAATGTGTCATTAATTTATGTAATGTGAAATTACATTCAATTATTTAATATTAAAATGTTTAATGATCTAATCCTTTAATCAATTATTTCAATATTTAATGATGTATTTCATTATTTCATGAACCTTTGTGTAACGCTTTATGAACTTATTTCATCTGTCAAATCCCTCCAAGTCAGTGGGCGGGGCTTACACAAATCTAGTCCAATGATTGCTTTGGTCTGAAGCCTGGAACTTTGGAAGTCTTTCAAAACATGGCGTCGAATGGGGATATACTCGTACTCTTTTAGGAGGTGGTGGTAGATATTTTAGACCTTTGTGTGTGGAAGGAAGACGTGCTGACTAACAATAAAAAAGCGTGATATAAAATCGAATCCATTATTATTATTATTATGACTCAGAACATCTAGCAGTTAGAGAAATGTATTCACGTTGTCGGAGTTATTTCTGCACTTTCAGACCAAGATATGGAGCAGTACTTCTACGCTTCTCTGGTCGAAGTGGAAGTGTCGGGTAACCAATCAGGTGTTAGGACCCGCCCACTGACTGACGGCTAAGTTTGACGGATAAAATAAGCTACAGGTTCATGAAATCATGAAATAATTAAATGTCGAAATAATTTACAATTAATATTTAAATATTGAATTATGGAAGTCTTTGCATTAAATAAATTAATGACACATTTATGTATTTAATTCCGATTATAATTCATTAATGACACTCACCTAATTATTTAATTTAGTCTCATTTGACCCTCAGGTTGACACGCAGGTTAATGAAATACTTTAATAGATCTTTAAATCATGAAATAAATCGAGAAATAATGAAACACACAATGACATATTAAATTAAATAATTAATTAAATAATTAATTGAACATTGACATATTTTATTTAAATGATTAAATAATTATTGAATATTTAAATAATTAAACAATTAAGAAATTTAATTTAATTTTACATTATAAAAAATAATGACACATTTTAATAATTAATTTATGACACATTTAAATATATATATATATATATATTTTTTTCCCATTTGACCGTCCATTTATGTGCCAAATTTGTTTTCATTATTATAACTTTTTATAAAACAACAATTTACCGTAATTTCCGGACTATAAGCCGCACCTGACTATAAGCCGCACCAGCTAAATTTAGGGGAAAATACAGATTGCTCCATATATAAGCCGCACCCGACTATAAGCCGCAGGGTTTTGATGTGTAATTAGCGTAGTATATAGGGGTTCCCGCTACCACGGAGGGGATTGTCGGGACAGAGAGGACTGTTTGGGAACGCAAAGCGTCCCATTTATTAACAATAAATCTTTCAATCATTCAATCAAACTTTCACATCTTTGACATGGCGAACAGCATTCGTGCAGAGTACAAATAATACAACGCTGCAAAGTAATACAAAGTGTTCGCCTGGACGTTATCAAAATAACCAGCCTACCGGTATATGAAAAGTCAGTCTTTAATCATTGTGTCATCGTCTTCCTCCTGCGTACTAAAACCACCGAAATCCTCTTCGTCGGTTTCGGAGAAGAACAGGCCGCATATAAGCCGCACCTTTGTATAAGCCGCAGGGACCAGAACGAGGGGGAAAAGTAGCGGCTTATAGTCCGGAAATTACGGTAGTTATTTATTTGTGTCCCTGGGGTTTTTACAGTCCTGTTACCTTATGACACGTTACCCCCAATATAAATATGGATTATTCCATGAATCACATGGTCCACAAGAAGTTGTGCCACTCAGATCCTCTGCAGGCGACAGTAAAAAAGTAAGTCCAATCATTTTTCAGTATATTTGATATTTCAACTATCACTTGAGAGTCAAAATCTTTAGTGACAACCCATCCATCCATCCATTTCTACCGCTTGTCCCTTTTTGGGGTCGCGGGGGGTGTCACAGTCATGTTACCTAAATTATTTTTGTGTTATTAAATATCTTTTAGCTGAATAACTGTAATATACTTACTGTCAACATGTTATTAGCATAAATGCCATGTGGCTATATTTCATATATTTATTAATTCTGTGCTAAAAACTCCCTCATGTTACTTTCAGTCCTGTTCCTCAAATGAGTTTAAAATAAATAAAGTCTTCTGAGAGGGACGATACACCTTCTAATTAGTTCAATATGTGTATTATCAGATTTAGAGGGAATTAAACAGAACTGTAAAACTGAAGTAGTTTTTCATGTCTATTACCTGAAGCAGCTCCTTGGCAGAACCTCTGCGGTCCACGTCCATCTCCAGGCAACGATTGAGGAAGTCTCTGAAGACTGAGGACAGTCTCTCTGGGTTCTGGAGCTCCGGTGTCCCGTTGGTAGCGATCAGATACAAGGCCTGTAAAGACACACACCGTGAAAAGGCAGAAATAAAATGTTATACTATTTGATATCCTATCATGACGTTTCTTACCCTGAGTGGATTCTCATTTAGGTACGGCGGTTCGCCCTCCACCATTTCTATAGCCATAATTCCCAAAGACCAGATATCCACTTTTGGGCCGTAAGCCTTCCGGGTCACTACCTCCGGTGCCATCCAGTAAGGCGTCCCCACCATTGTGCTGCGCTTGTTCTGCTCCGGAGTGATTTGGGCGCAGAAGCCAAAGTCGGCTGTAGAGGGCGACAGAGGGAGCAACGGATAAGAGATCACGTGATCGAATGAATCTTGATGCCAACGACAACAAACTCACTCAGCTTGACCGAACCATCCATGCCCAAAAGGATGTTGTCACTTTTTATGTCTCGGTGGATCACCTGGTTGGAGTGGAGGAAGTCCAGCGCCTGAAGACACTGAAAAGAAGCAGGACATTTAAAAATTATTTTGTTTATTTCAGGAAAGTATATCTCAGATTTGAGTATGTATTTGTCTGCAAGTATTTATTTTAATTGATTTCTAATATTAGAGCTCGATTGAATTGGAGTTTTTGCAGTTTAGTTTGTCCCAAAGTGTGTTTGATGGTGTAGAGGTCAAGTTTTTCTACACCAAACTCATCCATTTATGGAGGTTAAAGGCCTACTGAAATTATTTTTATTTATTTAAACGGGGATAGCAGATCTATTCCATGTGTCATACTTGATCATTTCGCGATATTGCCATATTTTTGCTGAAAGGATTTAGTATAGAACAACGACGATAAAGATCGCAACTTTTGGTATCTGATAAAAAAAGGCTTGCCCCTACCGGAAGTAGCGTGACGTAGTCAATTGAACATATACGCAAAGTTCCCTATTGTTTACAATGATGGCCGCATGAAGTGAGAGAGATTCGGACCGAGAAAGCGACAATTTCCCCATTAATGTGAGCGAGGATGAAAGATTTGTGGATGAGTAAAGTGCAAGTGAAGGACTAGTGGGGAGTTGAAGCTATTCAGATAGGGAAGATGCTGTGAGAGCCGGGGGTGACCTGATATTCAGCTGGGAATGACTACAACAGTAAATAAACACAAGACATATATATACTCTATTAGCCACAACACAACCAGGCTTATATTTAATATGCCACAAATTAATCCTGCATAAAAACACCTACGTGTTTGTTATGCTAGCTCCTAGCTCCTCTGCTAGCTCCTAGCTCCATAGAACGCGCCAATACAATTCAAACACCTGATCAACACACACAATCACTCAGCCCAAAAGACCGTTCACCTAACCCAAGGTTCATAAAGCTTATATATTTTTAAAAAGTTACGTACGTGACGCGCACATACGGTCAAGCTATCAAATGTTTAGCAGCCAAGGCTGCATACTCACGGTACCTGATATTCAGCTGGGAATGACTACAACAGTATATAAACACAAGACATATATATACTCTATTAGCCACAACACAACCAGGCTTATATTTAATATGCCACAAATTAATCCTGCATAAAAACACCTACGTGTTTGTTATGCTAGCTCCTAGCTCCTCTGCTAGCTCCTAGCTCCATAGAACACGCCAATACAATTCAAACACCTGATGAACACACACAATCACTCAGCCCAAAAGACCGTTCACCTAACCCAAGGTTCATAAAGCTTATATATTTTAAAAAAGTTACGTACATACACAAAAAAAAAGTTGCGCACATACGGTCAAGCGATCAAATGTTTAGAAGCCAAAGCTGCATACTCACGGTAGCACGTCTGCGTCTTTGTCATCCAAATCAAAGTAATCCTGGTAAGAGTCTGTGTTGTCCCAGTTCTCTACAGGCGTCTGTGTATCGAAGTCAAAAGTCCTTCTGGTTAGAGTCTCTGTTATCCGAGTTCTTCCATCTTGACTGCATCTTTCGGGAATGTAAACAAAGACGCGCCGGCTGTGTACTGTTGTTGCTGACTTCGTTCGAAAAATACGTCCGTTTCGCACCGACAACTTTCTTCTTTGCTTGCTCAGCTTTTTTCTCCATAATGCAATGAACATGATTGCAACAGATTCACGAACACAGATGTCCAGAATACTGTGGAATTATGAAATGAAAACAGAGCTTTTTTGTATTGTATTCAATGGGGAAGGCCTACCTCTGTTCCCCGGGCTACGTCACGCGCATACGTCATCCTCAGAGGCGTTTCGAACCGGAAGTTTAGCGGCAAATTTAAAATGTCACTTGATAAGTTAACCCGGCCGTATTGGCATGTGTTATAATGTTAAGATTTCATCATTGATATATAAACTATCAGACTGCGTGGTCTGATAGTGGGTTTCAGTAGGCCTTTAAGTGTTCCCAATAACAGTGAAAATTTAGTAATCTATCTTTCCATTTCTACCGTGGGGAGTTGGAGCCTGTCCCAACTGGACTAGTACCACATAATGAAGAATCAGTAGGAACTATGAGAAAACATTTTTTTTTATTCATATCCCAAATACAATAGTTTTTTATTCTGACTATAAATATATTTATAATTTTCAAGAATCCCCCCAAAAAAGTCCTTAAGAATTTAAAAACTTTTTTTTTTACATTTAAAAAAAAAAAATGTAATTGCAATTATTTAGATTTTTTAATTGTATTTATTCATGTTTAAAAACATTTTTAAATAATGAATTAAAACCATGAAAAAATAATTGAATTATTAAATAATTACCTTTTACAAGAAATACATTGAATTAATAAATATGTTTTTAAATTATAAACTAATTAAATAAATCATAAAATAACAATCTCATTAAATGATTGTATTTTTAGATGCACTTTTACATGAAAAAAATTAGAGACATTTTTTAAAATCATTTAAGTACCAGTAGAGTGGAAAAACAAGTTGACTTTATATGCTTATTTGTGTTTCATTATATCCATTAAATCATATCAAATTGTATTTACAATCCACAAAGTATGTGAAAACACTGTCCAAACATCACAAAATGCCACAAATCCAGTCCGCCATTTTGAATATTGCGCTCTGAATACCTTCGGCTATTTTCGGATATTGACATCACAATAGTAACACTTCTGCACTCTGACCATATGATCAGATCAGTCATACTGGAAATATGCAAACATTGGAAATATACGTGGTGTTTATCATTCACAATCCTTATGTAAGACAAGAACACATATGCTTGGCTTTTTTATGCATTTGAATTCCTAAATAATAAGCCAACAATTGAGTCAACAGATCATTATACTGTAGGGCAGGGGTCACCAACCTTTTTGAAACCAAGAGCTACTTCTTGGGTACTGATTAATGCGAAGGGCTACCAGTTTGATACACACTTAAATAAATTGCCAGAAATAGCCAATTTGCTCAATTTACCTTTAACTCTGTTATTATTGATAATTAATTATATTTATCTTTGTGGAAACACTGATCATCTTAATGATTTCTCACAATAAATATATATAGAAACAGATAAATATCAATATGCAACACTTTATTTTTATATTTTCTCCAAGTGCACATTTTTCAAATTGAACATTTTCAAATGATCACTTCTAAGACAGTCTTGTGAAATCACAATATCCCATTTTAACTAGCTAGCCACTAACATTTTTTAACAAATCATGAATTACTTTGCACCATGTTTGTACAAATAATAACTCATGTAAAATACAAAAGTAAACTCTCAAATTTTTAAATAATGTCACACTTTGAACTGGACACCAAATCTGTTATCTGTTTCTTTGTCAGTTAGTGGGAAGCCTGGCATTGCATGCTGTTAACTAGTGTATTGTACTCTGGTGTGTAACTTGACACTGCAACTCTGAGTGAGTCTTGCAGATGTGCATCAGTGAGGCGTGTTCTGTGTTTGTTCTTGATGAAGTTCATGTCAGAAAAGGCTGATTCACAAAGATAAGATTTTTCCTCATTGTTTGCGGAACCTTCTTAATCTTTTGGACATATTTTCACAGCAATCTGGCCTTAAGCTTAATTATGATAAATGTAAAATGTTAAGGATCGGAAATCTAAAGGGAACGTCCTTTCGAATGGAATGCAAAGTGCCTGTTTTGTGGACAGATGGACCAGTTAACATACTTGGTGTTGTTGTCCCAGAAAATCTGGAAGATCTAGGCTCAGTAAATTATGATAATCGACTAAGAAAGCTGGACAAAATTATGCAATTATGGAAAGGGAAAACCCTAACCTTGTATGGTAAAATGTCTATTGCCAACTCGTTAATTATTCCTTAATTTATTTATTTGTTTTTGTCATTACCAGCTCCATCACAAAACTTTTTTAAGATTTATGAGCGGAGGGTCTTCGATTTTGTCTGGAACGGCAAACCAGAAAAGATTAAAAGAAAGGTTTTGTACAATGAGTATGAATATGGGGGCCTGAAACTTCTCAACCTTGAAGCTATGTGTCTGTCTTTAAAAGCATCAATTGTTCCAAAGATGTATTTAAACATTGAGTGGTACACAAATGTCCTGTTGGACAAAAAACATGTACTGTATCAAAATAAATTGTATCCTTTTTTACAAGTGATCCCCTCCCATTTTTCTTATGTAGAGAGTCTGCTGGGAAACATGGCGGGGTTCATAAAGGAAACAATCCACTCATAGTGGTGTTTTCAATTTTATGTGCCAGAAAAAAGAGACGGTATTTTGCAGCAGATAATATGGATGAACTCTAATATTGTAATAGATGGAAAGCCTTTCTGTTGGAAAAATATGTTTGAAAGAGGAATCATTTTTGTCAATGATATTATCAATGAGAATGGTAAAATTATGAAGTATGATGAATTTAGAGCTATGTATGGTGATGCTTGCTCAAGCTTTTCATTTTATCAACTAACTGGAGTAATTGGGAAAAGATGGAAACAAATAATTAATTATGGAACTACTAAATTATTAGTTTGTAAACCTCTAATAAGAAATTCTAGTTGGCAAAAAGGAACTAAAATAAATAGAAAAATATACAATTTTTATTTAATAAAGAAATCTTTAAAGGCTGCCCCATACAACACATATGGAAAATGGGAGGACTTTTTTGACTGCCCGTTGCCATGGGATGCCATATTCAAACTAATCTATAAAACTACTATCGATGTGCAAAATCGTTATTTTCAAATTAAAATTATTTATAACTTCTTACCCACAGGGAAAATGTTAAAATTATGGAATATGACAGAGTCAGATGATTGCCGATTTTGTTGTCAGGAGCCTGAATCCACCCTGCATTTGTTTTGGTATTGTCATATTGTGTCTTTGTTTTGGGTGGAAGTTGAAAAAATGTGTTCTAGGATTGGTTTGTTTATGAAGCTTAATGTGGTTTCTGTTATTTTAGGAGAGTTCATTGACAATCATGATTTAGTCAATTTAATTATAGTACTCGGTAAAAGGTTTATTTTTAAGGCCAAAAACAGATATTCACTTAGTATTACTTTCTTTAAAACATTTATTCAGTATTTTCTAACTTTAGAAAGTTACATGGTTGAAAACGATACTGATGCCAAAAAACATTAAAAGAAAGAAGTCCTCAAAGGCTTATTTTGAAAGTATAATTATGTTTATAGATTATATGATATCTGTTGTTGTGCTCCCTAATTTGAGTGACCTGGACATAATCTGGACTGTACATAAATGCTTATTTTGAAAATGTAATTTTGTTTATAAATTGAATGCAATCTGTTGTGTTCCCTAATTTTTTTCTGTGTACATGAATGAAGGTGTGTGTTGCTGAGTCCGACTTGGACATTATCTGCACTGGGCCTGGTTTTAAAAACCCTTTAAACAAATCTAATTTCATTGGCAACCTGGTCTGTTGAAGATAAGGCCCTTTTTTTTTTTTAAATAAAATAAAATAAGATAAATAAATAAAAAACATTTTCTTGGATAAAAAAGAAAGTAAAACAATATAAAAATAATTACATAAAAAATAGTAATTAATGAAAATGTTAGTGGACCAGCAGCCTATACAATCATGTGTGCTTCAGGGACTGTGTCCCTTGCAGATGTGTTGTCTATGTTGTGGGAACCAGAATATTGGTAGCAGAAAGAAATAACCCCTTTTGTGTGAGTGGGTGAGGATGAGTGTGCATGGGGGAGGTTGTTTGGGTTGATGCACTGATTGAAAGTGTATCTTGTGTTTTTTCTATGTAGATTTAATTAAAAAAATAAAAAAGAATTTTTTTTTTATTTTAAAAAAAAAATTATTATTATTATTTTTTTTAGAACAGGCCCGCGGGCGACTCATCTGGTCCTTACGGGCGACCTGGTGCCCGCGGGCACCGCGTTGGTGACCCCTGCTGTAGGGTGACCATTTCTATGACAACAAAAAGGAGGACATTATGCGGCATATGACACCAAAAAGGAGGACATTATGCAGCATATCAATAAATTACTATGGTGTACATAGGACTCTGGTATACTCTTATTTATAGTACAATTTTGAGTGGTTTAAAGATGATGTTTGTGTGGCTAAATAGGAAAAAATATAAAATTCAAGTGTTTGTTAACAGTATTTGTATTTATTCAATACATTGTGGTGTTCAAAAAGTGACCACTGAGATGAATCTTTTCAAGTGCAGAGTGCCACAAAGCATAACATGTGTGGACTTAAATGTAAACAACAATTAACAGGTAGCATATATAATAAAAAAAAAGCTTTTTAAAAAAGCCTGAATAACCTTTTATATAAACAACAAAGGAGATTGTAACAAACAAACAAACAAGAAAACATTCAACTGTTCAAAAAGCATAGCATTTCTAAAGTGCTTCAGTCATTTGGGGACTTGTCTTCAGTGTCTGTGTGTGTGCGCAGCAGACCAGTCTTTAAGCAAACTCCACATTCACCCTCTGTAGCAGCTCAGGATCAACAGCCCCTTGCAGCGGTTATCTTGTCATCCAGGGGCGACGAAACTTCACGAAAAAATGTCCTCATTGAAGAGGTACCTGCCGCAAGTTTATTACTTTTATGTTTATCTGTACCCGCATGCCGTTCAATTGCAGCTTTCCCCTGACTACTTACGTCGACATCACATCGACAAAGTGTGCAGAAGCCATGGAATGAGTCTCGACTGCTTTTCGTTATAAATTCGTGCTCTTTTATCCATTCAGAATTAAATGAGGTCTTGCGTTTTGGCATGATGCTAACTTTCTGTCAATGTCATGCCGCAGCAGCACATGGACCCTTGTTTACCTTTCTAACCAATGATAAGCAGATTTGTATCCGACACCGCTCTTAGCCAATCATTTGATATGTTACTGCGTTGGGGGCATTTTTTTACGGTCTATGATTGGCTATTGCGCTGCAGCCCAGCAAAGATGAAAAAACTCCACTCTTCAAGCCTAGTGCCTCAAAAAGGAGGACAAATACGTGTCCGGCTTGATGCTGCGCCGGACGCCGGACAGGGCATTGAAAATTCGGACTGTCCGGCCTAAATCCGGACACCTGGTCACCCTATTATACTGTCTCTCTAAAAACATCCAGAAACTGCCAACAATATTCCATTTACATGTCGTGACCTGAAAATTAACCAAATATGAGTGATATTGTTATTATAAGCACCAATGCAGACGGCCTATTTTAGTGGCGCATTGATAGCAGTTAGCTAATGCTAGCTTACGCTGCTATTGTTGACACACAGAGCAGACGGCTGCTTTTGCTTCATCACAAACTTGCTAAAAGTAATTTCTAGATTATAATTGATGCATCTCTCACCTGGCAGTAGACACATGTGGCCATGGTCTGACAGGCTGGTCGACTTTGACATTGGCCGAGATGGCGAAATAGACCCAACAAGACACTTCTTACAATAACTTTTTTTACCTTTCGTGAGGATTGCGATTGAATCTTCATCTAAACGGAATTATGTGAGCGTCCCATCGGTCCGCGTCCCCGCGAGATGGAAATATTACAGCAAGTGCTTGTTTTATTCTGGTTTGTTATTGTTAGTTTGTACGTTGAGCACCGAGCAACGCTGAGGATGCTAGTGTCACAATGAAACTGCACCCATCACTCGGCTTCTAAAACTTATTGCTCATCCTCTTTGTGTTCGGGTTCAAAAATATAAGGTCCTGGATCTTAATTTATCCAAAAGTAATACTTGTTGGCTCTCACTAAGTCTGCTTGATTAGTATTGTTGTTGATAGGGAAGGGATCTTTGGTTCCCTATCAACACGCGATCACGTGACTGGCTTCCTCATTGTCTCTCAAAATGGCTCGAGAATCTCCGTGAGATTGATACTATTTTGATCATATCTAATTATTCGCAAACTTCGTAAGTCTTTTGGTGTCATAGATCAGACATATATGATAATAGCTTCAATATAGAGGCAACTTGTTTTTACCCTCTACTGGTACTTTAATATAAATAAATCATGAAATAACAGAAATCATGAAATAATGGAATATTTATTTACTCTTTATGCTATCCCCATGCTCATTCACTGTGTATACATGTCATATGTCCAAGAGGAACTTTTGAAATCTGTTTTGAAAAGGTTTTATTATAATTTGTATACCAAATGATTTTTACAAAAATCAGTTTAAATTGAGTATCGACTCTGAATCAAAACCGTGAGTCTTTGTAAAATTCATATCCCTACTAATGTATTTTTTGTTAATCTATTTAAGCCAGTGACATGTAGAGAGAGGCAGAACAATCCTATTTTCCTCTTCAAAACAAAAGTTAGCTGTGATCGGTGGAAGTGGGTGTGGTTGCCGTCACCGTCTTTACATTTGGGTTTCTTACCTCTCTGCAAACCGCTGCTATCTGGCCCTCGTCCATGCAGGTCTCAGTCACCACGTCTGTCAACGAGCCGCCGGCCAAATACTCCATCACCACCCACAGCTCATCTCCTACCAGGTAACTATGAAAAAAAATGTTTTCCTTCAGTATCAAGGAGAGGTCATTCTGACACTGAAGTGTAGCAATACTAACAGTAGGGGACAGTATTGCAATTTGGGCAGCAAAAAGAAAAGTGAAAGAATCTTGATCCATGAAATAATGCACAATCATCTGTTAACACACCTGTCCAGGTAGTTGACTATATTAGAGTTTTTGTTTTCCCTCATCACTAAGATCTCATTGATGATCAGCTCCTTCTTGGGTTGCTGCTGCAGGTTCATCTGCTTGATGGCCACCTGAAGAGAGAAGAACAAACTGTATGTACAGTACACTTCCCAGCAACACATCTACAGCATGAAATGCCATGATCTTCTTTTGTTTACCTCTTGGCCTGTTGCTATGTCGATGGCGGTATACACAGTGCCAGAAGCCCTTGAGGCAAACACATGTAAAATTCATCACTTTTGTTTTGAAATTAGGTTCATTTCATCACGCTTTTTTACGCTTGGAAATGATGAGGGATTGGTCATCATCGTCACAGGAAATGCTTTGACCCAATTGGATTAATATGAATCTGCTTCCCAGTAAATTGAATTTGCATTTGCCCGCACGATAACAATAACCACAACATTCATTCACAACATCGTATTTCCTCAAAAATAATCCCACTGGAAACACAATTCAAAGCAATGGCGAGTAGGGAGGTGTCCATTCCTGTGCTTATTATGTTTCATATCTATAAATCCAATTTGTAGATATGAAATGATAAATGACCACATTGAACCTGCCTGGCAGATCTGGGCAAAATTTTAACAGCCCTATTCTCCCGTTTGCGCTTAAGTTTTTTCTAATCATAATAGATTCGATCACTTCATGAAAGTCTCTGTTATCATTTTATTATGTGTGGTGTACACTGCATACAAACTTCCATATGGCCTCGGAAGCGCGTAGAAGCAAAACTGATTAAGTGGATGGGAGAATACGTGGAAGGCCAGATTTGACAGGGCAGGCTCACATTTTAGGCTTGCTCAACCCAAAGTGCGCATCTTGAATGAAGACGAGTAGTGACAGACTTTAGTGGAGTAGGAGAATGCGGCCCAGCCAGAATCCGTGCAGTTGTACACCTTTTTTCCACTTAAGCACGTGGGAAAATAGGACCCTGAATGACTATGATTGAAATATACAGCACAGTGCTCCTGTTGTGTGTCCTGTTCTTAACCTTATTCACTTAATGTGTTAAATAACAAATGGACTATAAAGACAATATAACATACATCTGTAAACGTGCATGCATATGCAAAAGTGCAATATATTTATCTGTACAGTAATCTATTTAAATCCGCACCTTCTTTTGTAAATGCAACTTTTATCCTGCACTACAATGAGCTAATGCAACAAAAATTTGTTCTTATCTGTACTGTAAAGTTCAAATTTGAATGACAATAAAGGAAGTCTAAGTCTCTAAATCAGGGGTCACCAACGCGGTGCCCGCGGGCACCAGGTAGCCCGTAAGGACCAGATGAGTAGCCTGCTGGCCTGTTCTAAAAATAGCTCAAATAGCAGCACTTACCAGTGAGCTGCCTCTATTTTTTAAATTTTATTTATTTACTAGCAAGCTGGTCTCGCTTTGCCCGACATTTTTAATTCTAAGAGAGACAAAACTCAAATAGAATTTGAAAATCCAAGAAAATATTTTAAAGACTTGGTCTTCACTTGTTTAAATGAATTCATTAATTTTTTTTACTTTGCTTCTTATAACTTTCAGAAAGACAATTTTAGAGAAAAAATACAACCCTAAAAATGATTTTAGGATTTTTAAGCACATATACCTTTTTACCTTTTAAATTCCTTCCTCTTCTTTCCTGACAATTTAAATCAATGTTCAAGTAAATTTATTTATTTTATTGTAAAGAAAACATTTTAATTTAATTCTTCATTTTAGCTTCTGTTTTTTCGACGAAGAATATTTGTTAAATATTTCTTCAAACTTATTAGGATTCAAATTCAAAAAAATCATTCTGGCAAATCTACAAAATCTGTAAAATCAAATTTAAATCTTATTTCAAAGTCTTTTGAATTTATTTTAAAAATGTTGTTCTGGAAAATCTAGAAGAAATAATGATTTGTCTTTGTTAGAAATATAGCTTGGTCCAATTTGTTATATATTCTAACAAAGTGTAGATTGGATTTTAACCTATTTAAAACATGTCATCAAAATTCTAAAATTAATCTTAATCAGGAAAAATTACTAATGATGTCCCATAAATTATTTTTTTAATTTTTTCAAAAAGATTCGAATTAGCTATTTTTTCTCTTCTTTTTTTGGTTGAATTTTGAATTTTAAAGAGTCGAAATTGAATATAAACTATGTTTAAAAATTTAATTGTAATTTTTTCGTGTTTTCTCCTCTTTTAAACCGTTCAATTAAGTCTAAATATCATTAATTATTAATAATAACATAGAGTTAAAGGTAAATTGAGCAAATTGGCTATTTCTGGCAATTTATTTAAGTGTGTATCAAACTGGTAGCCCTGTGCATTAATCAGTACCCAAGAAGTAGCTCTTGGTTTCAAAAAGGTTGGTGACCCCTGCTCTAAATATTATCAAAGTTTTGGTCAGGTTTGTGTGATAGTTTCACTACTGCCACAAGTGGTGGAAAAGTGTATAGGACCACAGCTGAGAAACAGATATTCTTTCGGCTGCCTTCTCGGGGGCGCGCGCTGCCCTATGGTTAAGAAACACGGGCGTAGAGGATCTTTCCTGATTTTGACCGTACTGTAGCTCCTAAAAAAAGCAGGGTACCACTAGAATATAGAGCAGCGGCACATTTTTTCTTAAATTTTTTTTTCTTTACACTTATAAGGCGCCTTTCTGGGCACTCAAGGACACCGTACAAAATCAAAACAATAAAATCAATTGGATAAAAACAACAACAAAGATCGATAAGATTTACAATGAATAAGCAGTCAGGAATAGGTGTGTTTTGAGTATGATTTGAAGAGGGATATTGAGTCTAAGTTGCGAAGGTTACATTGCAGAAATACAATGAAATTAGACACAAAAAAGAGCAGCGCCAATTCAAATGTCCCTAATAATAGTATACATTGCCAGCAAAAACACACAGCTGACCTAATGTTTTGTATTTATATTTATTAAATGCATTTTTCCAGACTGTTTTACTCAATTACAAAAATATCCACCATATAATTTGAATCTTCAGTGATAACATCCTTCTGTGGAAAAAGTGTGGACAACACTGATAAAGACCATCTTTGACTCTTTGCAGTAGGAAGTTGCATCATATTCATGACTAATCTTAGTATAGGGCTTAAGTTTTCATTTGCAGCATGACTCTTTATGACTGTGTTAGCTAGCTAAGTTACAAATAATATAGATAATGGTCATTTTACCAATAGGTTACTGAAAACTCCGCAGCCATGAAACTAAACAACTGCTTTTTCACATAGCAATCCTTTACGTTCATCGACAGACTTACCCTTGTCCTATTTTCTCAAAGCGCGTGTACTTCTTCTTAGGATCCCCGACACTCACGATACTCCCTGAGTCAGAGACAAAACACATGCATAATGATTGTGCGTGGTTTGTATTTATATATATGTGTGTGTGTGTGTGTGTGTGTGTGTGTGTGTGTGTGTGTGTGTGTGTGTGTGTGTGTGTGTGTGTGCACAAGAGTTTTGAAGACATTACTGTAGAGCAGAGACTTTTGCCTTTAAGGTCAGCTACTTTATGTTTATTAATAAAACTGACACTCTTTCATATACATCGCTTACTGAGCATGAGTGAATATGGATACACTTATTGGTCACAATATTAGGAACACCTCCCTGCACAGGAAGTACTGTACTCATTTATCAAAATGAGTTTGTAGTTTGCAGCTTTAAAAAGGCACTGCATCACACGGACGGGTGTTCTTAACAGTTCCGCCCCACCCAAAAAAATGTACCTCTCAGTATGATGAATTGCAATTTTATACCACTGCAACCACAATAATAAAGCAATATTTTAATATATGTATTTGTTATACGCCGCACTCCATGATATATGTCTATTACCTGACACCTTCTATGTTAGCTACCTCTCTTTGTTTATAATGTATATTTTCTGCTCTATTTAATGCTGCAGTTGTTACATATACTGTAATATTGTACATGGTAATTGTTATATATTATATACAAATATAATATAATATATCAGTATGTATCATATACTGTACATATATTATGTAAATATTACATATATGCTATATTTTAGCCCTTTGAGACTCTTGTGATTTAGGGCTATATAAATAAACATTGATTGATTGATTGATTGATATTTTATATTGCTACTACAGTACATTTTTAGTCTATTTTATACATGCATTTTCCTTTCCATCCTTTGTAACTGAGCTACTGTGTGGAACAATTTACCTTGTGGATCATTAAAGTTTGTCTAAGTCTAAGTTATAAGCCATTTTAAGTAGTGGCCTCCTCTTAAATAGATATCACCTTCCAATAAATGTTTTCTCTCTGCAGCTGAATAAATACATGCCACTGACAGCTATTTTAGGAAATTAAGTACATATTATTTATGCTGCTTACTCTCAGATGTAGAATACAGTTATTTCATGTGCTGCTATACATGTTTGGAATTCTCAAAAATAAATCTTCAACTTTAAATATATTGTTAAAGTCTCCGAATATAAGCAGTATTGTGTGTGTTTGCAAAGGCCGATTATTTCTTATACAGTGGTACCTCAACTTAAAGTATTTTGAGAAAAGAGCTGTCTCTCAGCTAAATGTTATGTCTTAAGTTGCAAGCAAAAAATTTGAGTTACAAGCTTCCCCGCCGTTAGTTGGGGTAGCAAATGTCACAGTGAACCCCGTAAGATCCGTCCAAAATATCTGGTCTTACTCGCCAGCATTAGCTTATAGCTAGAGATCAACATAACTTTGTTTACCAAACATGGCATGAAAGAAAGTGAGTTTAAAGGACAGTGCTAAAAAGAAGAAGTGGATGATTTTATTGAATTAAAGAACAAATTAATCAAAAACCTGAGTGTGTGATTTGAGCTTATCACTGATAGTCTGCACCAGGGGTCACCAACCTTTTTGAAACCGAGGGCTACTTCTTGGGTACTGATTACTGCGAAGGGCTACCAGTTAGATACACACTTAAATAAATTGCCAGAAGTAGCCAATTTGCTCAGTTTACCTTTAACTCTGTTATTATTAATAATTAATGATATTTATCTTTGTGGAAACACTGATCATCTTAATGATTTCTCACAATAAATATATATAGAAACAGATAAATATCAATATGCAACACTTTATTTTTATATTTTCTCTAAGTGCACATTTTTCAAATTGAACATTTTCAAATGATCACTTCTAAGACAGTCTTGTGAAATCACAATATCCCATTTTAACTAGCTAGCCACTAACATTTTTTTAACAAATCATGAATTACTTTGCACCATGTTTGTACAAATAATAACAAAAGTAAACTCTCAAATTTTTAAATCATGTCACACTTTGAACTGGACACCAAATCTGTTATCTGTTTCTTTGTCAGTTAGTGGGAAGCCTGGCATTGCATGCTGTTAACTAGTGTGTTGTACTCTGGTGTGTAACTTGACACTGCAACTCTGAGTGAGTCTTGCAGATGTGCATCAGTGAGGCGTGTTCTGTGTTTGTTCTTGATGAAGTTCATGTCAGAAAAGGCTGATTCACAAAGATAAGATTTTTCCTCATTGTTTGCGGAACCTTCTTAATCTTTTGGACATATTTTCACAGCAATCTGGCCTTAAGCTTAATTATGATAAATGTAAAATGTTAAGGATTGGAAATCTAAAGGGAACGTCCTTTCGAATGGAATGCAAAGTGCCTGTTTTGTGGACAGATGGACCAGTTAACATAGTTGGTGTTGTTGTCCCAGAAAATCTGGAAGATCTAGGCTCAGTAAATTATGATAATCGACTAAGAAAGCTGGACAAAATTATGCAATTATGGAAAGGGAAATCCCTAACCTTGTATGGTAAAATGTCTATTGCCAACTCGTTAATTATTCCTCAATTTATTTATTTGTTTTTGTCATTACCAGCTCCATCACAAAACTTTTTTAAGATTTATGAGCGGAGGGTCTTCGATTTTGTCTGGAACGGCAAACCAGAAAAGATTAAAAGAAAGGTTTTGTACAAAGAGTATGAATATGGGGGCCTGAAACTTCTCAACCTTGAAGCTATGTGTCTGTCTTTAAAAGCATCAATTGTTCCAAAGATGTATTTAAACATTGGACAAAAAACATGTACTGTATCAAAAGAAATTGTATCCTTTTTTACAAGTGATCCCCTCCCAGAGAGTCTGCTGGGAAACATGGCGGGGTTCATAAAGGAAACAATCCACTCATAGTGGTGTTTTCAATTTTATGTGCCAGAAAAAAGAGACGATATTTTGCAGCAGTTAATATGGATGAACTCTAATATTGTAATAGATGGAAAGCCTTTCTTTTGGAAAAATATGTTTGAAAGAGGAATCATTTTTGTCAATGATATTATCAATGAGAATGGTAAAATTATGAAGTATGATGAATTTAGAGCTATGTATGGTGATGCTTGCTCAAGCTTTTCATTTTGTCAACTAACTGGAGTAATTGGGAAAAGATGGAAACAAATAATTAATTATGGAACTACTAAATTATTAGTTTGTAAACCTCTAATAAGAAATTCTAGTTTGCAAAAAGGAACTAAAATAAATAGAAAAATATATAATTTTTATTTAATAAAGAAATCTTTGAAGGTTGCCTCATACAACACAAATGGAAAATGGGAGGACTTTTTTGACTGCCCGTTGCCATGGGATGCCATATTCAAACTAATCTATAAAACCACTATCGATGTGCAAAATCGTTATTTTAAAATTAAAATTATTTATAACTTCTTACCCACAGGGAAAATGTTAAAATTATGGAATATGACAGAGTCAGGTGATTGCCGATTTTGTTGTCAGGAGCCTGAATCCACCCTGCATTTGTTTTGGTATTGTCATATTGTGTCTATGTTTTGGGTGGAAGTTGAAAAAATGTGTTTAAGGATTGGTTTGTTTATGAAGCTTAATGTGGTTTCTGTTATTTTAGGAGAGTTCATTGACAATCATGATTTAGTCAATTTAATTATAGTACTCGGTAAAATGTTTATTTTTAAGGCCAAAAACAGATATTCACTTAGTATTACTTTCTTTAAAACATTTATTCAGTATTTTCTAATTTTAGAAAGTTACATGGTTGAAAACAATAATGATGCCAAAAAACATTAAAAAAAAAAGATGAGAAGTCCTCAAAGGTTTGTTTTGAAAGTATAATTATGTTTATAGATTATATGCTATCTGTTGTTGTGTTCCCTAATTTGAGTGACCTGGACATAATCTGGACTGTACATAAATGCTTATTTTGAAAATGTAATTTTGTTTATAAATTATATGCAATCTGTTGTGTTCCCTAATTTGTTTCTGTGTACATGAATGAAGGTGTGTGTTGCTGAGTCCGACTTGGACATTATCTGGACTGGGCCTGGTTTAAAAAAACCTTTAAACAAATCTAATTTCATTGACAACCTGGTCTGTTGAAGATAAGGCCCTTTTTTAAAAAATAAAATAAAATAAGATAAATAAATAAAAAACATTTTCTTGGATAAAAAAGAAAGTAAAACAATATAAAAATAATTACATAAAAAATAGTAATTAATGAAAATGTTAGTGGACCAGCAGCCTATACAATCATGTGTGCTTCAGGGACTGTGTCCCTTGCAGATGTGTTGTCTATGTTGTGGGAACCAGAATATTGGTAGCAGAAAGAAATAACCCCTTTTGTGTGAGTGGGTGTGGATGAGTGTGCATGGGGGAGGTTGTTTGGGTTGATGCACTGATCGAAAGTGTATCTTGTGTTTTTTCTATGTAGATTTAGAGATATTGAGAAGTCCACTCTCCAAGGTAAATGCTGTACATTATTATTACGTTACTTCTTTAAACTACTGTTGTTGTGTGTAGTACATTCTATTGTATTGTTTTTATACAATATTTATTATCTAAAAGTTAGTTTATCTTTCTAAAAGGCATGTTACACGTTAAAATTGTGCTCTTTAGGTGGGGCCAAGCACCAATTATATTGATTTCAATTCCTTTCAACGGGAGATGTTAATTTGACATGCAAGTGTTTTGAGTTGAGAGCTCTGTCACAGAACCAATTAAGCTTGTAAGTTGAGGTACTATTGTATTAAATCCTGTTGGACTTTTCTTCTGTTTTCCTAACCTTGTAGCAAGCGAGTGTGGGTAAAAAACAGGTGTTGTGGAATAAAAAGTATGCCTATAAAGACACATACTGAGTCTCTCCAGGATCTCCTCATCTGTCATTTTGGACTTCTTCCTCTGGCGGTCCGTGTTACGATACATTGTGCTGGATGTGTTGTCGGGCTGGACCTGCGACTCGGGTGGCGTCACCACCTCTTGGACCGGGGTGGGAGGCTTGGGTGGGTCCATGACTGAGCGTGTGTAGATCTGCAAGAGCATAAGTAAGAGTTGAAGTCACGACGATGTTACATTGCGCTGAAAAACACTACAACTCACAGATTTGGTGTGCTCAGGTCGAGGCGCAATGACCGGTGGAAGTTCATCGTCGTCGTCGTCTTCATCTTCCTCCTCCTCCTCTTCTTCCTCTTCCTCCTCGTCCTCCTCTTCTGACACAGGCGGCGCGATGGGGGGTTCTGAAGTTGATGTTTTGGCACCCTGCAGGATGGACACAGGTGTTGTTGCAATACCACTATTAGTAGCAAGCCAGTGGAACCTCAAGCAGGACATGTGACACATCTCGCAAAAGTAAATGCGCCTCTCAGTATTACAGCAATGAAACTTGGATCTAACTTAGAGTAGTCAGTGTGCAGTAAATCTATACTTCTACACAATCTGTACACTGACTACTCTAAAAGCAGTGATTCTCAACTGGTGGGTGGCGAGCAAAAAGTGGGTCACAGGTCGTTGCCTGGTAGAGATGAGACGTTCGCAAATGAGTCAAGTCTTTTAAACAGTTCTTTACAGGGAAATGATGAGAACTCATTTACTGTAGGTCTGGGTGTTATGGCCTAAAATCCATTCAATAATATGTATAATAAATAGTTAATATATATCCATACACTGTATAGTATATACAGTACAGTCCAAACGTTTGGACACACTTTCTTCTCATTCAACGTGTTTTCTTTATTTTCATGACTGTTTACATTGTAGATTGTCACTGAAGGCATCAAAACTATGAATGAACACATGTGGAGTTATGTACTTAACAAAAAAAGGTGAAATAACTGAAAACATGTTTTATATTCTAGTTTCTTTAGGACGCTACATTGCATTAACAACACGTTTGTTACAGCCTGTTGCAAGCTCGTCACTCTCAATTTCGTTCGTATTACCACTATTATCACCATAGGGCAATGAAATTAAAATCTCTGTCGTAGGCCACATCTATGTACAGTCATCCCTCATTACATGAAGCTTCAAATACCGCAGCAACAATCGCAAGTTGACCAACTGCTGACAAAACAAGTTTTTGATGATCTTGATATTCAACTCCTGTCTCATCAATAAGAACACCACATTGGTACGGCGTCAAAAGACAAAAGCGGCACGAAGCATCGGACATTTGGCGTGGCACTTAAGGCTAACTGCAGCAAAGTGGAGATGAACTTTCTTGGTTCAAGACAACACAGGACATGCATTGCTAATGAACGAAATGCTAACAAGTAACAACAAAGCTGCGGCTTACACCCGTGGTTTCAGCATTCATAGCGCAGTTCTAATTTAGAGGAATTATCCAGCATGTATTTCCACGTCGTAGCCGTGTTGTAGTGGCCGGGTGAGGACCATAGCAGTGGCGCCTGGAGGATCTGCACTCAAGATGGTAAACTATTTTTTAATGATTTTAATAATAATCCTACTTTGCGGAAATGAGTTAGTTAAATCACGATAAACTATGAACGACTGTAGTTTGTATCGTATATCTAATTCACCGTTTCTTTACGAGCTTTTTTTAGTCGCGCATCTCTATATTAATATCGTGCAAAAGTTGTTTGATTTCTGAAGTTCAAATACAACAAAGAAGTTAGTGAAGTTAATTTTGTAATTACAGCGTAAACCAGTAGTGTACGTATTTTAACCTTTTGCTAGTTTTCAAATTTTATGAGATACACATTATTTTATTATTTGTAAAAAATAACTGGATAACTTGTTATTCATGTGAATTGATTTATCATTATTATTTATGTGTATATTTATGTTACAGATTGAATACAGGTAACGAACAAAAGTATTTGTAATAATTGTGGAATGGAGTTTGACATGTTGAACTTTGTGTGACATTGTAAATATGTGCTGTATTATTGTGTAATCTTGTTTCCATGATTGAAATCAACATAAACATAACATTCATCAAAATTATTTAAAAATGTTTCACTATGTATGTAGTGATGTCGAATTCGGGTAGCCGCTTGTCATTAAGGGGTGATGGTGGGTCTTGCTGCCGAACTATTGTATTTTCCGGAGTATAAGCCTCTACTTTTTTCTTACGCTTTGAACCCTGCTGCTTTTAGAACGATGCAGCTAATTTATGGATTTTTCTTCACTAATGGCCATTTTGTTTTGTGTTCAACAAACAGTTTTCATAGAACACAGACAAAGACACTGAAAAAGTGTTATTGTTTGTGCTATGCGGCATGTTTTAGGACCTATTTGCTAACTGCAGGTGTTGCAGGTTAAAATTGTACTTCCCATTTCGTTCCTCGAACCGGAAGTATTCGTCAATAGCATTTCTGCTTAAAGGATTCTTCATTCAATACTCCAAGCAACGGCTGTAAGGTTTTTACAATATAACTAAAACAATTCATACTTACAAAACTGTCCCATGTGTGATGTCTGTAGGAGGGTTTTCATGCATAACTGTACATGCTATCGTAATGTAATCCAGCTAGTGTCGTTAGCATTGGCAAAAATGCTACATGTTGGTATTAATAATTTAAAATGGCATTCTTTTTATATTATTTGAGTTTCCTAAATTCACCAAAACGTCACCGTGGAGCTATTGAGTCTGTTGAGCTGATTGGAGAGCTAGCTTCCGCAGCGAGTGGGTCCATGGCGATAACTTCTGTTTTGTTTGATCAGCCGTTTTACTGCCATGTTGCAGGCACTTTTTTAGAAACAATTAAGGTATGTAAATAAACATTTACAAAATATTTCGTACCTGTATATATCTGCAACTTATGCAGTTAAAAAATGTTTTATTTCTTCTCAAATTTGGTGAGTGTGGCTTGAATACCGGTGCGTTCTATAGCCCGGAAAATAAGGTAGTTGAGAACCACTGCTTTAAAATACTGTATGTACACATTGAAAAGTGTTGCCCTTGAGAATGTCAGATGGTTGCTGACATCCTGTTTTTAAACATGTGGTCAGAAAATTACCAATTGTTAGGAACAGTTGTGCTAATAAGAGTTAAAAGGAAAAGATACACAGCTTTTATCAGAGAAGAGGGGTTGGGTTCTGTGCGCCAAGAACCAAGGATGAGAATGCATTTTAAAGAGGGAACACACTGCTCTATGTTTGAGTAGTGAAGCAAACTTGCTGCAACATCGCAGTGAAGTGCAATGCGTAGATAAGCGGCAGACATCCTGGATATGCACCACACCATTTGAAAACTTCCAACATATTTAGTCTGCCTAACACTGAGGATTTGTTTCTCACATCCAAAAGTCAGTTTGCCTTGGATCGTCTTCCTCTTATGGAATGGAAACATCCACTTCCAGTCTTGTCATGCAGAAATGAAGCAGTGCAGCTTAGTTCTGGTGATTAAACAAGAAAGAAAGACCCGGTCCTTTCCTAACGGGTCTGTGACCTATTTGGAGAAGGATTCGGTCAAGAGTGCAGAGGCTGGCTACTTGCAGGTAGCGAAATGTTTTTTTTGTCTTTACCATGTGGTTATGTTGCCAATGGTGATGATGTTACAAGGGAGAGTTCATATGCAGTTTGAAAGTCATCACAACCCTCTGCCACCACCATCCCCACCATGAGATGACATCATTAGACATCATTCAATGCATAACTAGAATAAAGTAAAGTAAATCAAAAAGAAAATATCCCCTTGAAAGTATTTGCAGTGGGCGTAATTGAGATCCAATAACTGACGCTAGAGATGCTGAATAGTAATATGGAGGAGTTACCTTGTCAAATAATGCGCTGCAGGTTCTAAGGCTGACAGGTGGCCCAGATGACAGCAGTCGATTCTGAATGTGAAGGTTAAAAATGGGAGGATTTTACTCAAAAACAAACCCACACATTATTGAAGAGTGAGCGGACTTCAGGGGAAGGAATGTTAGGGCGGGGGGTTTCACTACGGAGGGGTGGTCATCAGGTCCTTGTGGCTGAATTAAGAGCTCGTGCGACAGGGTGAAGGTCTTAGATTTAACACTTAACCTGTGCTTGAATGCACGAATGAATACATCCACAAACTGCACTCATAATGACTGTCTGAGGGTGATCATGCAATTTCTTGCATTTTCACAAGAAATACAATATTTTAGTAAGTTTACTTCAAGGGGAACTGCACTTTTTTTGAAATGTTGCCAATCATTCACAATCCTTATGTAAGACAAGAATACATATGGTTTTTTTTTAATGCACCAACTAGTAAATAAATGCGAGCAATGGTGCCTATGGGAGTCGCTCTGCCTAAAAAACGGTTAAAAAAAGGATCATCAAGGTTTTATATAGGCACTGTAAGTATATACAGTATGTAATGTAGTAACAGGCACATTCATTCATAACATGCCATATTTACGTATTTCGCTCCTACGGTGCATACGGTGGTGCATTAATTTAAAAAATGCATCACGTTTGCTTTTTCCTTCAACAACATCACTGATTACTACTCATGCAGACTTCATGAGAGCCAACAAACATAACAAAACATCACTTACTGTACAAGGTCTGCTCTCACTGGAATGCCGACGGTTAAGACTGTTCATATATTTCTGTTTAGATGAAGAACGACTCATAATGTTTGCGAAGAAAAAAGACGAGTGGAACCAAGCGTCTTTTCAGGTCTTTTTCGCCATTATGGGTCTAAATTGGTTGTCAAAGTTGGCCAAGTTTTCAGTTTATGTCCACATCATTTTACTTTTAAGGTGAGAGGCATGATTTATAATCTAGAATACATTTTAACAAGCTCCAAGGCGAGAAGCAGCTCATTAGTCAATACAGCAGCATAAGGAAGTTGCCTCTCTCGGATCAATGCGCCGCTAAGTGTAGGTTCTAAACTTTAGCGCTTATAATAACTAGGGGTGTGGGGAAAAAATCGATTCAAATTCGAATCGCGATTCTCACGTTGTGCGATTCAGAATCGATTCTCATTTTTAAAAATCTTTTCTTTTTTTTTTAAAAATGTATTTATTTATTTTTAATTAATGAATCCAACAAAACAATACACAGCAATACCATAACAATGCAATCCAATTCCAAAACCAAACCCGACCCAGCAACACTCAGAACTGCAATGAACAGCAATTGAGAGGAGACACAAACACGACACAGAACAAACCAAAAGTAGTGAAACAAAAATGAATATTATCAACAACAGTATCAATATTAGTTACAATTTCAACATAGCAGTGATTAAAAATCCCTCATTGACATTACCATTAGACATTTATAAAAATAAAAATAAAAGAACAATAGTATCACAGTGGCTTACACTTGCATATTTTCACAAAGATAAAATAAGTCATATTTTTGGTTCATTTAATAGTTAAAACAAATTTACATTATTGCAATCAGTTGATAAAACATTGTCCTTTACGATTATAAAAGCTTTTTACAAAAATCTACTACTCTGCTTGCATGTCAGCAGACTGGGGTAGATCCTGCTGAAATCCTATGTATTGAATGAATAGAGAATCGTTTTGGATCGGAAATATATCGTTTTTGAATCATGAATCGGAAAAAAAAAATCGATTTTGAATCGAATCGTGACCCCAAGAATCGATATTGAATCGAATCTTGGAACACCCAAAGATTCGCAGCCCTAATAATAACAATATAGTTATTATTTGGTTAATATTCAGGTCACAAAATGTAAATGGAGTATTGTTGGCGGTTTTTAGATGTTTTTAGTGGGTTTTATGTTCAAAATAGACGCAATAAACGTCACAGCGCCCATTGGCTCCATTGTAAAATGACTTTTATCTAGATTTATTTAAGAGTTAAAATACATTTAAAAATAAGACAAATGTGTTCTTGTCTCTCATAAGGATTGTGAATTATAGGCAAAATTCCAAAAAAGTGCAGATCCCCTTTAAGGAACTGTTTACTCAAACAATTCAAATACATTTCTGACACAGTTCACTAGACGAATATTAATACTTATTTGATGTTATCATTATTAGCTCTGCCTCACCTCACCGCATGACATTACGTTACCAAACATGCACAAAAGGTTAAGAACATAGTATTTTATACGACATGATGCAGTTCTACTAAATAACGTTACTGTATTGCATGTTATTGGACATCCCTAATGTTCCTGCTGTGTATATATTGCACTTGAATGTGTGCAAATATTGGTATTGAGTGTGACAACACAAAATCGCAGCAGAAGAGAAAAGTTTTCAAAGTAAAACAAGACTGACTGACAGTTTTGCCTGCTGGGCACGCTGAGGTCATAGAGGGGCGATGGCACAAGTTAATAGCAAAGTCCCGTCTGCAGGGCTCAGAATCAGTGGACAGTCTGAGACGCCCTCCAATACTCTCTAACACGCAACCTTTTCGCCTCACTGCCACCCTTGCTGGCCCTTCGCTGGCACTGTCCAAGCAAAAAAAACAAAAACCCTGCATGATCCCAGCGCGGTTGGCCCGGGGCGGAGAATCCCCCTAGCCCCCCTGCCAGACTCGGGATTGCATTTCTTCACCCGGCTGAGCGTGTGTGCAGGGCAAGGCATTAAAAGCATAGATTACTCTGGTCAAAGCCAGGAATGAGGTCAGCGTAGCGGGAGTCCTCCTCAGTGCAGTCAAGCCTCCCCTGAAGCTCGTCAATTGTTTGTATTACAAATCTAGTTCAAGTAAGATTGAAAACAATTAACAGCGGGCTCTTGTTTGAGCACACATGCAACTGGAATGGCTTGGGGGGAAAGCACAGTAAAGGTTTCTTTTGAGGAATGTACACATTTTGTCCATTAAGGGGAAGCAATGCAAACAATTTTAAAAACTTACCTCTCCAACTTATACAGTGTTGTAGAAATACATCCTTCCAATCAAGACTTAGGGCCTGGTTTACTAAGATCTAAATACCTCGCACTAAACAGCGTGTGCAATCTATAAAATAACGTGTACTATTAGTGGGCGTGTTCCGTGTGATCTACTAAGACTGTGTGCAATTGAAAATTGGTGCAGATCTCTTTATTTAAATGAGACACTCATTTACTGCACATTCATGTTATCATGCTCCAATCTGTGGCGTTTTGCTATGTTTTTAAACACGCAGGAGACGTGAACCACTTTTTATGGGTATTTTAGCAGCATTCACACAGTGCATCTACATTGACACCACTTTTATTCTTTTTTACCGGTTAGGTGCATGGGAGAGAGGCTGCATTTATGTGTTCACACTTCAAAAAGTATTTTTTTCATATAGTACATATGTATAAATATTATGTATTCTATGTGAAAAAACGAACGTAATTTAAAAAATATTAAATGATACTAAAACGCAACAATTACAATCAGCCCCTTAAGTCATCCAGCAGCTACGAAATTATAAAAAGATGTTGCTGAATAGACGATGTGTCTAATAATATTTTATTTCTGACCGTCAAAATATGTTGAAATGTACACGTAATACGGAGGATTCTCTATCCATCATGTGTCTTTCTCACAGCCGTGTGCAAAACTGTGTCAGTGTGTGCGTCCTTTTCAAACATGCTAAATAAAACACAAAATAGGTCTCCTAAAACGGTGATAAAGTGTTGATAAATCACATTGCGTGTGCTGAATTTGCATTTTCTCTTTCCAGTATTGTGGGAGTTTTGATGATAAGCATATATTTTGCATATTAATGAAGACGGAGACGCAAAATGGATAGCACCCCTTATTCTGCTAACTTAAGAAACGCAATCCACTTTACACACGTTTAGTAAATCAGCTTTGTGTGTGCTATCAAGTTTGCACGTGTTTTAGTAAAAGCAAACCTTTAGTAAATCAGGCCCCTTCTGTCTTTCTCTTACTTATTTACGACTTGCAAATGTACTGTCTTACAGCTGTACAATCAAAATAAGGAGAAAGCAAAAATAGTGCGGAACTAAGAAAATAAGACTCACCAGAGTGTTTGCTGCTATGTAACCATGTGCGGACTTGTCTGAAACAGAAATATGCTCTCATTAGAATGAGATTTTAAAGGTTCTTAATAGTGCATATTGTGGGTATTAGTGTATATACTGTACCTCCTGAGGTGAAGCTCATGTACTTCTGGTTGTTGACGGTCTCTTTGGAGTCGTAGAACTTGAGGACGTCCAATACGGCTTGTGGGTTCTTCTTCTGCTCCAGTTTGGTGATGTTGGAGGTCTGTAGGAGGCGCGCCCATTGCTCTGGGATGCCCTGCAAGGACACAGAAGGGTCAAATTTAAAAGGTTTGGACTTTTAAGCTCTAATTTTTACTTAAAAATGCGATAAAATGTGTCCAAATACTGTCTATTCAGCCTCTATCTACACAGCAGCAACTCTCTATGGATACTGCATTAGCTACCATAGTATACAAGAATTATAATGCATATCAAAATGTTGTCTTTACAATTAAAAATAATAAAGTTGTAATGGCTTCTGTCAGAAAAGTTTTTATCCATTAATATTATTTTTGTGCCTGTAGTTTGCAGTTTTTAAGTATCATTACAGTGTATCTTGAAACATAAGCATGACTACTTTCTTTACAGGCAAATCTATTCATGTGTGGAAAAAAAAAGCTTTTTCTGTATAGCTTTGGGCAATGGAAGAAGTTAGACTTTCAGACTTTTTTAATCCACCAAAACATTGTATCATTGTGCAAAGCACACCCAAAAAATTGTAATGACAGGGTCAGAGCATGTCAAAGAAATACTGAATTATTTGTTATTATTTTTGTGTTAAAAAATTACATAGTATTAATATTGGTAGTTTTATTGGGATTTTTACTACTAATGTTTAATCGTTTTATGTAGATAGCTAGAAAGATAGATGAACTTTATTAATCCTCTAAAAGAGGAAAATAATTTGCCTTAGCGTTTAAGTACAGTAAGATTGTAGTAAATCTATCTAATTTAAATGTGATATATTCTGAGATAGGCTCCAGCACCCCCCGCGACCCCGAAAGGGACAAGCGGTAGAAAATGGAAAAATTGATATTCAAACATATTCAACCCGCTTAATCAATCATGGGTTTGGCATTTTGGTCTTTCTGATCAAAAATGTCCAAACTGTTTCCACTTACAGAGTAATGTTAAAATGCAGTTCCATGGCGGGCTTGCACGCCAGTGCGAGGCTGTTGTGGTTGACAACCATGAGCAACAATTATTTCATTCAGGCCCCACGGCAATTTTTTTTACAAAATGTAACATCTAATTTTGGCAAATATATATATTTTTTGTTAACCTGTTCCCTTAAACCAAGGATGTTAAACTAATTTTACCTCAGGGGTGGCATGGAGGAAAATCTATTCCCACGCGGGCTGGACTGGTAAAATCAAGGCATTAAAACTTAAAAACAAAGACAACTTCAGATTGTTTTCTTTGTCTTACTTCGCCAAAAATAGAACAAACACATTATGAAAATGTTCATATTATAGATAATCCTCTTAGCACAATACTTCAAGTTTGTTGAAAATTCTGAGGAATGAATTGGTGCAGTTTCAAAAACACCACAAAGAACAAAATGAATGTAGACTTTAGCTCAGTGCTTTTACAAAGCCATTCAACTTTAGGCACTTCCTGTTTAAGATTGTCACCTTGGCAGTTCACCATTAAAAACGTTTGGAAAAGCAATCCAGTGGTTTCCTCACCGCCGCATTGGTGAAATCTGCAACTGCCACAACCATTATCATTATTCAATAAATACAATTATAATATAAACAAAACAATTATCAAAATGACGCCATAGTCGAAATCAAGGTAACATGACTACAAACGTAACCAATGTGAACATAGTAGATTAAAGCATAACATAGATCAGAACAAACACAAGAAATGTAAAAACACATTTTTACAATGGAGTTCAGGGTACACATCGTGCATTCAACCAATTGCAAGCGCTGCATGGAACTCTAACTAAAAAGATGATGGTCAAGTTGACTTAAGTCTTCGCATCTTACCTTTTTGTTATTTTATCCGTTGAGTGGATAATTTACAATGAAAAAAGGTATTGTGCGTCAATACTGCTGCCATCTGCTGCCAGCCGACAGCCACAACAGAAGCAGCTGATTGCTTTCACCTTCGCTGATTGGAGTAGCAGCAGCCAATCCAGAGGGCTCTTAAAGTCAGCTGACACGTCATCTTTAAAACCTGTCATGTGTGACGTAGGTCACACTTGAATTGCTATTGTGACATCCAGTGGACACATTTACAACAGCAGTTTCTTTCATTAAAAAAATGCAGCTTATTTTTATATTTAGCAAACTGATCTTTTAGGCCAGATTAAACCTGTTCGTGGGCCTGATATGCCCCGCAGGCCGTACATTTGACACGCCTGCCTTAAACCACTATTGCTATTGGTGGTAGGGCTGCACGATTTTGAGAAAAAGATCTACCAGTAATTGCGATGTTTCTCTCCAAAATTGCAATTTCGATACAATTTACGATTTTTATCTTTTATACATAAAAATGCATACAACTGAGAAAATAACAAATGAAGGACAACATGTTACTTTTAGAAAGTCAATCAACATATTCTTGTCTCAATGTGCCAAACATTAGAACAAAATGCAATAATTTACATTTTTAAGACAGTGTGACGGTCTCAAGCCGTCTTGTGGGTTCCATGGACCATCAAATAGAGACATCTCTGAGCAGTTTGACGTTTGTTTTATTTTTTTAAAACAAAACCTCAGTCCCGGTCGCTTTTTAGCTCCTCTCCTCCGCTCGTCCGCTCGTCGTCTCGGGCTCTCCTCCTCTCTCGTTCCGCATCAGCCTCCTCTTGGCTCCTTCCAGCCTCCTCTTTATCTCTCTCTGCTGCTCCCCTTTTCTTCAGCGAGAGGAGATTGGATGATCGTGCCCAGGTGCGCGGATCGCACACCTGTGCATGATTGCGGCGTCGCTGCCGGTGCGCCCTGCCTCGCTGCTCGCTCGCCGGCCCCGCCTCTCCACAGTCCTCCATCGCCAAACGCAAGCCGGGATTCCGACCGGCTGCGCGTACTCCCCCCCCCCTTTTTCCGAGGGAGCGGGAAGTGAGGACGGCCAGGTCCCCCTGTGGCCCCGATCTTCTCCCTTTCTGTGTCTTCTTCCTCTTCCGCCTGTTCTTTTTTCCCCTCTTCATCTTCATCGTCTTTTTCTTGGTCTTTTTCTTTGTCTTCTTGGTCTTTTTCTTTGTCTTTTTGGTCTTGTTCTTTGTCTTCTTGGTCTTTTTCTTTGTCTTCTTGGTCTTTTTCTTTGTCTTCTTGGTCTTTTTCTTTGTCTTATTGGTCTTTTTCTTTGTCTTTTTGGTCTTTTTCTTTGTCTTCTTGGTCTTTTTCTTTGTCTTCTTAGTCTTTTTCTTTGTCTTCTTGGTCTTGAGCACTTGAGTGGTTTCCCTCCTGTGCTTCTTCCACCACTTCCTCTTCTTTTGTGGGGGGCCATTCGCCGCCCCCCGTCTGGCCCGCCAGGACCTGCAGGAGCCGCAATTGTTTGCTGGACTCTTCGAGACACTGGCGGCTGCTTGCCGCCAGTTCCGTGAACGCCCCCACGAGGGCCCACTGGAGATCGTCCTCCCCCGCCTCCGATGGTCCAGCCACGTTGGGTGCCAAATGTGACAGTCCTAGGCTGTCGGGTGGGTTCCATGGACCATCAAATAGAGACATCTCTGAGCAGTTTGACGTTTGTTTTATTTTTTCAAACAAAACCTCAGTCCCGGTCGCTTTTCAGCTCCTCTCCTCCGCTCGTTCGCTCGTCGTCTCGGGCTCTCCTCCTCTCTCGTTCCGCGTCAGCCTCCTCTTGGCTCCTTCCAGCCTCCTCTTTATCTCTCTCTGCTGCTCCCCTTTTCTTCAGCGAGAGGAGATTGGATGATCGTGCCCAGGTGCGCGGATCGCACACCTGGGCACGATTGCGGCGTCGCTGCCAGCGCGCCCCGCCTCGCCGCTCGCTCACCGTCCACGCCTCCTTGCCGCCATCTTGGGCCGGGCCCCGGCGTGCCCTGCCTCGCTGCTCGCTCGCCGGCCCCGCCTCTCCACAGACAGACTCAGAGCTTTTGTCTACGTCATGCTCATAAACTAAAGAAATCATCAATAAAAAATATAAAGTGTTTATAATGTAATGTAATCATAATATATAAAAAATATTGCAAATAACCATTTAAAAGGATATACATTTTCATTCCTCATTACTGTATAATTGTTTACCATTGTACTGTAATTGGAAGGTAAATAACTTTGTTATCCTAAATAAATATAATACATAAATAGACATATCAAAAATGTGTCATTTCCATAAGCAAAAATGTAACTTAAATAAATATTGAACATCTTAAAGTGCATTTTTTAACAAGGAAAAAAAAAGTAGGTCGGACGTTGTCTTTTTGTTTATTGCCATCACGTGATGACGGCATTCTCGCTTGTTCGTCCGTGTTGATGGGCTAATATTACCCATCCGATTTGAAGCTGAAATATTACCACCACAGGACATTTGGCTTTGGAATCGTATTGTTTGCTCCTAATTTTTGTTACTTTGTAGCGAGTAGGGAGTCTGTCTGTCCGCGCTTCGTGTGTGTGTAAGCTGGCGTCTTCCACAACCAAGACAAAGATTGGGAATGACTGAAAAGAGGGCTCACTGTGGTCAGTTAATTCTACTGTTTGATGAACGCACTTAGGTGCTGATAGCGATGCACAGAGTGAGACTTCTTTCTCCCTGTTTGAAGCAAGACAGGAACAAACGCGAGGCTCAACAATTCTGAACATGTCTGTCACTCAAATGCCGGCGAATTCGGCGGAAAAAAAACCCCAAAACCTTTGCATCTTGCGGTAATATAATCCCACTAATTAAAACCTTGATGTCGATTCGATGTCGATTAATCGTGCGGCCCTAGTTGGCGGTGTCCTTATTTTGGGTGGGTTTAATAAGCCTTCATTTGGAGCCGGTGACAGACAGCACTTGTGTTCACCTCGCAGCAGTTTTTAGGTTGATTGTAAAAAAGTAGACTATCAAAGCGAGTTTTCCTAAAGCCACACAGAGCACCGCTATCTTGCACTGACGTCACGTCGATAGGTTTTAATTAGGGCGGTCAAATTTAATGCAAAAATAACGAGTTAACAAAAGCTTTCTTTAATGAACTTACTTTCTTAATCGCGCCATTAACATCTGTCCTGTGTGACCCTCAGCCCATACTGTAGCTGCTGCGTTCTGTCTGATATTGAGTCACGGGAACGAACAGAGAGCAGAAATGGAAAAGGAAAAATTAACTAGGAAATTTGGCTCGGAAGCCCTGGCAGATCCCTTTTAGGGTTGTTAATGATAAACCGATGCAGTTGGATATGCGATTCGAGAAGTGGCCAGTTCGGCTACATCGTTTACAGCCCCCTCAATCGATAAGATTTAGACGTGAATCATTAGGTTAATCTGAAACTGTATTTTCATTTTTATTTAACAAGCACGATGGAAGAGGGGTTAGTGCATGTGCCTCACAATACGAAGGTTCTGAGTTCAATCCCGAGCTCGGGATCTTTCTGTGTGGAGTTTGCATGTTCTCCCCGTGATTGCGTGGGTTCCCCCTGAGTACTCCGGCTTCCTCCCACCTCCAAAAATATGCACCTGGTGCAATTTAGTATTGATTGGCAACACTAAATTGGCCCTAATGTGTGAATGTGAGTGTGAATGTTGTCTGTCTATCTGTGTTGGCCCTGCGACGAGGTGGCGACTTGTCCAGGGTGCACCTTGCCTTCCGCCCGAATGCAGCTGAGATAGGCTCTAGCGCTCCCCGTGACCCCGAAAGGGACAAGCGGTAGACAATGGATGGATGGAAACATATTTTTATTGTTATTTATTATTTATTTAGTTAGAATGTATTAATTTCAGCACTGTATAATTGTATGTAAATTTATTTTTCATCAGTTTTGTGAGTCCCTTCGTTTGCAGTACATTTCATTAGTATTTATTTATGTAATGAGCCTGACCTAAGCCTCGATAACAATATTTGTGATTAACACAGGGTTCATTTCAATTGACAAGGTTTGTCCTATTAAACTGGAAGTACCGCACTATAAGGCGCACCTAAAAACCTCCAATTTTCTCAAAAGCTGACAGTGCGCCTTATAATCCGGTGCGTTTTATATATGGACCAATATTGAGCCACAACAGGTCTCGCAACTACGGGATGCATAAATAACGTAACCCCAGCCTCTACTGTAGCGTCTATTCTATGCGCCTTATAATGCGGTGCGCCTTATATATGAAAAAAGTTTTAAAATAGGCCATTCATTGAAGGTGCGCCTTATAATCCGGTGCGCCTTATATATGAAAAAAGTTTTAGAATAGG
Source organism: Entelurus aequoreus (assembly GCF_033978785.1). Lineage (NCBI taxonomy): Eukaryota > Metazoa > Chordata > Actinopteri > Syngnathiformes > Syngnathidae > Entelurus > Entelurus aequoreus. Next base: position 30,630,949 of record NC_084735.1, on the reverse strand, counting down.
CCATTCATTGAAGGTGCGCCTTATAATCCGGTGCGCCTTATAGTGTGGAAAATACGGTAGGTTAAATATAATTATTGAGTAAGATAAAAAATAAAAAGAGTACGATTACTAATTCAGTGTAATATTTGAGTGGACCTCTCAGTAGCAGAAAAGTTGGGGCCCGAGGTCAAAAAGGTTGAGAACCCTTGCTGTAGGAGATATTTGAATGCAGCTTTCAAAACAGCACAGGAACTCAACTGAAACCTTGAACCTCATAGAACTTCCTCATGGAAGTGTGATGTTTCGAAATGTGCATCAGCTGCTGTTTTGTTCAAGTGAAATAAGACACTCACTGTGAATTCTCCTGTTACTGCGTCAAAGCCAACATGGATGGTGTGTTCAAAGTCGGAGGGGAGGGATATCTCGGGACGCTCCTTCTCCTTCTTCTTGTTTGCTAAACAACATCATGAACATACGCCAGTTAATAATTATTTTACACGTATATTGCGGTAGAAGTGAAGCAAAGAGCGGTGACATGCGCCGCAAGGAACTCACTCTTATCTCCTCCAGGGAAGATGGAGCGCAGGCGCACCTTCTTGATTTTCTCTTCGGGAGCCATTGGAAGCGGTTTAGAGGCAGGATTCACTGATGAAGAGTCTCGGGAACTACTGTTCATTCTCAAGGGAGGGGCTGGTGGTTTCTCTTCAATATCGACACTATCAGACATCTTTAGTAGCACTCACAATGTCCTGGAAGAGAGACAGAGAAAGTTTTTAGCATATAATATAGTGTATTGTGGAGAGGAGACGTCTCAACAGATCAACAGCACTTCCTGTTTCTTATGTTGTGACACACACCAAATGGTGATAAAGTCTGTTCATGGCAGCGTGCTACACTTGGGAGTTCCTTCTCTACTCGACCAATTTCTGAGGCAGCACAATTGGGGTAATGTGACTGTCATGTCAGCCCCATCATACTGTATTCAGATCCTTGTAGCAGTAGTTTGGCCTATTTTAGCCTTGTAACAGCAGGAATGTTGTTGCCGCAGCATTTGCCATGATGCTCCTGCAAAGCTGATTTGTTGTTATTGCATTAAAATGTCCCACATCTGACAACCTGCAACCAAAGTTCCGCCATTAAGGATTCCCAAACATCTGTGCACACGGCCATCCCACTAGCATGTTAGACTCCTCCGCTGCCTCGCCCTGAGGCCAAGCCCATCATGTGATGTGCAGCACGACTGGCCCAGAAAAGCTGGCCGGCGTGGCCGACCTACATTAGCAAACAAAAACCAACCCCGAGTTCTTGACACAGCGTACAAGTCGCCTTCATAGTGACCTAAAACTATTTTGTCTGTCCCTGCAGCACTAAACAAAGTGGCTGTCTTTCCAAAGGAACTGGTGAATAAGCCTGTGACAAAATGATCATTTAAGATTAACCAGATTACAAACACAAACAATAACTGCCCTATTCGTTCTGTTGCCTCATTTTTTTAAAACAGAAAACAAATTACACAGTCAGAAGTTTTACGTCTATCTCCAATTTACAGTATACTATACAGTTTCCAAAACAACTATTTCCATAAAAAGTAAGTAAATAGAAATCATCTCCAAACTATGACTATCAAAAAAAATAGTAACGTTCAAGGAAACATTCTTAACTGCAGTCTTTCCCATACGTCAATTTAGCGTCTTTGTCATTATATTTAGCAAATATTCTGACATTTTTAGATTGTTTTTTTTGTTGGGTATTTTTCCCCCCAAAAAAAGAAAAAAAAGAAAGTTAATGTGTATATCCAGCAACTTTTTCTGGTCTTATTGGAAATATTTGGATACTCTTACATAGGCATGTATATTGTTAAGATTGTATCGATATTTCTTATTCATACCAGTATTCATCTATACTCTTATCGGTATTATATGTGGTTAAATGGTTTAAATTACATGAGATTTTTTTTATTTTTATAACCATTGTATTACCATAAGAGGTTGTAGCAACATCAATGAACATCTTACAGCAGTATCAACACCTGCTTTATGTCTTAAACAAGTCAACTATGTTAGCAGTGCAAGGTGCAATGCAGTTTTTATGTCACCATATTGTTAAGACCACACGGATCCAACACTGTGTTTCTATTCATTACAGTTACACTCAGCTCATAATATTTATGTATGGTATTCATGTACAGAGCACAGACCTTTTTCAAGATAAATCAAACATAAATCAATGCAATCAATTAGCATTATAGGTGGTTGTGCATTAAAGGTGTTTTGATGCCACGCAAATGGAGTAACTATAGACCTGTTAGCGAATGCTATCTTGCTTCAGAGCAACTTTATAGAACTTAAATGTTTCCCTTTTTTTAAGTGGATAAATATGTGGCTGTAGATTACTGGATCGCTGGGAGGACAGTTGATTAAACACATTCACTTCAAAGTGACTAACTCTTACTAGCGTGCATGACTTGAGCAACTGTTGGGGAGGAAATATTGTTGTGTAACTAACTTTTGTGTTACAAACTTTTGCTTCTTATTTGTGATTATTCCAAGCTGATTATCAGATCCTACCCATGTCTTTTTTTAAGCGTAGCAGCGGCACCTTAAAGTGCTTCAAATCTGATCTTTTCGCATGAGATTCAGGCCACATCAGGATGTTGTCCGAATCCGACTGGAATCTGATCTTTTCAAATGTGACTTTAGTCTAAACGCAATGCTACCGTATGTGACTTTTTTGTCGTGCGCAGGGTAAGTGGATACTTCATCACAACATCCGGTTTTGGAGAGCAAAGTCTTCTTTGAATGGCTGAATTTTCACTGCACCACTACTCATTAGTGCGCAAATAATAGGCTATATGTAATATATGAATATGTATATATTGATTCCAAAGAAATAGCGATTGTTGAAGGACCAGAATTTGACGCTGTAGCGTGTTTGCTTACATGTCAGTACATTGCGTGAGTTGTTTACAAAAGTGAGTTGAAAAATACAGCTAATGTAGTTTTACGCTGATGTCTGTGTTGCCTCTACTTAACAGCCATAAGAAGATTAGTACCCTCTTAAAATATATTACACTATAAACATCCATTTATACATTAAAAAAAAACACTCATTTTTAAAGGTGTGGCAACTTTTATTTTATTTTGTAGTAGTAGAGACTTCCTTGTTCATTTACGGACTCGGTCAACTTCCCTGGTTTTCACTTTAAGTGACGTCGAGGCCACATTGGGCCACATCGGGGCCACATTGGTGCCTGTGCGCGTTTACACTGGAGTCTGATAAAGATCACATTTTACTTGTAGTGTAAAAAGTCAGCTGGAAAACAATCAGATTTCGAAACATAGTCTGTCATAATTATGACGGTCAGCTGGATAAAACAAATACAGATAGCCGTATGACTTGTCCAGAATCTTAACGGCCCTCCTGGACCGACCCAATTAGGAATCAGTACTCTGTATACATCGCGACTCTTACATGAAAGCAAGTATTGCTCTTCTCAACAAGCAGCGTGTCCTGCAGTGAACACTACCCCAATCACAAAAATAAAAAAAGTTCATGAGTATTTGTAAACATATTAGTATTGATTTTCATGGTATTTCCTCACTTTTTGTCTTCCGAGCATTCCACTTCCATAGATAGACGGCAGTCCTGTGGGAAACCCTAAATTGTTCAAATTTGGTCTTAACTTCATTGATGAAGGGGAAATCCGAAGGTGATTAGTGCCTCAGATTATGCCACATCATTTTATTGAATGTGTAAAAATAAGTCAACTCCCGTTACGAGTCAAATACAAAAATGAGGAATTACTACCTTATTAATTGGTATTAAGTTACGATGCAACTTGTGTGGCGTCATGCATGACAACGGTCCATCTTTTTAAAATAGGTGCCACAAAAACCTAAAGAAAAAGCAGTGTTAATCCTTTGATGCTGGTTTATCTAATGTCTTGTGGTATAAGCTGAGGTCTTGCCCACTTTTAAATTGCACAACCTTAGGGGTGCTTGATTTAACAAAGGTTACACTATATTTGGGCATTTTAATTGCCCTTAGGCCAAAGGTCAAGCACACACTCCTAATGTATGGACTTGGAAGTAAGGGAGAGAGTGAGGTGGCATATTCATATCTCTAAATTCAACAATTCTAACAGGACAGCCTATACAGACTGAGCTTCTCTAACATCAATGGCCAAGAAAACAGACTGTGACTTTGAAAGCAGCTCTGAGACAAGTTTTGATAGACAGAGTTGATTGACAGGATGAGTTTTCCGATGTCACTTGCACCAAGAAGGAAACAGTGAAAAAACCCTTTTCTCACCACAAAAAGGTGTCAAAACTCAGCTCAAAGCTCGGCAAGGAGAAGACCTGGCATGAAGCCCACTGATCTATTCAGAGCAGCTTTGGAAAGGAAGAAAGTTTGCCAATGCAGACCTCAAAGATATTTCAAAGAACAGTGTTTCCCATAAATGTATTTGTACTTACTTCTTCTTTGGAATTTGGCGCTATCTGCTCACGCTATCTGATATTACAATGACATATGAATTGCTTGTCGTTACAACTCGTTCCAGTAAATGGCATTGTACCTTGGACCAAAACCTGTGCGACCAAGAATACTTTGACTCAGGCCTGGCAATCAAAACCTGACGCCGATCCAGCTGGTGTCTCAGCGAGCCAGAGACAAGGTGAACGTTTTCCACAGGTTTAAAACAAGAAATTGTCACAAACCGAAAATCTAGCGCTTCAATGCTACTCATAAACTCCAGATCTGCTGGAAACCCGAAAGAAGATAGCTGAGGAGAGCTTGAGCAGATACGAATAAATGTACATGACGTGCATACGAGGGCTCTGTCTACACGGGAACGTCTTTGGGTCGTAACAGTAAAGTATTGTATAATTTCCGCCATTCGCCCACATGGCAACAGCGGTTTGGGTTCTCTGCAACAATATTTTTTGAGAACAGGTTTCAGAGGGTGCTGTTGTCATGTGGACAAGCAAACCACTACTTCGTCACCGTCATGTGATAAAAGACTTTCAGCCAAACCACTTCTGATATTTTGTTGTCTTGTCATCTAATGTGACTCGCAGAAGTTATTTTACTTCATTATCAGTCTTCTTCTATAGTTTTGGTGTGTCCGGTGGCTCTGTCTGACACTGTTTACAGCCCCACATGTACAAGTGTTCTATATAGAGAAAGGAACCTTTCACATTTGAATCGATACAGTACCAATTCCTGGTACCTGGGAATCAATACTCAATGGTACCAATTTTTGGTACTTTGTGTGTGTCAATATAACATAATGTGTTTTAATTGTTTAATAATACATTCAAATTTGTTTATGTAACATTTAAAAATGAGCTGATTATGGTAAATTTGCTGTCCAGTTGTATATTGTTTTCTTACTGGATTTCAGAGTCTCATTTGGAAGTATTACATAGTAGACTTTGCATGCAGTTGCAATTCCAAGACATTAGATGGCAGTAGTGTATAGACTACAGTGTGTTGCCTAGCTAGGAAGTAGTCTTTGACATTCAACTGAAGCTTGTATTTTATTGCGCCCTACTAAGTTTTTATATTGTGAGTATTGTACTTATAACACACCAGCTGTTTGATTGTAACGTGCATCTTAGTGTAGTTTTCATTACCAAATTTGGAGGTGTTGCCATTCATCCATCCATTTTCTACCGGGTAGCGAGGGGGGCTGGAGCCTATCCCAGCTACACACGGGCGGAAGGCGGTGTACACCCTGGACAAGTCGCCACCTCATCGCAGGGTCATAAAATCACTAATACTATTTAGTAGCATGTATATGGAAAAGTCAATGTAAATTAGCATCAAGCTAGAACATTTTGGAAAAGTGGAGCTTTTTGAGCATTTTCTATGCTTGCTTTGCTGGCATGGAAAATTGTAACATTATTTAGAGGCAGTTTGGCTGAGTCCGTTCTGAGTGCTGCTTGAGTGATCGTTTTCTCGCCAAGTTTTTGAGCTGGCCGAAAAATGGTACTGTTGGAATTTACGTAACTGGATACCCTGTAGAACCAAAGACATTTGGTTGGTGCCCATAGAAGAGGCAAATTTGGTACCCACCCCTTGTGCTATATGGATTACATATTTTTCACCCAGTGATCTGTTCCCGTCTGATTGGTACTATTAATTGATCAGACAATACTTTTTTTTTTTTTTAAAAACAACAACCTACGAGCGTCCTCGTGTCAGCAAGGCCTACTGTGTGTAGGTATCACGACAGCTAGCATTACACATTAAGAGTGATACTTTTTACAAACTGTTGGGAGTGTATCCATTCAGAAGAAAAATCACATTTGTGATGTCTAAAGTGTTTAAAAATCTCCATCCATGAATGTTTATTGTTAAAACAATTTTTGTCCCCACGCAAACACATACACACGGGACTGTAAGGCAATTCTAGCCAATCAGAAGCGTCCATAAGGTCATTTCTGGAGGCGGCACTGTAGCGTACATGGTGGGTCACAGCAAGAAAAATAAATCTCGACACCTTTTTGTCAATGTAGAGCAAAAGTAGCAAAATATTTACACTTAAAAATAAAATAGGTTATTTAGTATGATTAAAGCCAGCAAGCCAGTGTTTCCATCGTACTTTTCAAGGGTTGAAATGATGGCGCACAATAGTGATGTCATCACACAGGGGACAAGCAATAACTCTCCTTTTACGTCGTCCACACGCAGACGCTGAAAACAGTTTTGATTTTCTTCAGCATAACTGTCGATAACTGATATTAAAGTTGAGTTACAATCTCAGTTCTAGTCCATCCCAAAGGTGTTAGATGTAGTTAAGGTCAGGGTTTTAAAGTTCCGTCAAATCACACCTCGTGTTAGCCTAACTTGCGTTGTGTACTGGGCAACAGCCAGCATAGATTTGTACAGAATGTTTTTAAAAATATATTTTAGAATTAGGGGGCACAATGTCCTAACGATTAATCAACTAATTCTCAAACGGTGGTACGCGGGCTCCATCTAGTGGTACAACAAATAATTGCTTGATTAAAGTAGAGTGTTTTAATTTCCCATATCCAAACACAGTGTTACTGTTCAAACTGTGTGTAATGTTACAGTGGCATTAAATATTAAATATACCTGCTAAATACAACCTCAGCCTTGTTTTTAATGAATACTTAAACTACAACTATTCTAATGTTGGTCATTATGGTAGTACAGAAGCAAAGAGAAACTATTATTTGTCACCTTGAGACCCTTTCACTGAAACCTAGTAATCAGGTTAGAAATCTAGGGGTTATAATGGACTCAGACTTTAACTTTAGCAGCCACATTAAATCAATAACATAAGCATATTTTTACCGCCTGAAAAACATTGCCGAAATCAGAGGAATGATGTCTAAATCAGACTTAGAAAGATTAATCCATGCCTTTGTCTCCAGCAGGTTAGACTATTCAAATGGCCTTCTCACTGGGATCTCTAAACGAGCTGTAAAGCAGCTGCAGTACAACCAAATGCTGCTGCTCGATTCCTGACTAGAACCAGAAAATGGACCAAACTGGCCTCCTGTTGCTCAGAGAATAGACTTTAAAACAGCTCTCCTTGTGTACAAGTCGTTTCATGGTCTTGAGCCAAAGTACATCTTTGACATGTTAGAACCATATGAACCATTTAGAGCTCTGAGAACCTCAGGAAGTGGTCTCCTGCTGGTGCCTACAGTCAGGACTATACATGGTGGAACGGCATTCCAGTTTTATGCTCCTAAAATCTGGAATAGTCTTCCTGAAGATGTGAGACGGGCCTCATTGTTGGCATTGTTCAAATCCATGCTGAAAACACTTTTATTTAATTGTGCATATGTCAACTGAAAATATTTTATCTACACTATTTGATTAATTTTAATACATTTTCCATCAATTTTCTACCGCTTGTCCCTTTCAGGATCACGGGGGGTGCGGGAGCCATTTTGATTGTTTTTATTATTGTATTTTCTGATTATAATTTGAAATATATATATATATTTTTTTTTTTACAATTTTCTCAAACGCACTTTGGATTGCCTTTTGTACAAACTGAGCTTTATAAAATGCCTTGCCTTGCCTACTTGGGAGAGCAAAGTGTTTTCTGAGGTGGTACTTGGTGGAAAAAGTTTAAGAAACCACTGAACTAAATGATAAAGGGGTGTGCCAGGCGCAAATAAAGCACAACAATGGAAGATACCCAGAATTTGTTTTACTTTTCTTTTGCAGAACGTTAACTGTGCTAAATGTTCATGACAGTATTTTTTTGAATAATATTTCCTGCTCCTCTGTGTCACAATGTTTACATTCTACAACAGCAAAAGGAAAGTATTATACACTGCAAAGTGACTCACCTTTCACTGACATCTTTTAACCTACTTATGAACACATCGGTCATGCACCGTGGCTTCAACAATACGTCAACTGTAACCGATACCCGATCAATAGGGTTCCCTAGCCGGTCACCAATTAGAACAAAAATGTATCAATAGTAGCAACACCACATGACTTTCAACTCTGATGACATGCAAACGATTCCCATGTACCTCATTCTGGCTCATGCATGTCCTCCTTTGTGACATACAAAAAAAAACAGATAAATGAATACTCACACTTAGTAAAAACACACAACTAAACCTTGTTTGTTCAAAGAGAGTTTAGTTGAACAAAAGGTTCAACTAATTTTACAATGCTTCAAAGACACACATACAACACATTTCTTTTGACCACCTAGCAGAGTGAGATCTGATTGGAAGTTTGGGAGAAAGGGGCGAGGTCAGCACTGATATCTTGTCGACACTGCATCAAATGTAACCTGACTCTCGCCAGATCCTTGTAGTTCGCTGAGCTCTACACAAGGATCTGGGACTTCTCAATAGGAGATGTATTTCAGAAGGCGGGGCCTTGTAAAAAAATCATTGTATGTGATTGGATAAACCACTTGTCTGTTATCTTGAATGATGTGCTACTTCAACCACTCACATCGAAAGCAACTCGTGACGCTGATGAGAGCGACGCTGGGAAATCCAAAACAGAACAGCCGACATATTGGATAACGACAGAGCGAAAAGTTAGAGAACTTTTACTGTAACAACGCAGCAATGTCAGTAGACGATCGATGTCGTTTGTGCAAAGAAAATATGTCAGCACACGACTCCTCGCTGCGTGCCGCCATTGTTGTTTGAATCAAACAGTCGCTTCGGCGCTACGTCATATTTATGAAATTCCGCCCTGCGATCCTGATTGGTTCATTATTTTTTGCTATTTTGAAAGAGTGTCTGCATTGCCTTCGAGCCCAGATCTTTGTGTGGAGCTCAGCGAACTACAAGGATCTAGCGAGAGTCAGGTTAGCATCAAATAGGGCTGAATCTAAAACACACTGCCTAAATGTACAGACACTATAGAGGCGAAACACACCTTAAAAGCCTCCAGTATATGGGAAATCAAAAACAGCGCAGAAAATCACACAGCAATCGAACATTAACAAAATTCACATAACTCTGGTGGTGGATTTACATATCTATAACCATGGTGTCCTGTAAGAATAAGTCAGATACTAAATTAACATCTTAATCATGCATAAATGACATACAAAATAGTCATAAAAAGACTACATTTAAGAATTGACAAACTTCAGACAGAACAACTGCTTGTCTTGCACACAGGAAGAGGATGTGGTAAGAGTCAGACTTATTGGGAAGAGAACGTCTGAAAAATGACACTACTAGGCTGCTTTGATATTATGGTTAATTTCATAGTAGAAGATTATTTCACATGTTCAATCAACAATATTGTGTTCATCCTTGATGAAGGTTGCAGCATTTGAGCTGCTTAGACCAGCCAGCCATGCAACTTATGTTTTTTGCTGATTTACCCATTCTACAATGTCTAATTTCACTTTTTCTTTTATTTTAGGCGCTGCCACCAGAGGAGTCTGTCTCAAACTTGAGACACATAATGGAAGGTATAATTAAAAAGTTAACTAAAAAGAAGAAACGTGATGTCCTTCCACAGTTTAGCAATTTATGGGAGTACGTTCATAACCACGTACCGTCGTAAAACGATGACCACCTGTACAGGATGGCTTTGTCTAAGATTGCACACTTCCATACTTGCACATACTATTAAAGTGTGTTAACTCTGACAATTACGGCAATAATCAGTGCACTGTCAGTATCCAGATGGGTGGGCGGATCCATCAAAATATGGCTATAAACGATTCCAGGGTAGTATCGATACTAGATCGATACCAGCATGGTGAGATCAATATTTTTACTCCTCTTCTATGTTTATTTTCACAATTTTTCATGGTCGTTTTTTTTCTGTTGTGCTGTTTAATTACATATTGTTTAGAAACTCAAATAATAAGACACTGGATACAAGAGGATTTATACCAACATAATTTCTCTCAAAATATTGTATGTAATAAAAGGTGAATAGTTTATAATGTTGTTGATATTTTTACATTGTCTTGTATTGTTGCATTGTATAATGCACATTTTTTAAAGTTAAAGTACCACTCATAGTCACACACACACTAGGTGTGGTGAAATTACTTTCTGCATTGGACCCATCCCCTTGTTCAGGTGAGGGGAGCAGTGAGCAGCAGCGGTGGCCGCGCTCCGGAATCATTTTTTGTGATTTAACCCCCAATTCCAACCCTTGATGCTGAGTGCCAAGCATGGAGATAATGGTCCCATTTTTATAGTCTTTGGTATGACTCGTTCACAAAGAAGTGTATAGATTCTAAAAAATGTTTACTTGAAATCTTTGTCCTGTGTTCCATTCTGATTATAATCATGATCAACAAATTAAAAGGCAAAAACCACAAAATCATTCAATAATTCTGAAAAATTTAAGTAATAAAGTATATTGGCCCTGTATTTATTTGGTATTGGATTGATACCGAAAGTTGTAGCATCGCCCACCGCCAAAGGGGAGGGACTAACTTGAGTGGTTGTATTTCACAATCAAAAAGGAGAGAAACAGAAAATAAAACAGAAAAAATAGTGCAAGCATCCTTAACGGTAAGACAGTAATGGCTTTTGGACACGATACCAGTTTAAAATATGTGCCCCTAGAAAGTAAGTACACAATGTACACAGTATACACATTGAAGTATTCGATTTAAGACACACATAGCCTATGTATTCGCTACAAATGTCTGACACTGCTCCTTAGCGTTTTTTCTTGCTAATCACCTGATGGCTGCTGCAGCCCTGCTGAGTATTTAGACATCACTGACATAAAAACATTGACCCGTTTACTGTGCGGTCATCCATTCCTCAAACTCACAGAGGCAAGCTCCTCACTTGATCATTCAAGCCAAGCCTGCATTTTGGCCCATAACTTGTTTATAATCCTTCTAAATGAGAGATTAAGATTGGTTTGGGTATTTAAAAACAACCCTGACACTCAGACAGATACGACCGGGGATGTTTTCACATTTCCCTCCCATGAAATATTAATCCGGCAGTAAGGACCGCGCCTTTCAAACATTAATGCCGAATTTGAACGGCTAACACAGGAAGAGCCTCTTCTTGAGTCGGTGGTGGTCCAGTAATGGCCTCGCCATGGAGGGGTGGAGGGGTTGATGCTGTAAGCCTGATGCTTCATGGCCATGATTTGGACGCGCTCTCTTTAGATTTAGCACTATTTGAATCATCCTGTACTTGCACGTGATGGACATGAATCTTGCATTACCTTTAACAGACACTGGGCTTAAAGGGGAAGTGCACTTTTTTTTAAAACTTTTGTCTATCGTTCACAATCATTATGAAAGACATTATGACAAATTAATTTTTTTTAATGCATTCTAGATATTAAATACACTTAAATAAAAATCTGTTTAGAGCGGAGCCAATGGGAGGTCCTCCGATAAATACCATTCAAAAATCACAAACAATACTCCATTTACATTTTGTGACTTGAATATTATCCAAGTAATAGTGTTATTGTTATTATAAGCACTAACACAGACAAACTATTGATAGCACCGTTGTGATCACTTCTGTGTGTCTCTATGTTTACATCATCGAGTGGTCTGCTGTTTCCTCGCTTCCTTGCTCCCTGTAAGTTTATTCTAGGTCATAAATCATGCATCTCACCTGGAAAGTCAAAGGCTGAGGATATAATCCGACAAGTTGGTACACTTTGACGGCCATTTAGGACCTGGAACTGGCGAGAACAACATAAAGAGAGCTTGAGCTACCTGAAAGGACGAAAAAGTCCCCAACATAATCTAAGGGTTAACAGTTTACAGCAGAGATATTCAACTAAATTGTTTTGGGGGCCATGTTTCCTAAAAACTAAGGACGAGGGGGTCGCACTTCTCCCTTCACTGTTTGCCTTATTTTGTTTATTCCGGACAACCAGCGTCCTCTATAGTAGACAGTTGATTTTGGTCTAATTATTTTGTCAGTTAGATGAATGTCCTGCTGTTTTAAGGACCATCTGCAAAAAAGCTAGTCAAATAAATAATGTTTTTAGGAATCTGCTGCAAAAATGTGAGTCTCTCACAAATGTTTTGAACTGAACTCATAGGCTCATAGTTGAATAGTCCATTTGATGAAAAAAGAGAGGATCTAAAATGGAACCTAAAACGAACACTACTAGTATAACTAAAGAAGTTGATTAAATGACAAATGACTGCATCTGGAATAAACAAGCTACAGCAACACGTTTGTTAAAAAACATATGTTACTGCCAAAAAGAAGAAGACTTAAAGGGGTGCCTAGAGGAACACCTCAGTTATGTAAATCATAAGTTTGGAACCCATTGGTTGTTGTATAGTTACTCTATAGGAGGGTTACATATGACGTCACATCCGTTTTTCTTCTTGGCGGCTTAATTCACATGACAGTCAAGCAGCTTGAGCGTAGCAATAAAACAAGTGAAAGTGAGTGTAGAGTTTAAATGCCGTATTGCTGTTTTGATCTTGGGTGTTCCAATCGTTCAAATAGAGATAGGTGAGAGATTTCATAGAGTACCGGAAGAAATGGTTCATAAAGGTAATAAAGTCAAGAAAAAAACGAAAGTGCATCGAAGAAATGGCTCTTAAAAATATCATCTTTCATCATCTTGTGGAATCTTGTGTCTGCAGTACTCACTTTGTAAAATGTTTGTTTGAACATTTGATTTGTTTGACAAACTTTCTGTGATGCAATCGAGTTTTATTCTATCAGTAGCATTTGATAGCAGAACTAAACGTAAAGAAAGGACAATACATCACATTAGTTTTTTGTTCTTTTGTGGTTGCTGTGCCTTGATATAACTATGACGAACTGGTTGTGCAAATAAACTAACGTCATGTTAAGTCCTGGAAATAGTGTGATTGTTGGTCCAATCCACTGCATTTTCTTTTTCGATTTCCATAAAAGTAACAAAAAATGTAGTTGTTGTGCAGAAAACCCAAGAGCTTTATTCGACACGGATGACCACATTATAGTGTCTTCGCTGATATTTGTTAGCATCAACAAAATCTCATTAATAGTATTAATAAACTAGACAAATAAATCTCTCGTAGGCTCAACTGCATACTAGAATCTTGATATCGCTAGCAAACATTCATGATGAACAACAGGGACAAATACAGCTAAATAATGAAACTAAATATACTTCACACCATAAAAACAACTGCAGACATGAATTGTAGATGAGACTAATATTTGTAGCAGGAAATCAACTGCAAACAAACGTATCCTTTTTCTCATTAGCGTCACAATCACAGCAGCACGACACTCGTTATGTCAATCAAATACGTTACTTAGCAATGAATGAATAAATTCAACTTTGTCTTTCATGGATTAAAGCTCAATTTGTGGACCCCTCCGATGTAACGACATGATGTGCCTCCAATCTGTTCTTCTCTAAATACCTTAAGCGTCAGGTGTCAAGTGGCGCAGTAACCTCTCTGTGGTTTAAATCTTTTTTTTAAATATTTTTCTTAAGAGTGTAAAAATCCCCTCCTTTCCATTTAAAATATTTTTTTCATGATCAATTTTATATTTGCCTCAAACTTTTCAAAATGAGTCTAAATCTGCACTGATTCAGGTAAACAAACAGTAGCCTAAGGCTAAGACCATCGCCTGAAACCCCGAATGTGCCTCCAGGTCACGTGATTGCCACCCACATATACAAACTTTTTTGTTTTTTATGAATTTGCTGCAAAAATGTCCTTCACAAGTTTTGATCTGAGCTCAGGGGCCAGTATGGTGTCATCCCGGGCCAGATTTGGCCCCTGGGCTGTCAGTTGCATAGGCTTGGTTTACACTATAACTTAAAAACTCCACAAGTCAACAAAATTAAAGTTTAGAATTCGACCAAGATTTGGGCAAAATAATTCCCTCCAACATCATACACAGACATTTGCGAGACGAGCTACCTTTGCTTTGCAACATACTATCATGAATAAGGTTAGGAGTTTGTTTCATTGTTTTCATACTTTAATACCACATGTGCTACACTTGCATGACTGTTAAAATACATAAAATGTCACCTACTCAGACCTGCTCAGTGGCCATGTGGTTAGAGTGTCCACCCTGAGATCGGTAGGTTGTGAGAACCCCGGCCGAGTCATACCAAAGACTATAAAAATGGGACCCATTACCTCCCTGTTTGGCACTCAGCATTAAGGGTTGGAATTGGGGGTTAAATCACCAAAATGGTTCCCGAGTGCTTCTCACTGCTCCCCTCACCCCCCAGGGGTTGGAACAATGCAGAGAGTAATTTAACCACACCTAGTGTGTGTGTGTGTGTGACTATCAGTGGTACTTTAACCTTAACTTTACACAGTAAATAACACTGTCTAAACATTTTTTGAAATTTAAATATATCAATAAATAAATAATTTAATTCTCTTGACTATTTTCTGCATGACACGCTCAAATATGCTAGCAGCGTGAAAATGCCAATCTTAATATTCATTAAAGGGACAACCCCTTTAAAAAAAAAAAAAAAACTGAATAACTCAATGCTGCACATGCCTTAGAGAAAGCTGACATCTTTGAACTGTGTTGACATAAAGGCCTATACTTTATCATCATATGCCAACTAGAGCATGATTACACAATATCAAAGGCGAAGCTAAATGGGTGCATTGGCGACATGCGCTTCTGCTTACGCTTTTCACTCAGCCTGACCCCTGACAATGCTTCTGAGAATGTTTTTTTCTTTCCAACATTAGCAAAGAAAAATGTCCAGCAAGTTGAGTTTATCTTTCGGACGCCTCTTTGCACGTGGCGCAGTTAGCAGGATGCTATTATTAGCCATCAGCCAGATGTCACTGTCTGATCCTGTTTTACCTGATTGTGGCTGTTCCTGGAATGCCTACATACCTCATTTGGAAGCCATCGATTACAATTTACGTATATATAAACATATACATACATGTGACTTTATGTTGCTGCTAACATATTATTTTCTAGTTTGACCACAATTTAAATAACAGACAAATGTATGAAGTTACATTGTGCTGAAAGGCCTAGTTTAATCTGACTGGTCCCTTTAAGAGACTTTAAGGATTCAGTTGACTTGCTTTTTGTAGGATAATGTTCCCCTTTAATAAACAAAGTGTGAAAACTGGTTAGTCCACCCTGCAGACTAGTTTATTCACCACCAAAACCTCCGCTTTCCCCGAACCCCCTGCTGCAGTGCCGTGAGAGACCAGACTGTCATTTAATATTTAGCTCTCTGTGTCGCCATAGCACGTAGGCGCACATCCATCACCAAGTAATGCACTTAAACCCGACAATTTAACAATCTTATTGTGACAGATGAATGCATCGATATATATTTTTTCTATTTGTTTTTTTTAATGACGCCATGTCAGCAGGATATTATATAAAAATTAAACGCCTGAAATAAAAGACATGTCAAAGCTGACTAAAAATGAATCTCTTCAGTAGATAACGCAATTTAAAAAAAATACTTTATCCATAAGATCCTTCAATGAGTCTGTTTCAATAATTAAAAAAAGAAGCAATTCCTTCCCAGAAAAGGTTTTATCGAAAATACTACAATGAGAATATTTAATAAAAATTACATTAAAAAACGTTTATTAAAAAAGTATTAATGAAGAACCTGGGCAGATAATTGTATCATGGAGCTTGTTTTGATCACCTTAAAAGGTGCAGTTTGTAGCGGATAGGTGAGGGCGCTTCCCGAACGAGCCGTAGTCATTATGCAGTTGAATAGCCCTGCTATACACAACGTTGAGATCTACAGTTATACAGTATTTTGATAAAGACGGGGAAAAACCATGTGTATTCGTAAACAGCGCCTGCAACAACAACAAGGCAACAAACATGGCTGGAGGCGCGAAGTTAAGTCATTAAATGCCACTTTACCAAAGCAAAATCGATGCATGATTTATCCCAGACAGTTTTGATACCAATTAATTTGACCGAGCCACACACAAAGAAGTTGTAGGCTTCCGTGCTTTTTCAAGTTTTCATCTGTTTTGTTGTGTAGAACGACGTCTTGAGCACAAGATAAAATAGTTCAACACGTCTGGGAACTTCACCAACAGATAATCCTTGATTTCACTCAACCAATCTTTTTTTTTTTTTTTTAAACATTGCATAGTTAGATTTTTTGCTTGTGTCTACTTTTCGCAGGAAGATCTAAAGGCCCCTTACGTACTCAGAGTTCACGCTCCTTGCTACACAACAGCTATCTTGGCTTGGTTGACCATCACTGGTTTTCACTTCCAGGAAGAAGTCACGTCACGGAATACAAGCAATTGAATGCTATTGCTCAGTTCCTAAGAGCAATGCACAGAGTGAAACCTCTTGCACCCTTTTTGGAAGCAAGAGACAAAGAAAACTAAACATAGCAATTCATCGATGCCGGCAAAACTATTGAGTTAATTTTCATTTAATGTTCCATAAATTGACTTATTGATTATTGGCCCAGGTCTAGCATATGGTCTTATTGGATCTATCACAAAATTAACTTTTAAAACATTAAATTTACGAAGATCTCTCCTTGGAGAGGTCACGTGCACACACGAGGCAGCAATACAGTTGACAGCCCTGAACACCAAACAATCTATTTGGACTGAATGGCAAATTTAACCAATTTTGGCTTCTAATTGTGACAAATGTAGACCTTTATTTATAGAATCTGTTTACTTCAACCAATATTTGCGGCATGTGCCAGCCGTTGTGTGTGGTGTTCTTAGATTTTTTCCGGCTGAAAGGAAATGTAATTTGGAGCCCGCTTCAAACTGCAACTGTAATGCGGCTCTGCCTCTGGAACATAATAATCCTCCAGCCCAGCAGGTGGCACAGTTTCAATTAGCCATCCAAGCTGTCAACAAGTGACGTCTAGTACCAACGTGAGTCATGTTAAAAAGGCTCAAACTAAACACACATACAATGCAGTTATTACACTGTACACTTTTTACAACCGTATTAATGGTGATGATGCATCACTAACCCAGGAAACTACAACAAATCCGCAACGTTTTCTTGCACAGACATGCCAACTCGCTGGTTTATGAACATAGGTGTGCGTCAAATGACACTGTCTGACAACCGTGCAAGGTGTGGCAGTGTTGTTAGGTGCATCAGAGACACAAAAACAAAGCTAGTGAACACAGTGATCGAATAACAAAGCGTGTGTGTGTGTTTGTGTGTAAAGTGTGCAGGGAATCTAGCAGCATGAACATAACAAGCTTAAATTTAGTAAAAGGTGATACGTGTGTAACCTAGATCTACCAAATGTTAAAAACATCCCTAAAGGGAGTGTTTAGGTGTGTGTGTGTGTGTGTGTATTAACTCACAATAAATGATTAAACTAAAGTACGCTCACTGGGCAGATCATTACACACTATTCATTGGCACACTATTCACTATTACTATTCAATTGGCACTGGCAGTTCAAAACCTAGGAAACAAACATTTTTGCAGATCCTTGCTTTGACCTTGCTAGCAGACGAAACAAAACTGGGGTCCAAACTTGTGATTTACAACTGAGGCGTTAGACAAAACTGCCTTTTAAGTCCTTTTCTTTTTGGCAGTTACATTTTTTTTTCGTAATGTAATTTATGTAACTAAGGTGTTGCTGCAGCTTGTTCACTTCAGTTGCAGTCATTAGTCATTTGTTCAATGTCTTCAGTTATATTAGTGGTGCTCCTCAAGGGTCCACTTTAGGTCCTCTCTTTTTCATCATTTAGGCTATTCTACGGGTGGCCCGTGAGTTGAGTTCAAAAACGTTGTGAGAGACTCACATTTTTGCAGAAGATTATTAAAAACACTTGAGTGCTGTCAAAGAGATGATCTGTGACACACTTTTCTATAGAAGGTCCTTAAAAACAGCAGAGCACTCCTGCAAAGGACAAAAAATAGACCAAAATTATATGTATACAGTAGAGGACACGACACTGGTTCTCCAGAGTGTACAAAATAAGACTAATGGTGACGGGAGAAGTCCTTTCAGGAAATGTGGCCCCCAAAACAATACCCCTGATCTACGCACTACATGTTATGTTCCACCACCACAATAAAAAATGTTGACCACAGAGGAGCATTAACTTTGTAAAGGATCTCAGTTGATATGTTGAGTAGTGTTTGCTTCAGTTCCAATCCCTATGTGCCAATACACTTTCCGGCACGATCCCTTGAAACGGTTTCAATCACTTTGAAGCATTTTTAATCGTAAATCTCCCTGCTTTGCCTTGCCAGACAAACCGACCGAGCACAATATATTTTTTATGCGAGCCAACAAGTGAATGAACAGAAAGCGGCGTGCACAATAGTTGCACCTCCCTACAGCTGCGAAAATAAACAGACTCTCTATGGAGGCGAAGCCACAGTGTGCGATGTTCCCTTTCACCTGCATTTTGCAGAGCTTGAATCAAGCGGTGGCCAAAACAGCTTTTCTGGAATTAAGAGCAGTTAAATACCGCAGCTGGAGGAGGATGCGCCATGTGATGCTCTCACCTACTGTAAGTCAAATCCACCGCTGTCAAAAAGAGGGCCAAAATATGAGGTTATAACACAGAGGAAGCCCAAATAACTATTTTTTTCTTCCTCTGAGCTCCCTTAACATCTTACATTCTTTGGGTGTCTTTCACTTGAGACATATTAAAGTTCACAAACGCCTGACCCAGTGAAACTTGCTAATCTCTTAAACCTCTTCATACTACGCAACATTTCATCCTGATATTCTGCGAGACACCATCCATCTCCGTCCTCTGAGTCATCTTACAGTAAAGGGTGTAGCATCTTGTTTGCTTTCTGGATTCTTAAACCGTCCTCAAAAAAAAAGATTTGCATCTTCGTTTGATGTGCATTGGGGATAATCACGAGGGCTCAAACAAACAAACGAACACATTAACAACACTCGCAGACAAGTAACTGTATT